>NC_041380.1:452842030-452912911 GCF_002162155.2 Triticum dicoccoides
CCATCGATCGGCTTCAGTTAGCAGCAGTAGCCAAGGAATCGCTCAATCGGGTTCAATTAATAGTTAGAGCCTAACAATTAGCTGCAGTAGCCTGCAGTGCAATCGCTCGGGTTTAGTTAGAGCCTAACGCCTCGCTCGGGTTCAGTTAGAGCCAACGCCTTGCACACACGCGCGTACGTGTATGAGAGAAACGCGCATCGCTCGGCCCCCGACCTCCCACCGTAACCGGGAACTCCCCGAAATTTTCCTCCCCCTCGCTTCTACCACGGTTTTTTCTGTCATGGACGGCCCAAAGAATGTCATGCAGCTGCGTCTCCGGCCCGCCTAGGACGAAAAGCCCGTTTTCTCTCATGATTTTTTGTCATAGAAGTAGGAGCCCACCACATCTATGATGATACCGGGTTTTGTCACATTATTGTCACAGAAGTGTCATATGTATGATAGAAAAAAAATTCGTTTGGCCCAAAATGTCACGGATGTGTCTTTTTTTGTAGTGAGGTGCTTTAATTAACCCATTAATGGAGAAGTTGTGAACGAGGTGGGCGGCGGCTGGTGCATGGAGGTCAAAGAGCTCGCTTCCCGATGAGCATGGGCGGCCTTGCTTCTCGCACGTGTCCTGTCGAGCCTGCGAGGTGGACAGGATGCACGCGTCCCGTCGAGCCTGCGCGACGGACTGCTCGCACGTGTCCCGTCGAAGCTGCACGGCGGACTTCTCACGCTCGTCCTGTCTAATCAAACAGTTGCACGCATGCCATCGAGTATGGTTAAATTTCGACACGGTAAATATAATACAACCGTTTGCGATATTAACGTGTCAGCTTTTTGTTTCAAAAAGGACTTCGTTGGCTACTAATGTTTTTGGGTGACTTTTTTATTTACTGGGATTCAAAAACCGAGATTCTCATTGTTTCAGGATGACGACAAGTTTGTAATTTATTCTCATTCCTTAAACAAGACCTAAACATGCACCCAATGACACATGTATGATTTCCCGCCCATTTTGCTTCACTGGAGCATGTGGTTGTAGTTCAAATTTGAATTATGGACTACATTAAATGCATAGAAAACTTAGTAATTAGTAATATATATACAATGGCCAAACGAACCCTGAACAGTTTCAAATTTTAGCCCGACACTCCTGTTATTCTATGTTGCCTGTAGAAAACAGAGCTCAAGGCGAGAAGAGGCATCGATTATCATTTTTCCCATAAGAGGGGCATGTTTCCTTACCGGAACCACGAGGGTTGCAACAGGCTCCGGTTTGTAAAAGGCTTGTAATATAGCTTCGCCCAAATTGGAAAATTTATATATACCATGTAGTGACACCATGCCAAGTTTCATGATTTCCTGGTGAGTTTTGGATTTACAGACATTTAAAAACTGAGATTCACAATATTTGTGGCCAAGCCAGGACAGTGAGACGGTTGAATTCGTTCCCACTAGTTCCATGGGACCTAAACATGCACCCCAAGGAAACATGTACGTTTTTTCTAGCCATTTTGGTGCACTAGAGCATGTATTTGTAGTTCGGATTTGAATGGTGGACATTAAATGCTTAGAAAACTCAATTAATGAATAAAAAAGGTCAAATGAACCCTGAATAATTTCAAAGTTCAGCGCGAGTCCCAGTTGTTCTGTGTCGCGTGTAGAAGAAAATACGAGGCTATAAGAGGGAGTGATTATCGTTTGGCCCACAAGGGGACACATTTCCCAATCGAAACCACGAGGGTTCTTGCGACAGGCTCCGGTTTGTAAGAGGTTTGTGATAAAGCTTGGCCCAAATTGGCAATGTTTTTACCACGACATATATGTGTGCCATGACATGACACCTTGCCACCTTTGATGACTTTCTGGTGAGTTTAGGATTTATGGGGACTTAAAAACTAAGATTCGAAATGTTTGAGGAAGAGCCAAGACACCGGTACGGTTGTAATTCGTTCCCATTCCTGGCATGAGACCTAAACATGCACCCAAGGACACATGTATAATTTTTCTAGCCATTTTGGTGAACTGGAGCATGTATTTGTAGTTCAGATTTGAATTATGGACATTAAATGCCTAGGAAACTCAATGTAAGGGCATATTTATCCCTTACTTGTTTTGGTGATTGGTGAAAATGCGCTTGCGGACTAATTGTGTGCATTGAGTATTTCAGATATATCATGACTAGGCACAAGACGATTTGATGCCCCTCGAAGATAGTTGAAGACGGTGTTTCTCTACGTTTCTTTTCGGTGGATTTGAGTCGTACGAAAGCCGTACTATTAAGAGGGGGTCTGCGTCAGAAAGGTTTGGGTGGAATCTTCACGTACACGTCTCACCTTTTGCACCCCCTTTCCATTGGCTCCTTGGGGCTTCCTTCGTTTATCCGTGTCTCTGCGAAATGAAGGACTCCTAGTGTTGCTGCTCTGAGGCTCGCGGTAGTAGTGGTCTTTGGAGTGTACCGCGGGCCTTGCGGTAGTACCGGCCGTAGGCGCGGTAGTACCGCAGGTGCTCACGGTAGTACCACTTCTTGGGAGCGGTAGTACCGTGGCCTCAGGCCAGGCTTAGCCGCTCCAGCGGTTGTAGGGGCGGATGTAATTATTTACATCCGCGCCCTACGCGGTAGTACAGCCCCTTGGGTGCAGTAGTACCGTGAGCCCTATCCTGGCACAGCAACATGAGCAAAAATAGGGGCGGATGTAATTTTTTACATCCGTGCCCTACATGGTAGTATCGCTCCAGGCTTGCGGTACTACCATGTCAGATTTTTGCACAGATCCCAATTCAGCAAAAGTGGTCACGGATGTATTTTTTATGTCCATGCCTTCCCGTATCTGGTCTATCCCTGCCTTGCGGTAGTACCGCAAGGGGGAGCGGTAGTACCATGCCAGCGGTTCTACCGCCCTCTGCTTCATCGCATCAGGGTGGGTTTGGTTCCTGCTGCTTGGGTGGTAGTACCGTGGTGCCTCGCGGTAGTACGGTGTGCCCATGCGGTAGTACCGCGTCCCCCATGTGGTAGTACCGTGCTTCGCAGGCTGAGTTGGTGGATAATAGTTGGATTTGTTCTTCCACTATATAAGGGGTGTCTTCTTCTCCGAGTTTGCTACCTCTTCCTTCTCTAACCTCCATTGTTGCTCCAAGCTCCATTTTCACCCGATCTCTCTCTATAGCCGATGAAACTTGTTGATCTCCTAGGGATTGGTAGAGAAGGCCTAGATCTACACATCCACCAAGAGATATTTTATTCCCCCACTAATCCCTCGCGGATCTTGTTACTCTTTGGTGTTTGAGCACCCTAGACGGTTGAGGTCACCGTGGAGCCATATTCCATTGTGGTGAAGCTTTGTGGTGTCGTTGGGAGCCTCCAATTAAGTTGTGGAGATAGCCCCGGCCTTGTTTGTAAAGGTCCGGTCGCCGCCTCCAAGGGCACCAATAGTGGAATCACGACATCTCGCATTGTGTGAGGGCATGAGGAGAATACGGTGGCTCTAGTGGCTTCTTGGGGAGCATTGTGCCTCCACACAGCTCCAACAGAGACGTACTTCCCCTCAAAAGGAAGGAACTTCGGTAACACATCCTCGTATTCACCGGCTCCACTCTTAGTTATCTCGTGCCTTTACTTGTGCAAGCTTATTTGTATTATATCCCTTGCTTGCTTGTGTGCTTGTTGTTGTTGCATCATATAGGTTACTCACATAGTTGCATATTTAGACAACCTACTTTGATGCAAAGTTTAAATTGGTAAAGAAAAGCTAAAAATTGTTAGTTGCCTATTCACCCCCTTTAGTCAACTATATCGATCCTTTCAATTGGTATCAGAGCCTCGTCTCTTTCTTAAGGACTTTACCGTCTGAAGAGTATGGTTGAACACCGTAGACAGAGAGGAGGAGCACTCCGGTGCGAATCCGATCTCGTCTACGGCCGATGGGGGAACCGCGGTCTCTCGTGAGGAATTCAATGTGGCTTTGGACACATTGAAAACCTCCATGACGACCGAGGTTGAAAGCATGTTTAATAAATTCTTAGAAGGGCTTAAACTATCTACCGCTCCGATGAAAGTGGGTGATACCACTAACAAGGTGATGGATGCTAACTCCGACAAGGGGGGAGCTACTAGTGAAAAGGCTCCTTCTTCTAGTGGTAAAATTGTCAACGGCATCTTTGCCCATGTGGAACCTCCACTTACTTATGGTGGACCAATTCCTTCCACTCATTTGAATCATGCCGGTCCTCCCCCTAAGATTGTAAAAAATGAGGACTTTGATTCTTGTGTTTATCGCTTTAAGCGTCATTTGAACCATGTTAATACTAACCTTTGGAGAATCATTGAAGAAGGTTTTTATCCGCATGACTGAAGCAACTTCACCCCTAGAAAAGCCGCGGATAATCAATTCAATGAGAATGCTCTCTTCATCATCCAAGATGCAATTCCACCTGAAGATCTTGCTCATCTCCGACCCTTCACCGTGGCCAAGGATGCTTGGCGGCATGTTGTTTCCCTCTACAGGGGAAGCGCAAGCATTCAACGCTCCAACTATGAAGTAGTGGAAGACGAAGCCGATGAGTTTGCAATGAAAGATGATGAAGAACCTCATGAGCTCTATCAGAGATTAACAATTCTCGCTGTCTCACTCCGAGATCATGGGAGCAAGGATACGGATGACAATTGGATCAAGCGCAAATTCCTCAAGGCCATGATGCCTTACCACAAGGCCATGTCCTCCGTCATTCGTCAACGGCCGGACTTTCACACTTTGTCCTCAAGCGAAGTGTTGGATGAGTTTGTGGCTATGAGTATCTTGGACAAGACCATCGGCAATGCGGTGTTACGTTCTCAAAGAGCTAAGAAGCCCAATATTGCCTTGAAGGCCAAGGCTAGTGTGGAAGAAGAGGACGAAGAGGAAGAAGAGGAGAGCAACCCCGAAGATACAAAGTATGCTTATCATGAACACATGGCTCTTGCTTCAAGGCAATTTTGGAGCAAGAAGAACACAAGGCAAAACTTCAACAAGAACAACTCAAGTGGCGTGAAGGTCAAGCAATAAGTGAGGACTTGCTATAATTGTGGCAATGTGAGCCACTTTATTGCGGAATGTCCTTATGAGAAGAGGGAAGACACTGGTGGCAAGCTCATCCAAAAGGACAAGGCCAAGTCTTTTCCCAACAAGAGCAACTTCACCAAGAAGACTCCTCCTAAAGGGTTGGTGGCTCAAGAAGAGTACCATGAGGATGACGATGATGATGATGAAGACGGTGAGTCGGTTGCCATGGCCTCCGTTGCCATTGCAACAACTCCACGGGTGTCTCTCTTCAACTCACTGATACGTCTCCAACGTATCTATAATTTTTGATTGCTATATGCTATATTATCTACTGTATTAGACATTATTGGGCTTTATTTTCCACTTTTATATTATTTTTGGGACTAACCTATTAACCGGAGGCCCAGCCCAAAATTGCTGTTTTTTGCCTATTTTAGGGTTTCGAAGAAAAGGAATATCAAATGGAGTCCAAATGGAATGAAACCTTCGAAGCGAGATTTACTCATCAGATAAGATCCAGGAGACTTGGACCCTCCATCAAGAAAGCCCCTCGAAGCTCCACCGACGTACTTATTCCTCCTATATATATCCACGTGCCCCCAAACGATCGGGGACGGAGCCAAAAACCTAATTCCACCGCCGCAACTTTCTGTATCCACGAGATCCCATCTTGGGGCCTGTTCCAGAGCTCTGTCGGAGGGGGCATCGATCATGGAGGGCTTCTACATCATCATCCAAGCCCCTCCGATGAAGTGTGAGTAGTTTACTTCAGACCTACGGGTCCATAGCTAGTAGCTAGATGGCTTCTTCTCTCTTTTTGGATCTCAATACAATGTTCTCCCCCTCTCTCGTGGAGATCTTTCGATGTAATCTTCTTTTTGCGGTGTGTTTGTTGAGACCAATGAATTGTGGGTTTATGATCCAGTCTATCTATGAATAATATTTGAATCTTCTCTGAATTATTTTATGTATGATTGGTTACCTTTGCAAGTCTCTTCGAATTATCAGTTTGGTTTGGCCTACTAGATTGGTTTTTCTTGCGATGGGAGAAATGCTTAGCTTTGAGTTCAATCTTGCGGTGTCCTTTCCTAGTGACAGAAGGGGCAGCAAGGCACGTATTGTATTGTTGCCATCGAGGATAAAAAGATGGGGTTTTTATCATATTGCATGAAATTATCCCTCTACATCATGTCATCTTGCTTAAGGCGTTACTCTGTTTTTAACTTAATACTCTAGATGCATGATGGATAGCGGTCGATGAGTGGAGTAATAGTAGTAGATGCAGAATCGTTTCGGTCTACTTGTCTCGGACGTGATGCCTATATACATGATCTTACCTAGATATTCTCATAACTATGCTCAATTTTGTCAATTGCTCAACAGTAATTTGTTCACCCACCGTAGAATACTTATGCTCTTGGGAGAAGCCACTAGTGAAACCTATGGCCCTCGGGTCTCTTTCTCATCATATCAATCTCCATCACTTTATTATTGCTTTTATTTTACTTTGCTTTTACTATATTTACTTTGCATCTCTATACCAAAAATATTATTTATCATCTCTATCAGATCTCACTTTTGTAAGTGACCGTGAAGGGATTGACAACCCCTAAGCGCGTTGGTTGCGTTGAGCTATTGTTTTTGTGTAGGTACGAGGGACTCGAGCATAGCCTCCTACTGGATTGATACCTTAGTTCTCAAAAACTGAGGGAAATACTTACGCTACTTTGCTGCATCATCCCTTCCTCTTCGGGGAAATCCAATGCAGTGCTCAAGAGGTAGCAAGAAGAATTTCTGGCGCCGTTGCCGGGGAGTCTGCGCAAAAGTCAACATACCAAGTACCCATCACAATCCCTATCTCCCGCATTACATTATTTGCCATTTGCCTCTCGTTTTCCTCTCCCCGCAATTCACCCTTGCCGTTTTATTCGCCCTCTCTCTCTATCCTCCCTCTCTTTCTCCGTTTGCCTTTTTGCCCGTTTGCTTTTTGTTTGCTCGTGTGTTAGCTTGCTTGTTTGTTGCGATGGCTCAAGATAATACTAAATTGTGTGACTTCACCAATACCAATAATAATGATTTCCTTAGCACTCCAATTAATCCTCCTACCGATGTTGAATCTTGTGAAATTAATACTGCTTTGTTGAATCTTGTCATGAAAGATCCGTTCTCTGGCCTTCCTAGTGAAGATGTCGCTACCCATCTTAATAGCTTCGTTGATTTGTGTGACATGCAAAAGAAGAAAGATGTCGATAATAATATTGTTAAATTGAAGCTATTTCCCTTTTCGCTTAGAGATCGTGCTAAAGCTTGGTTTTCGTCTTTGCCTAAAAATAGTATTGATTCATGGAACAAGTGCAAAGATGCTTTTATCTCTAAGTATTTTCCTCCCGCTAAGATCATCTCTCTTAAAAACGATATATGAATTTTAAGCAACTTGATCATGAACATGTTGCACAAGCTTGGGAGAGAATGAAATTAATGATACGTAGTTGCCCTACTCATGGTTTGAATTTGTGGATGATTACACAAAATTTTTATGCCAGATTGAATTTTGCTTCTAGAAATCTTTTAGATTCGGCCGCGGGAGGCACTTTTATGGAAATCACTTTAGGAGAAGCTACTAAACTCCTAGATAATATTATGGTTAATTATTCTCAATGGCATACTGAAAGATCTACTAAAAAGGTGCATGCGATAGAAGAAATTAATGTTTTGAGTGGAAAGATGGATGAACTTATGAAATTATTTGCTAATAAGAGTGTTTCTTCTGATCCTAATGTTGTTCCCTTGTCTACTTTGATTGAGAATAATAATGAATCTATGGATGTGAATTTTGTTGGTAGGAACAATTTTGGTAACAACGCGTATAGAGGAAATTTCAATCCTAGGCCTTATCCTAGTAATCCCTCTAATAATTATGGTAATTCCTACAAAAATTCTTATGGAAATTATAATAAGATGCCCCCTGATTTTGAATCTAATATTAAAGAATCTATTTCTTTGCAAAAGAATTTTAATGCTATGATTGAAGAAAAATTGCTTAAGATTGATGATTTGGCTAGGAACATTGATAGAATTGCTCTTGATGTTGATTCTTTGAAAATTAGATCTATTCCACCTAAGCATGATATCAATGAGTCTCTCAAAGCCATGAGAATTTCCATTGATGAGTGCAAAGAAAGAACCGCTAGGATGCGTGCTAAGAAAGATGCCTTTATAAAAGCATGTTCTTCTAGTTCCTATGAAAATAATGATGAAGATCTAAAAGTTATTGATGTGTCCCCTATTAAATCTTTGTTTTGCAATATGAATCTTGATAATGATGGGATTGATTATGATCCACCTTTACCTAGAAGGTGTTCTAAGAATTCGGAATTTGTTGATCTTGATGCTAAATTTGATAAAAGTGGGATTGAAGAAATTAAAACCCTAGATGTTGCTAAACCCACTATTATGGATTTCAAGGAATTTAACTACGAAAATTGCTCTTTGATTGATTGTATTTCCTTGTTGCAATCCATGTTCAAATCTCCTCATGCTTATAGTCAAAATAAAGCGTTTACTAAACATATCATTGATGCCTTGATGCAATCTTATGAAGAAAAACTTGAATTGGAAGTTTCTATCCCTAGAAAACTTTATGATGAGTGGGAACCAACTATTAAAATTAAAATTAAAAATTATGAGTTTTATGCTTTGTGTGATTTGGGTGCTAGTGTCTCTACTATTCCCAAAACTTTGTGTGATTTACTAGATTTCCGTGATTTTGATGATTGCTCTCTAAACTTGGATCTTGCGGATTCCACTATTAAGAAACCTATGGGAAGAATTAATGATGTTCTTATTGTTGCAAATAGGAATTATGTGCCCATAGATTTTATCGTTCTTGATATAGATTGCAATCCTTCTTGCCCTATTATTCTTGGTAGACCTTTCCTTAGAACGGTTGGTGCAATTATTGATATGAAGGAAGGGAATATTAGATTCCAATTTCCATTAAAAAAGGTCATGGAACAATTTCCTAGAAATAAAATAAAATTACCATATGAATCTATCATGAGATCCACTTATGGATTGCCTACCAAAGATGGCAATACCTAGATCTATTCTTGCTTGTTATGCCTAGTTAAGGGCGTTAAACGATAGCGCTTGTTGGGAGGCAACCCAATTTTATTTTTATTCCTTGATTTTTGATCCTATTTAGTAATAAATAAATTATCTAGCCTCTGTTTTTATTGTGTTTTTTGTGTTTAATTAGTGTTTGTGCCAAGTAGAACCGTTGGGAAGACTTGGGGAAAGTCTTGTTGAACTTGCTGTAAAAAACAGAAACTTTAGCACTCATGAGAACTGCTGTAATTTTTATTTGGAAAGTTATATTTAGTTAATTCTTTTTGCAGATGATTAATATATAAATTCCTCACGTCCATCAATTTATTTTAGAATTTTTGGGGTTCCAGATCTTGCGCTAGCTACAGATTACTGCAGACTGTTCTGTTTTTGACAGATTCTTTTTTTTCGTGTGTTGTTTACTTATTTTGATGAATCTATGGCTAGTAAAATAGTTTATAATACATAGAGAAGTTGGAATACAGTAGGTATACCACCAATATAAATAAATAATGAGTTCATTACAGTACCTTGAAGTGATCTTTTGTTTTCTTTCGCTAACGGAGCTCACGAGTTTTCTACTTTAAGTTTTGTGTTGTGAAGTTTTCAAGTTTTGGGTAAAGATTTGATGGATTATGGAACAAGGAGTGGCAAGAGCCTAAGATTGGGGATGCCCATGTCAACCCAAGATAATCTAAGGACACCAAAAAGCCAAAGCTTGGGGATGCCCCGGAAGGCATCCCCTCTTTTTCGTCTACTTCTATCGGTAACTTTACTTGGAGCTATATTTTTATTCACCACATGATATGTGTTTTGCTTGGAGCGTCTTTTATGATTTGAGTCTTTGCTTGTTAGTTTACCACAACTCCTTTCTGTACACACCTTTTGAGAGAGCCATACGTGATTTGGAATTTGATAGAATACTCTATGTGCTTCACTTATATCTTTTGAGCTTTATAGTATTGCTTTAGTGCTTCACTTATATATTTTAGAGCACGGTGGTGGATTTGTTTTATAGAAACTATTGATCTCTCATGCTTCACTTAGATTATTTTGAGAGTCTTAATAGCATGGTAATTTTCTTAAAATCCTAATATGCCTGGTATGCTAGATTAATAATAAAACTTTCTTATGAGTGTGTTGAATACTAAGAAAAGTTTGATGCTTGATGATTGTTTTGAGATATGGAGGTAATAATATCAAAGTCATGCTAGTTGAGTAGTTGTGAAATTTAGAAATACTTGTGTTGAGGTTTGCAAGTCCCGTACCATGCATGTATGGAAAATGTTATGCAACAAATTTGAAACATGAGGTGTTATTTGATTGTCTTCCTTATGAGTGGCGGTCAGGGACGAGCGATGGCCTTTTCCTACCAATCTATCCCCCTAGGAGAATGCGCGTAGTGCCGAGGTTTTTGAAGACTTGTAGATTTTTGCAATAAGTATGTGAGTTCTTTATGACTAATTTTGAGTCCATGGATTATACGCACTCTCACCCTTCCATCCTTGCTAGCCTCTTCGATACCGTGCATTGCCCTTTCTCACATTGAGAGTTGGCGCAAACTTCGTCGGTGCATCCAAACCCCGTGATATGATACGCTCTTTCACACATAAACCTCCTTATATCTTCCGCAAAATAGCCGCCATACCTACCTATTATGGCATTTCCATAGCCATTCTGAGATATATTGCCATGCAACTTTCCACCATTCCGTTCATCATGACACATTCATCATTGTCATATTGCTTAGCATGATCATGTAGTTGACATAGTATTTGTGGCAAAGCCACCGTTCATAATTCTTTCATACATGTCACTCTTGGTTCATTGCATATCCCGGTACACCGCTGGAGGCATTTATATAGAGTCATCTTTGTTCTAGTATCGAGTTGTAATCATTGAGTTGTAAATAAATAGAAGTGTGATGATCATCATTATTAGAGCATTATCCCAAGTGAGGTATAAAAAAGGAAAGGCCATAAAAAAGAGAAGGCCCAAAAAAATGAGAGAAAAAGAGAGAAGGGACAATGTTACTATCCTTTTACCACACTTGTGCTTCAAAGAAGCACCATGATCTTCATAGTAGAGAGTCTCTCATGTTATCACTTTCATATACTAGTGGGAAATTTTCATTATAGAACTTGGCTTGCATATTCCAACAATGGTCCTCCTCAAGTGCCCTAGGTCTTCATGAGCAAGCAAGTTGTATGCACACCCACTAGTTTCTTTTCTTGAGCTTTCATACATTTATAGCTCTAGTGCATCTGTTGCATGGAAATCCCTACTCCTTGCATTAACATCAATCGGTGGGCATCTCCATAGCCCATTGATTTGCCTCGTTGATGTGAGACTTTCTCCTTTTTTGTCTTCTCCACATAACCTCCCTCCATTATATTCTATTCCACCCATAGTGCTATGTCCATGGCTCGCGCTCATATATTGCGTGAAATTTTATAGGTTTGAAATTACTAAAGTATGAAACAATTGCTTGGCTTCTCATCGGGGTTGTGCATGATGATAGCATTCTTGTGTGACGAAAATGAAACATGACTAAACCATATGATTTTGTAGGGATGAACTTTCTTTGGCCATGTTATTTTGAGAAGACATAATTGCTTAGTTAGTATGCTTGAAGTATTATCATTTTTATGTCAATATGAACTTTTGTCTTGAATCTTTCGGATCTAAATATTCATACCACAATTAAGAAGAATTACATTAAATTATGCAAGTAGCACTCTGCATCAAAAATTCTGTTTTTATCATTTACCTACTCGAGGACGAGCAGGAATTAAGCTTGGGGATGCTTGATACGTCTCCAACGTATCTATAATTTTTGATTGCTCCATGCTATATTATCGACTGTTTTAGACATTATTGGGCTTTATTTTCCACTTTTATATTATTTTTGGGACTAACCTATTAACCGAAGGCCCAGCCCAGAATTGTTGTTTTTTGCCTGTTTTAGGGTTTCGAAGAAAAGGACTATCAAACAGAGTCCAAGCGGAATGAAACCTTAGGAAACGTGATTTACTCATCAGATAAGATCCAGGAGACTTGGACCCTCCATCAAGAAAGCCACGAGGTGGTCACGAGGGTAGGGGCGCCCCCCCCCTAGGGCGCGCCCCCTGCCTCGTGGGCCCCTCGAAGCTCCATCGGCGTACTTCTTCCTCCTATATATATCCACGTACCCCCAAACGATTGGGGACGGAGCCAAAAACCTAATTCCACCGCCGCAACTTTCTGTATCCATGAGATCCCATCTTGGGGCCTGTTCCGGAGCTCCGCCGGAGGAGGCATCGATCACGGAGGGATTCTACATCATCATCCAAGCCCCTCCTATGAAGTGTGAGTAGTTTACTTCAGACCTACGGGTCCATAGCTAGTAGCTAGATGGCTTGTTCTCTCCTTTTGGATCTCAATACAATGTTCTCCCCCTCTCTCGTGGAGATCTATTCGATGTAATCTTCTTTTTGCGGTGTGTTTGTTGAGATCGATGAATTGTGGGTTTATGATCCAGTCTATCTATGAATAATATTTAATCTTCTCTGAATTCTTTTATGTATGATTGGTTATCTTTGCAAGTCTCTTCGAATTATCAGTTTGGTTTGGCCTACTAGATTGGTTTTTCTTGCCATGGGAAAAGTGCTTAGCTTTGGGTTCAATCTTGCGGTGTCCTTTCCCAGTGACAGAAGGGGCAGCAAGGCACGTATTGTATTGTTGCCATCGAGGATAACAAGATGGGGTTTTTATCATATTGCATGAAATTATCCCTCTACATCATGTCATCTTGCTTAAGGTGTTACTCTGTGTTTAACTTAATACTCTAGATGCATGCTGGATGGCGGTCGATGAGTGGAGTAATAGTAGTAGATGCAGAATCATTTCGGTCTACTTGTCTCGCACGTGATGCCTATATACGTGATCATACCTAGATATTCTCATAACTATGCTCAATTCAGTCAATTGCTCAACAGTAATTTGTTCACCCACCGTAGAATACTTATGCTCTTGAGAGAAGCCACTAGTGAAACCTATGGCCCCCGGGTCTCTTTCTCATCATATCAATCTCCATCACATTATTATTGCTTTGCTTTTACTTTGCTTTTACTTTATTTACTTTGCATCTCTATACCAAAAATACCAAAAATATTATTTATCATCTCTATCAGATCTCACTTTCGTAAGTGACCGCGAAGGGATTGACAACCCCTAAGCGCGTTGGTTGCATTGAGCAATTGTTTTTGTGTAGGTACGAGGGACTCGAGAGTAGCCTCCTACTGGATTGATACCTTGGTTCTCCAAAACTGAGGGAAATACTTACGCTATTTGACTCTTTTATGAGTAAACTCAACGGTAAATCCAACAAGCACTTCGTTTCTCTCTTGGAACAACTTGGTGAAGCCAATGACATGATCGAGGCTCACGAAGATACCATCTCTAAGATGGAGGGGCATAGTCGTGACTATGCCGATGAGATTTTGGATCTTTCCAATGCTCTTGAGGAAGAGCGAGGTTTTCGTTTGGCTCTTGAGGAGTCATACAACGACAACCACGCTAAATTAAAGAAAGATCTTGATCATGCACTTGTTGTATCTCGTGTGATAAACTCCGAAAAGGCCAAGCTTGGGGTTGATCTTGGTAAACTCAAGGAGGAGTTTGATATACTTGACAAGGCTCACAAGGCCTTGAAGGTGTTCATGCTAGCCTCAAGGAGCATGATGATCAACTCCAAGTGAAGCTAACCAAGGATAAAGCCACTTTTCCTCACATGGTTTTAATTGATAATGCAAATGCTACTAACCCTTGTTGTGAGGATGTGCATCTTGTTGAGGAGAATACAAAGTTGAAGAAGCAACTTGAGAAAGGTCTTGTGTCATGCATACAAGGTGAGAAGAACCTCAACGACCTTTTGAGCAATCAAAAGGAGATTGTGGCCAAGGAAGGGATTGGGTTCACACCCAACTCCAAGAACAATAAGAAGGAAGACAAGGCCAAATGACCTCCTCCTCTCAAGCAAACTTTTGTGAAGGAGGGAGAGGGTGCTTCCCAGGAGAAGAAGAAGAACATTGTGAAGGGTAGTGATGCCAAGAAGGGCAATGCTACCCCTCCCAACAAAGTCGGCGTCTTTAACCCTTCTTATGTGTTATGCCGTGCTAGTGATGGACATGTTTATGCCAAATTTGTTGGTTCCTCCTATGAGTACATTGAATGGTATATTTGGGTTCCTAAGACCCTTGCTACTAACCTCAAAGGACCCATTACAAAATGGGTACCTAAAACCAAGCATTGATCTCTTGTAGGTGTTTGCTTCCGGTGGGGGATCATGGTTGCTCGATAGTGGATCCACTAATCATATGACCGAAAGCAAGGACTTGGTGGTGGACGTTCACAAGATTCCATCTATGCCCACCAATGTCGAGTGGATGATGCCTCATCCTATAAGGTACTGGGACTTGGCAAGGTTGTCATTTCTCATGATCTCATGATCGAGAAGGTCATGCTTGTTGAGTCCCTTGCATACAATTTACTTTCCGTTTGTTAACTCGCACTCATGGGCTTTGCCACTTTCTTTGATGTTGATACCGTGGCCCTCCTGTGGAGCAAGACTCTTAAAGTAGCCTTTGTTGGGCATGTCGAGAACGGTCTATATGTGATTAACTTTTCAGAGCGACCCACTAAGACCGTGACATGCCTAATGGCTAAAGTTGATGTGCGATGGCTTTGGCATCGCCGTTTAGCCCATGTCAATATGAGATCTTTGCAAAGTCTTCTCAAGGGGGACCATGTCCGTGGACTAACGAATGTTAGTTTTGCTAAAGATCGTGCTTGCAGTGCTTGTATCAAAGGAAAGCTACATGTCTCGAAGAGGCCTTTGGAGCTCCTTCACTTGGATCTCTTTGGGCCTCCATCCTTTGATAGTCTTGGGGGTAGGAAGTATTGCTTGGTGATTGTGGATGACTATTCAAGATATACTTGGGTGTATTTCTTCAAGAGGAAGAGCGAGACCCAACAAACCGTCATTGACTTTGCAAATGAAGCACAACGTCAACACAATGCAAAGATCTTGACAATAAGAAGTGACAATAGCACCGAGTTCAAGAACTACACCTTGGATGAGTTTATTAGTGATGAGGGGATCAAGCATCAATATCCCGCACCTTACACCCCTCAAAAAAATGGTGTAGTGGAGAGGAAGAACTGGACGTTGATGGATGCGGCAAGGACCATGATGCCAGAGTTGAAGTCTCCATACAACTTTTGGGCCGAAGCCATCAACATCGTGTGTCATGCATCCAATCGGCTCTATCTCCGCAAAGGCTTGAACAAGACTCCATATGAGATTCTCACCGGTAACAAGCCCAACATCAAGTACTTCTGGGTGTTCGGGTGTAAGTGTTTCATTCTCAAGAAAGGTGTTCGGTTGTCTAAATTTGAGGCTAGAGCTTATGAGGGCATATTTGTTGGTTATGCTACAAACTCTCACGCTTACCGTGTCCTCAACAAGTCCACGGGACTTATTGAGGAGACATGTAACATGGAGTTTGATGAGAATAACGGCTCCCAAGTGGAGCTAAGTGGCACTTGTGATGTAGGTGATGAAATTCCTCCCCAAGCCATAAGAAGAATGGGTGTTGGTTTTATCCTACCCATTGAGGACCCCCTTGTGGCCTAAGGAGAAGGACAATGTTCCACTCACGTGGAGCCATCACCAACCCAAGGCCCACACGCTTCCGAAGAACAAAGTGAAGGCCCTCAACCTCATGAACATGACCAAGGGCAAGATCATCATCAAGATGGTGTTGAATACCCAAGTGATGCCCAAGGTCAAGTTCTCTCATCCAAGCAAGTTCAAGATCAAGAGCAAGCTCAAGATCAAGAACAAGCTCAAGACGACGCCCAAGATGATCAAGTAACCGCTCCTCGACTCTCTCCGGAGGAGGAATTAGAGCGTCGTGCCGCCAAAATCGCATCCAAGCTATCCACCAAAGTTCATTTGATGACAAATGTGCTTGGAAGATTAAGAAAGGGGGTAAGCACTCATAGACAATTAGCAAACTATTGTGAGCATCACGCGTTTGTCTCTTATGTTGAACCCCAGAAGGTCTATGAGGCGCTCGAGGATCCGGATTGGCTTAATGCCATGCATGAAGAACTCAACAACTTCGAACACAACCAGGTGTTGAGATTGGTGCCAAGGCCAACGGGGAACCATAATGTCATTGGAACCAAGTGCATATTCAAGAACAAGCAAGATGCTCACGGAATTATCATTCGCAACAAGGCTCGTTTGGTAGCACAAGGCTACTCCCAAGTCGAGGGTATCGACTACGGTGAAACCTTTGCTCCCGTTGCTCGCCTTGAATACATTCGCATGTTGATTGCTTATGCTTCTCATCATAACTTTTAAGTTACAACAAATGGATGTGAAGAGTGCTTTTCTTAATGGTCCTATTAATAAGTTGGTATATGTCAAGCAACCCCCCGGGTTCGAGGATCCCTATTTTCCCGATCATGTGTACCAACTCGACAAGGCACTCTATGGCCTTAAGCAAGCCCCACGTGCGTGGTATGACCACCTTACCGAGTTGTTGCAAGATCGTGGTTTTGAAATTGGGAAAATCGACCCCATTCTTTTTACTAAGAAGGTCAAAGGGGAGTTGTTTGTGTGCCAACTATATGTTGATGATATTATCTTTGGTTCCCCTAACAAAGCTTTCAATGAGGAATTTGCCACACTCATGACCTCCAAGTTCAAGATGTCCATGATGGGCGAGTTAAAGTTCTTTCTCGGGTTCGAAGTCAAGCAATGAAGATAAGGAACCTTCATCAACCAAGTCAAATACACTCAAGACATGCTCAAGATATTCAAGATAAGTGATGTCAAGCCGGCTTCCACTCCAATGCCCGTCAAATGCCAACTTGACATAGATCCCAATGGTAAAGTGGTGGATCAAAAGGTATATCGCTCCATGATTGGCTCCTTGCTTTACCTTTGTGCATCTAGACCAGATATCATGTTGAGTGTGGGAATTTGTGCACGGTTTCAAGCCACACCTGAGGAAAGCCACTATGTGGCAGTCAAGTGAATCTTTCGATATTTGGCTCATACCCCAAACTTTGGCTTATGGTATCCAAGAGGATCTAACTTCAACCTTGTGGGCTATTCGGACTCCGATTGGGCGGGATCCAAAGTGGATAGGAAGTCTACTTCCGGAGGGTGCCAATTTCTTGGTTGCTCTTTGGTGAGTTGGTCTTCCAAGAAGCAAAGTTGTGTGTCTCTCTCGTCCACCGAAGCGGAGTATGTGGCCGCGGGTAGTTGTTGTGAACAACTTCTTTGGATGAGGCAAACTTTAAAGGATTACGGTGTCATTTGTGACAAAGTGCCTCTTTGGTGTGACAATGAAAGTGCCATCAAGATTTCTCTCAACCCGATGCAACACTTCAAGACGAAGCATATTGAGATCCGATATCACTTCATCCGGGATCATATTAGGCGAGGGGAGATCGAGCTCAACTATGTCAGCACTCATGATAACCTTGCAGATATCTTCACGAAGCATTTGGATGAAGCAAGATTTCGCGAGTTAAGGCATGAGCTAAATATCATTGATTCGAGAAATGTTGCTTGAACCCTTGCACATCCCACCATGCTCAACTTGTTATCTTGTTTAGGTGTAGGAATGGACATAAGGGGGTGTTGTTCTCTCAATGAACTCTCCCTCCCCCCATTATGCATAAATTGATCAACTCCATCACATTAGCCATTGTTAATGGTACTTGTGCTTCGAAGACGAGTTTTGGTCATGGGCCCAAGGATAATTCTTCGCAGTGCCATACCAATTGACTCAAACATAGGTGGCTCCGGCAACCGCCCTCTCTTCGGAGAGGTTCTGTTGCGTGTCTAGTCCTTGTTGTCTCTTGCCTTTCTTTCTTCGTGCCGAGCTTGAGTGTGTGGTCTCGTGGGTTAGCTCTTTGGTGTGTTCATTTGCGTGAAGGTTGCAGTGGAAAGGCCTCTTTCTTCTCTGTTTTGAAACGTGCATTTTCTTGGGTCCACGATATCGGTACTACCGTGGTTCGCCACGGTACTACCGCAGGAGCTGTGCATGGTACTACCACACCCAGCACGACAATATTTTTTTACTGCCGCATGGGGGAGCAGTACTACCGCCCACGGTGCGGTACTTCCGCCCAGGCGGTACTACCGCGATGACACGCCGTACTACCACGCAGTCAAGAGCGTGTGGGGGTTAAGAGC
The DNA here is from genome assembly GCF_002162155.2 of Triticum dicoccoides. Taxonomy (NCBI): domain Eukaryota; kingdom Viridiplantae; phylum Streptophyta; class Magnoliopsida; order Poales; family Poaceae; genus Triticum; species Triticum dicoccoides. Next base: position 452,860,421 of record NC_041380.1, read on the forward strand.
GGGCAGGGGGAGTTCCAACTCCCCCATATCCATTCAAATCCTTTTCCCCACGATGTCTCTCTCTCCTGCCAGAGAACGGCGCCGGAGACCCTCGCCGGATCTTTGACTCCGGCCACTCTCCTCGCATTTCGTCCGGTGGGATCGATCCCCACCTCTTCCTCTTGCCATGGAACAAGGTTTCTCCCCAAATCCCTCTCTCTTTGGTTCGTTCTTGCGTTTCTAGGTATTTGGGGAGATGCATGTTGTTCTTGAGGTTTTAGGCCAAATCATTGCAAGAGTAGGATGTAGGAGAGTAGTAATGCGTAGAGATGGTACTTGATATGTTGCCCCGTGGTAGATTTGATTAGCCGTAGTACCCCTTCATTGTCACGACTATGCTCAGATCCATTGGAGGTTCAGATCTGGCACCGTGCGGTACTACCGCATATCCTGTGCGGTACTACCGCTCGTAAGGTACTACCGCTCCACAGGAGCGGTACTACCGCCTGAGGCGCGGCACTAAAATTTTACTACCGCTCCAAGACATGGTACTACCATGCTGTCCTGGTGCGGTACTACCGTGGATAGGAGCAGCACTAAAATTTTAGTACCGCGCACCCATGTGGTACTACCGATGTTGTCAAATCTCCCATGTGGCATTTACCAAGTGCGAGTTCTACTTGTTTCACATGTTTTGTTGTGGTCTTTGCATTGACCCTTCTCGTTTCTCTTCCGTGTTTTTGTGGTTTTGTGTCATAGGTGGTGGCCCCGGTATCCATGCTCGCCGTTCCAATCCCAGCCATGACACGGGCTCCAAGCGTTTGCGCAACCAAGATGAAGCTCCAGAGGGCTCCAATGCCCCCCAACGCAGGACCAAGACCACCGCCACCAAGCTCAAGGAGCCCTCCATGGGCATGGATGAGATACCTCTTGTGGAGTTTGTCACTCGAAGGAAGATCAACCCCTATGTGAATCATCATGCCAACTTCAGAGGGAATGATCTGTTCTGGACTAAGCAGCAGTATCTCATTTATCTGGATGTGATAGGGCCAACCATAACATATATGTGGACATGCACTGGATCGACATGAATCATATGAGGCAGGATAAGCATCATGCCTATTTTGGTGAGGCTCTGGATCTGGTGGAGCAGTTTGCAATTGAGGATGTGATCTCTTTCCACCTGGATTATGACCCTGAGATTGTGCCCAGTTCTTTGCCACAGTCCACTTCCACCCTAATGAGGAACGGACCATGACCTAGATGACCAACGGGCAGCAGATGACTGCTACATGGAAGGACTTCACGGATTTGCTTCAGGTTCCTGATGAGGGGCTCAACACGCCCGTTGGTGTTTGCCCTCATGCCAATACCGAGTCAGCCAACAAGAACAAGCTTCAGCCCTACTATGTTGAGAAGTTGCTTCCCAGTGGCAAGAAGGCATGGGTACTGAACTCCTTCCTTGACATCATGTATCGCATCTTCCGCAACTCCCTCTTTCCATGCATTGGTGACAAGGACAAGGTGCATGCCTATCTTGTGGATATGATGCTCATTTGTGAGGAGGCGCGCCACTCTCAGTCGCAACCACCTGATGTCTCACATATCATGTGGTGCGAGCTTCAGTTTGCGGTGTTCAACCGTAAGGTACCCATCTATGGACCTTACCTGTTTATGTTGATCTCGAAGACTTGGGAGAAGCTCTTTCCCGATGAGGAGTTTCTTGCCCCTGACTGGACTCGTCATGAGCCCATCAAGCTCCGTGTCAAGACCCAGTGGGCCGACACTACTACCCGTGCTCAGGCAGTGGTTGCTCAGATGGATGTGAATGAGGATGAGAATGAGGAGGAGGACGTTGATGAGGAAAGCTCTGTTGGCTACTCGCCTTCATCTTCTGAGCCCTCCTGGGCTAAGAATTTAAAGAACAAGATGAAGGCTCTGTTTTGCATGCAGGCCAAGGGGCAGTACCGGTCTCATGTTGCTCAGAAGGAGAGACGCCGCCGCAACAAGCGGATCTTGAGGACGTTTCGCGAGGAGATATCCAGCGGGCCTGAGAAGGTCATCACGCCAGAGGCAGAGTGGACGGCGAAGCAGGGCTACAAGTGGACTGATTCTGAGGAGGACAAGGAGGATACCATTCCCGCTGCCGAGTCTGGTGAGGATCATGACGAGTGGTCGCTTCACCTTGAGCCACCACTTGTGTCGTAGGTGTCCTCTCTGCCTTTTTGGTGTCTCAATGCCAAAGGGGGAGAGAGTGTAGGATTTGCGAGTTGTGTGTCATGTTTCATCTTTTCGCTTTGCTTTTGTTCCATTGAACCTCGTTTGCTTTAGTTTGGTTTGTGCTTGTGAGACCTTTCTATCATATGGTGTAAGACATATGCACTCTAGCGTACCTTATTGAGCCTATGTTATCTTGTGATCTTTACTTTATGCTCTTAGCCATTATCTTGCTTAGTGTTAGCCTGTTTGTTGCAAGATATGCCTTGTCTATAAAATATAGGGGTAGTGTTGATCCTAGTATGTGTGTCGTGCAGTCCAAAGCACTTCTCTAGATAGCACACATCTAGGGGAAGCCCATCTATATTTTAGAGATGTGGGGTTTGCCCATGTTCTATGTTATCTCCCTCTGTGCAAATCCCGTATTGTCATCAATCCACCAAAAAGGGGAGATTGTAAGGGCATATTTATCCCTTAGTTGTTTTGGTGATTGATGACAATGTGCTTGGGGACTAATCGTGTGCATTGAGTATTTCAGACATATCATGACTAGGCACAAGATGATTTGATGCCCCTCGAAGACTGTTGAAGACAGTGTTTCTCTATGTTTCTTTTCGGTGGATTTGAGTAATAGGATAGCCGTACTATTAAGAGGGGGTCCGCGTCGGAAAGGTTTGGGTGGAATCTTCACGTACACGTCTCACCTTTTGTACCCCCTTTCCTTTGGCTCCTTGGGGCTTCCTCCGTTTACCCGTGTCTCTGCGAAATGAAGGACTCCTAGTGTTGCTGCTCTGAGGCTCACGGTAGTACTGCTCTTTGGAGCGATAGTACCGTGGGGCCTTGCGGTAGTACTGGTCGTAGGCGCGGTAGTACCGCAGGTGCTCATGGTAGTACCGCTTCTTGGGAGCGGCAGTACCGTGGCCCCAGGCCAGGCTCAATCGCTCCAATGGTTGTAGGAGCGGATGTAATTTTTTACATCCGCACCCTACGCGGTAGTACCGCCCCTTGGGTGCGGTAGTACCATGAGCCCTGGCCTGGCACAGCAACATGAGCGGAATTAGGGGCGGATGTAATTTTTTACATCCGCGCCCTACGCGGTAGTACCACTCCAGGCTTGCGGTACTACCGTGTCAGATTTTTGCACAGATCCCAACTCAGCAGAAGTGGTCACGGATGTATTTTTATATGCCCGTGCCTTCCCGTATCTGGTCTATCCCTGCCTTGCGGTAGTACCGCAAGGGGGAGCGGTAGTGTCGCGCCAGCGGTTCTACCACCCTCTCCTTCATCGCATCAGGGTGGGTTTGGTTCCTGCTGCTTGGGCGGTAGTACCACGGTGTCTCGCGGTAGTACCGTGTGCCCATGCGGTAGTACCACATCCCCGGTGCGGTAGTACCGTGCTTCGCAGGCTGAGTTGGTGGATAACGGTTGGATTTGTTCTTACACTATATAAGGGGTGTCTTCTTTTCCGAGTTTACTACCTCTTCCATCACTAACCTCCATTCTTGCTCCAAGCTCCATTTTCGCCCGATCTCTCTCCCTAGCCGATCAAACTTGTTGATCTCCTAGGGATTGGTTGAGAAGGCCTAGATCTACACATCCACCAAGAGATATTTGATTCCCCCACTAATCCCTTGCGGATCTTGTTACTCTTGGGTGTTTGAGCACCCTAGACGGTTGAGGTCACCGTGGAGCCATATTCTGTTGTGGTGAAGCTTCATGGTGTCGTTGGGAGCCTCCAATTAAGTTGTGGAGATAGCCCCAATGAAAGCACAAGTGCTCCCTGGTGGTTTTGGTAATTAATGTCAACATATCTCTTGTTGGACAAATGTTCTCATCTAGTATGTTTCAGATAAGTTCAACAATGGATTGGCGTGGACTAGGGGATGTGCAACCCCTTCAAGATGATTAAGACAAATGACTGGCTCAAGCTCAAGCTCAGGATGCTAAGTTTTCTATTTCAGTGATCCAAGATCACATTGAGTCCATAGGAAAGCCAATACTATTAAAGGGGGATGAGGTGTTGCTTAATGGCTTGCTTTCTCAAAGTGCTTAGTGATATCCTCCAAAGCCCTCAACCACTTTCTCACATCCACACATGTCCCAAACCAAAAGTCGAACTCGGCCCCACCGACATTTCCTATCTAGCACCACCGAGTTCACTTTACATAGCCACTACCAGAAACCCTAGTCAATTCGATCACACCGATGGGATCTCGGTCTCACCGAGATGGGCTTGCCAACTCTCTGTTGCCTATTGCAGTAATTTCAGTCTCGCCGAAATATGCAATCGGTCTCACCGAGTTTGCTTGGACAACTCTCTGTTTTGCTTATTACCCAAATCGGTCCCACTGAGTTTGTGTAATCGGTCCAACCGAGATGAGGCTTTACCCTAACCCTAGCACATCGGTTCTACCGAGTTGGTAATATCGGTCCCAGCGAAAATCCTAACGTTCACATTTTGAACTAAATAGGTCTGACTGAGTTTTATGATTCGGTCCCAGTGAGTTTGTTGATTTGTGTGTAACGGTTAGATTTTGTGTGGAGGCTATATATACCCCTCCACCCACTCTTCATTCATCAAGAGAGCCATCAGAACATGCCTACACTTTCAACATACATTTTCTGAGAGAGAACCACCTACACTTGTGTTGAGGTCAAGATATTCCATTCCAGCCACATAAATCTTGATCTCTAGCCTTCCCCAAGTTGCTTTCCACTCAAACCCTCTTTCCACCAAATCCAATCCTATGAGAGAGAGCTAAGTGTTGGGGAGACTATCATTTGAAGCACAAGAGCAAGGAGTTCATCATCAACACACCGTCTATTACCTTTTGGAGAGTGGTGTCTCCTAGATTGGTTAGGTGTCACTTGGGAGTCTCCGTCAAGATTGCGGAGTTGAACCAAGGAGTTTGTATGGGCAAGGAGATTACCTACTTCGTGAAGATCAACCCTAGTGAGGCAAGTCCTTCGTGGGCGATGGCCATGGTGGGATAGACAAGGTTGCTTCTTCGTGGACCCTTCATGGGTGGAGCCCTCCGTGGACTCGCACAACCGTTACCCTTCATGGGTTGAAGTCTCCATCAACGTGGATGTACGATATCACCACCTATCGGAACCACGCCAAAAATTTCCGTGTCTCCAATTGCGTTTGCACATTGAAATCGCATCCCTTTACATTCTTGCAACTTGCATGATTTACTTTCCGCTGCTCATATACTCTTATCATGCTTTCTTGATATGTATTGTGAATGCTTAAACTTGGGCCAAAACTCCACTTCTACTTAAAGAAATTAAAAACTGCAACTGTTCATACTAAGAGTCTATTCACCCCCCTCTAGACACCTCTTCTTGATCCTTTCAATTGGTATCAGAGCATTTGGTCTCCATTGCTTTGGTTTAAACACCTTTGGAGGAAGATGGATGAGTCTACATTGGGGAATCTTAGACATAGAGTGCCTATACTTGATGGAGAGTACTTTCATGAGTGGAAAAATGAGATGCTTGAGATTTTCAATGAATATCATTGAACAAGTACATTACTAGCCCTTGTGCACCTCATATTGATCCTTTGCATCCTACCCTTGATGAGTCTATTGACATGATCCGTAATCTTAGAACTGTCAATTTAATCACTAGAGGTTTGCCTAGAAACTTGCTTGCTAGCTTGACTGCTCTTGATTGTGCCTACACCATATGGAGATTCCTTGAGGAATGATTTCCAAACAATTCCTTGAAAAACTTAGATGAGATCCTTCATAAGTCTATTGCCTTGAGTAAGATGCGTTCCAATGATCCCAAATTTGGTGATTGTTTATTTGAGCTTACTAATCTTACGAGTGCCAAAGGAGATGTTGGAATCATTAACAATATCATTTCCGAAGTCATTAGAATTCATAGAGATGAGCATTGTTACGGTCATACTTCTAATGAAGCACTCTCTCTAGGAATTTATCCACCACATGACGATGTTGAACATGGATACTATTATGAGGATGATGGTAGTGACTACGATCTTGATGATGCAATGAGACACTTTGGTATTATGGCTAATCTTCGCGGCTACATGGCTGGAGGAAAGGAATGGTTCTTGATAGTGGGTGTACCGATCATATGACCGGAGACAAAGATATGTTTCGTGAGCTTGCTGAAAACGACGACCCTCAAAAGTATGCCACTTTTGGTGATAAATCAAAGGGTAAGGTGGTTGGCCTTGGTAAGGTGGCCATCTCACATGATAGCTCCATACAAAATGTCATGCTCGTTGAATCTCTTGGCTATAATTTACTTTCCGTATCTAGACTTGCTGACTTTGGTTTCAATGTCCTATTTACTGAAGTAGATTGCCAAGTGTTTCATAGAGATAATCATAAAATGGTCTTTGCCGGTACACGTAGAGGTGATCTCTACATTTTTGATTTCGCTAAAAATGCTCAACCTAGAACTTGCCTAATTGCTAAATCCTCAAAAGGTTGGTTGTGGCATAGAAGGTTAGGTCATGTGGGCATGATAAATCTTGATAAGCTTATTAAAGGTGATCATATCCTTGGTGTAAAAGGTGTTATATTTGACAAGGATAGACTTTGTAGTGCTTGTCAAGCAGGAAAACAAGTTGGAGGAAGTCACCCCGTGAAGAACATTATGACCATGAGAAGACCGCTCAAGATACTTCATATGGATCTCTTTGCTCCCAATGCCTACAAGAGTCTCGGTGGTAACTCATTTGGTCTAGTTATAGTTGATGATTTTTCAAGATTTACGTGGGTGTTCTTTCTTGATGATAAATCACATGTCCAAAAGATATTCAAGAGCTTCACTAGGAAGGTGCAAAATCAATTTGAAGTGAAGATTAAGAAGGTTCGTAGCAACAACGTAAAGGAGTTCAAGAACGCAAATGTGGATACCTTTCTTGACGAAGAAGGGATTTCACATGAGTTCTCGGCTACATACACGCCTCAACAAAATGGAGTTGTTGAGAGGAAGAACCGAACTCTTATTGAGATGGCGAGAATGATGCTTGATGAGTACAAGACTCCAAAACACTTTTGGGCGGAAGGGGTTGAGACAACTTGTCATGCAACGAATCGCTTGTATCTTCACAAGCTACTCGGCAAGACGGCATACGACCTTATCACCGGTAACAAACCCCAAGTTGGATACTTTCGAGTATTTGGCTCAAAGTGCTACATTCTTGACAAGCATCGTCATTCTAAATTTGCTCCTAAATCTAATGAAGGTTTCCTACTTGGTTATGGGTCAAACTCTCACACTTACCGTGTCTACAACAATTTCACCCGAAAGGTTGAGGAGACGGTAGATGTGAAGTTTGATGAATCTAACGGCTCACAAGTAGAGCAATTGCCAATTGATGTAGGAGATAAGGATCCTTCGGAAGCAATCCAAGACTTGTCTATTGGCAAGATTCGTCCAACAGAGGTAAATGAGAGTACCTCGTCTGTCCAGGTGGAAGCTTCTACCTCACGACAAGGTGAACCAAGAGTAGATACGGAAGCATCCACAAGTGGGACGCACCAAGATGAAGAAAATGAGGAAGTACACCAAGATGAACCTCATCAACCTCCTTATCCACCAAGACAAGAGAACAACACCGCCAATAATGAAGAAGGCCAAGAAGAAGAACGAGATGATGAAGAAGATGCTCCACCCCGACCCAAACAAAAGCTCCCAGGAGTTCGAGCAAGAGTCTCAAGAGACCATCCGGTCTAACAAATCTTCAATGATATTCAAACCGGGAGAATCACTCGCTCTAAAACTCGTTTGGCTAACTTTTGTGAACATTATTCATTCATCTCTAGCATTGAACCTATGAAGGTTGAAGAAGCATTGGAACATCCAGATTGGATAAACGCCATGCATGAAGAGCTACACAACTTCGAGAGAAATCAGGTGTGGACATTGGTCGAGAAGCCCGACAACAACCACAACATCATTGGTACCAAATGGGTGTTTCGCAACAAGCAAGATGAAGATGGTCAAGTTGTTTGCAACAAAGCTCGTCTCGTCGCCCAAGGCTACACTCAAGTCAAAGGTACGGACTACGGTGAGACATATGCCCCCGTTGCTAGACTTGAGTCCATCCGCATCTTACTTGCCTATGCTAATCACCATGATGTCACTTTATACCAAATGGACATTAAAATTGCTTTTCTAAATGGTGAAATTGAGGAGCAAGTTTATGTTAAACAACCTCCTGGCTTTGTCAATCCTAAGAAACCCGATCATGTTTACAAACTTCACAAAGCTCTTTATGGTCTTAAACAAGCTTCTAGAGCGTGGTATAAATGCTTGACCAAGTTCCTTATTGAGAAAGGCTTTGAGATTGGAAAAATAGATTCTACTCTTTTTACTAAAAGGGTTAATTGTGAATTATTTGTGTGCCAAATTTATGTTGATGATATCATATTTGGTTCGACTAACCCTCATTTTAGTGAAAAGTTTGGGAAGCTAATGTCGAAGAAGTTTGACATGTCTATGATGAGTGAACGCAAGTTCTTTCTTGGTTTGCAAATCAAGCAAACTAAGTAAGGCACCTTTGTTTCTCAAACAAAGTACACCAAGGACTTATTCAAGAAGTTCAACATGCAAGAAAGCAAAGGTATGAAAACTCCCATGCCAACTAGTGGACATCTTGATTTGACCAAGGACGGCAAATCGGTTGACCAAAAGGTTTACCGCTCTATTATTGGAGCATTGCTATATCTATGTGCCTCCCGTCCTGATATTATGCTAAGTGTGTGTATGTGTGCACGATATCAAGCGGCCCCTAAAGAATGTCATCTTAAGGCTGTTAAAAGGATAGTGAGATACTTAATACATGCACCAAATTTTGGCATTTGGTATCCTAAGAGGTCCTCTTTTGATCTTGTTGGCTATTCTGATTCGGACTATGACGGAGACAAGGTTGATAGAAAGTCCACTTCGGGCACTTGTCAATTTCTTGGTAGATCTCTTGTGTCTTGGTCCTCCAAGAAACAAAACTCGGTATCCTTATCCACTGCCGAAGCGGAATACATTGCCGCCGGTTCATGTTGTGCCCAATTACTTTGGATGACCCAAACTCTTAAAGATTATGGGATCAATGTGAAACATGTTCCACTGCTTTGTGACAATGAGAGTGCTATTAAGATTGCTCACAATCCCGTGCAACATTCTCAAACTAAGCATATTGAAGTTTGTCATCATTTCATTTGAGATCATGTTGCTAAGGGGGGCATTGATCTTAAACATGTTCGTACCGATAAGCAATTGGCAGATATATTCACCAAACCACTTGATGAGAAAGTCTTTTGCTGTTTGAGAGGTTAATTGAACATCATTGATGCTTCAAACTTGGAGTAGGAACTCCATTTGGATACAAGCAAGGCATGAGCCTATGACTAATCCTTGATACTTCTCTTATGATGATGATCATATGTCTTGGATATTCTTGCACCCTTGCATGCTATCTAACCCTTGTAGGTACTTGGATGAATCTAGGTCCATGAGATTGCAACTCACTCACATCTTGAGAAATATCTACATCACCAAGTCTCTACACAATGGTGGTTGAAGACAAGGAAGCATGAAACCCCTCAACATATCCTTTGACAAATTCTATATATCAAATTTCATTCGGTATCAAATTTCATGATTGTCATTTTGGATACACAAGTGCTCTTCCTTGCAAGACTAACCCATGTAGGTAGATGAACTCAACTCCAAGTGGTGCTCCCAACCATTCATGCGCTACATCAACTTTGAGCACCCCACGCAAGTTCAACTACACGATCAAGATCAACACCACCACCCAAGGTATGTCATTCCATCTTAGAGAAGCTTTACCTCAAGTCATAGGTCAAAGCAACTCAACAAGATGTGAATACATCAAATGCTTAAATGAAAAATGGTAACCCCATTTTGAGATTAAATGATGAGTATGACTTGACTCCTTAGTCAATATACTCTAACATAGCTGACTTTGTCACCGCCCAATTCTAGATGAAGTTCTCTAGTGTTTCCTTGATTTTTTGCATTTGTCCTTTGCATATTCATTCCCTTTCCTTTTTTCAAAAAAACTTCATCTAGATTTTATTTTTATCTATTTAGTTCTGAATTTTCTGCATCCAATTCATTGCAAATCTTTCAGTTAATTCCTTGCAAATCTTTGTGAGATATTATTTGCCTAGTGAGCTGAGGTGACAAGTGTTCTCTCTGTGCTGAACTCGGTCATACCGATCTGTTGGTTTCGGTCACACCGAACCAATTCGGTACCACCGAAGACTACAACTCGGTATCACCGATTTCACTGTAGAGAAGACAATTTGCCATATGTTCCAGTAGTTTTATTCCAGCTCCACTCGATGATCCTTGTCCTCTACCAGCATCACAATTTATATGCTACTTTGCTCTGTGACTCAAGGACCAAACCTTTTGCTCACACTCCAGAAGATCCCTTCTTGGAAATTGATGTCAAAGGGAGAGAGAGATCACATCAAAGCTTATTCTCTTCAAAGAGGGAGAGAGAGTAAAAGGGAGATAGAGGTAATCTCATAAAAGGCCCCAGATGCTTGGTGTTCAAGAGGAGAGAAGTCACATGTCTTTAAGAGGGGAAAGACATGTCTATGTTATGTTTATATTTATGATCTGTTTTGCTCTGATTTTGTTTCCCTATGTTCTCCCATTATCCAATACAAGATTCAGGGGGAGAAAGACTGCTAGGGAAGGAAATCTTTGAATTCATTGCATATCTTTTTCCCTTGGGGACATGTCTATACCCAATAGAGTACTCAGTACTCATTCTCTACATGTCATCCCAGTCTTAGTACTCTTGTGGTTTCTTTTGTTCGCTCTGGCTTAGATGTATCTGTGTTATCTAACCTTGTTTACTCAGGTTCATTCCTTCCTAAACCAACTCAAGACCATAAGGTAAGTATATGCATCACACTCATGTGCATGAGGATTTCTTGCTAATGTATATACTGTTTGCAAGGACGCATGAGCATGTAGGTACATTTCCTATATTCACATATTTTCCTCTGATGCATATAGCCAACATACATGTAACACATTTCTTACTCTGTCATTCTTATGCATTCACATGCTCCTATATTCCATATTTGCATGATTGCATACATGTAGGGGGATCCTATGCACGTTACATGTCTTTCCGAAGCTTTACTGGTTATTCTCTATGTCTTTATCTAAAGCTTTGATGTATGTTGTCACCAATTACCAAAAACTCAGGGCAGATTGAAAGCACAAGTGCTCCCTGGGTGGTTTTGGTAATTAATGTCAACGTATCTCTTGTTGTACTAATGTTCTCATCTAGTATGTTTCAGATAAGTTCAACAATGGAGTGGCGTGGACTAGAGGATGTGGAACCCCTTCAAGATGATGAAGACAAATGATTGGCTTAAGCTTAAGCTCAAGACTCTACGTTTTTCTATTTTAGTGATCCAAGATCACATTGAGTCCATAGGAAAGCCAATACTATTAAAAGGGGATGAGGTGTTGCTTAATGGCTTGCTTGCTCAAAGTGCTTAGTGATATGCTCCAAAGCCCTCAACCACTTTCTCACATCCACATATGTCCCAAACCAAAATTAAAACTCAGCCCCACCGAAATTTCCTATCTGGCGCCACCGAGTTCACTTGACATAGCCACTACCAGAAACCCTAGTAAATCCAGTCACACCGATGGGATCTCGGTCTCACCGAGATGGGCTTGCCAACTTTGTGTTGCCTATTGCAGTAATTTTGGTCTCACCGGAATATGCAATCGGTCTCACCGAGTTTGCTTGGCCAACTCTCTGTTTTGCTTATTACCCAAATCGGTCCCACCGAGTTTGTGTAATCGGTCCAACCGAGATGAGGCTTTACCCTAACCCTAGCACATCGGTCCTACCGATTTGGTAATATCGGTCCCAGCAAAAATCCTAACGTTCACATTTTGAACTAAATCGGTATGACCGAGTTTTAGGATTCGGTCCCACCGAGTTTGGTGATTTATGTGTGACGGTTAGATTTTGTGTGGAGGCTATATATACCCCTCCACCCACTCTTCATTCATCGAGAGAGCCATCAGAACATTCCTACACTTCCAACATACATTTTCTGATAGAGAACCACCTACACTTGTGTTGAGGTCAAGATATTCCATTCCAACCACATAAATCTTGATCTCTAGCCTTCCCCAAGTTGCTTTCCACTAAAAGCCTCTTTCCACCAAATCCAATACTATGAGAGAGAGATGAGTGTTGGGGAGACTATCATTTGAAGCACAAGAGCAAGGAGTTCATCATCAACACACCGTCTATTACCTTTTGGAGAGTGGTGTCTCCTAGATTGGGTAGGTGTCACTTGGGAGCCTCCATCAAGATTGTGGAGTTGAATCAAGGAGTTTGTACGAGCAAGGAGATCGCCTACTTTGTGAAGATCTACCCTAGTGAGGCAAGTCCTTCATGGGCGATGGCCATGGTGGGATAGACAAGGTTGCTTATTCGTGGACCCTTCATGGGTGGAGCCCTCTGTGGACTTGCGCAACCGTTACCCTTCGTGGGTTGAAGTCTCCATCAACGTGGATGTATGATAGCACCACCTATCAGAACCACACCAAAAGTCTCCGTGTCGCCAATTGTGTTTGCACATTCAAATCCCATCCCTTTACATTCTTGCAACTTGCATGATTTACTTTCCGCTGCTCATATACTCTTATCATGCTTGCTTGATATGTATTGTGAATGTTTAAACTTGTGCCAAAACTCCACTTCAACTTAAAGAAATTAAAAACTGCAACTTTTCTTACTAAGAGTCTATTCACCCCCAAATAGTGGAATCACGGCATCTCGCAATGTGTGAGGGCGTGAGGAGAACACGGTGTCCCTAGTGGCTTCTTGGGGAGCATTGTGCCTCCACACCGCTCCAACGGAGATGTACTTCCCCTCAAAGGGAAGGAACTTCGGTAACACATCCTCGTCTTGACCGGCTCCACTCTTGGTTATCTCGTGCCTTTACTTGTGGAAGCTTATTTGTATTATATCCCTTGCTTGCTTCTGTGCTTGTTGTTGTTGCATCATATAGGTTGCTCACCTAGTTGCATATCTAGACAACCTACTTTGATGCAAAGTTTAAATTGCTAAAGAAAAACTAAAAAATGTTAGTTGCCTATTCACCCCCCCCCCCCTCTCTAGTCAACTATATTGATCCTTTCACTCAATTAGTGTATAAAAAGGCCAAACGAACCCTGAATAAGTTTAAATTTCAGCGCATATATCATGTGGTTCCATGTTGCCCGTGGAATAAAATACAAGGCGAAAAGATGCAGTGATTATGTTTCGCCCACAAGGGGAACAGGTTTCCCTATCAGAACCACGAGGCTTCTTTGAGAGAAGCTCCAGTTTTTGTAAGAGGTTTGTAATAAAGTTTGGTACAAATTGGACAATGTTTTTACCACGACATACATGTGCCATGACGTGACACCATGCCACCTTTGATGACTTTCTGGTGAGTTTAGGATTTATGGGGACTTAAAAACCGAGATTCAAAATGTTTGAGTACGAGCCATGACTATCGGTGTTCTGGGAACGGGGGTCCCCAGACTTGCCTGCCTGCGGCGTGGCTCGAGCGGGGGGGCAGTGCGACCCAGCTTCATCAGCTCAAGCTCAAGACCCTCGCAAGGGGCCAAGCCTTGCGGGGCGGACAACAGGAGGCTTCCTCGGGAGTAGCCTCATCGGGCAGGCTCACGAGGAGGCGGAGAGATCAAGGCAGGGGTGCCTCGCGAGGAGCCCGTGACGCAAGCCATGAAGATCAAGATTAGGCGGGCGCCAGGCGGGCGCCGGCCTGCGTAGTGTTCTTGTTTCCCCTTCGGTGCAAAGGGAGCAAGCACAGGCCAAGGCATCGGGCAAAGGTTACCATTCCGGTGCAACAAGACCAAGACCAGCAGAGCGGCAGGACAGAGGTCACCGTGGAGCCCAAGACGGCGTCATCACCAATGCTTTTGGCAGCCGAAGACCACCTTTGGTCAGGATAACTTGTACTAGATGTTCCCCTTCAAAATGGCCAATTGTTGGCGCCCTTCCCGCTCATTATTTGGGAAGAGGACCATGGCCTCTATAAATAGGCCTAGCCCCCGAAGAGGAAAAGGGGGAGGGAAAGAAGAGAAAAGAGAAAAGGGGGAAAGAGAAGAGAGAGAGAGAAGAGAAAGGGAGAGAGGGATCCAGACCGAGTAGAACACACCGCACCAGCTCAAGAACACCTCTCGCGAGGCCGTTCTTCCCCTGTATTGTTCATCATCAGCCCCTGAGCCAATCCACTACACCACACACTAGAGTAGGGTATTACACCACATCGGTGGCCCGAACCAGTATAAAACTCATGTCCTTTGTGTGTTCTTCTTTCCAACCTAGATTTCTTGCGAGCAATGGAAGCACAAGTCGATAGGGGAAAGATCTCCGTGCGCACCCCAGAGTTCGAACCTTAAGGGTCTGCCGGAACCCGAAATCCGACATTTGGCGCGCCAGGTAGGGGTGCGCCGGAATATTTCTTCCATTGTTCGTGTGTGATCTTTCGTCGTGTCCATGGCTGACGCTCGTCGGGCTCGCGCTAAGCGCCGGCCTGCTCTCGCCACCCGCGTCGCCCAGACGGCGCTCGTCGGCGGACGCCCTCGTCGTTCCCCGTCGCCTGCCGCCACCGGCCCGGCAGGGAACGAGCAGCAGGCCTTGTCCCAGCATCCTTCGGTGTGGCGGGAGGGCCGCACCGCAACCCCATCGCTGACTCCAGCCGGTTCGTCGTCCCACGCTCGTCGCGCCCCCACGGACGCGCACGCCGCGCTGCTCCTGGCAAGAGAGCTCCTGCCCTACCGTCCTGTCGACGACCTCTATGAGGACTGGCTCGCCCGCATCACCGAGCTTGTAAGCGCCGCAGGGGGCTCTCCTTTGCCGTCCATCTCGCTACCTCGCCCTCCATTCCGCGCAGGGGGTGAGGATCAGGAGGCGCCTCCGCCACCTCCTCCCCAAGAAGGCGCCCTGGCTCCAAGGCGCGCAACCCAGGGCGAGACCCTCCACGTCTGGCACCTGCGTGGCAAGAAAGGAGATGCCAAGAGATCCCTCGTCCCCAAGAAGGTGCTCACGCGCTCCCAGCACCGGCGTGCCAAGATCGCGTCCCTGCGCCTCCACGCCGAGACCCCGCACTGCTCCAAGCGGTGGCGCGTGGTGATCACTAGGAGCAGGCCCAGCACCAGCAAAGGGCGCCGGTGGCCACAGCAGGCTGCCGCGCCTTCACCCCCGAGCCGCGCGGCGTCACATGGCCAGGCAAGTTCAAGCCTGATCTGCCCCCTCGCTACGATGGCACGGCGGACCCCGCGGAATTCCTACAGCTCTACGAGCTGGGCATCAAAGCCGCCAACAGAGACGAAAAGGTCATGGTGAACTGGTTTCCCATGGCGCTCAAGGACGACGCCCGCACCTGGCTCCTGAACCTGGCTCCCAGCACGATCTCCTCCTGGGACAAGATGTGCACTCGCTTCATCGCCAACTTTCAGGGCACTCGCGACCGGCCACCGGCCATAAGCAACCTGCGCCGCATCAAGCAACAGCCAGGGGAAACCCTGCAGAAATACATCCAGCGCTTCAACAACACTCACCTAAAGATCCCCAGGGTGACTGAGGAAGCCATTATCTCAGCCTTCTCCGATGGTGTGCGCGACATCAAGATGAAGGAGGAGCTGGCAATCCATGAAGACCTGTGCACATCCTTGGAGCTGTTCAACTTGGCGACCAAGTGCGCCATGGCTGAGGAAGGACGCCTCTCCCTCCTCGAGCTCCCGGCTGCCGACCCAGAAGAGAAAAAGCCCAAGGCCAAGGACGTGAAGCATAAGGGAGTTGTCGTGCTCGTGGCGGAACCAGACACCAAGCGAGGCAGGGATCAGCCTGAGTCATCCAAGGGCAGCCGATACTGCGTGTACCACGACCTCCACACCCACAACACCAACGAATGCCAAGAGCTCAGGGCCGTGCGAGATGGGCGTATCGGTCGACGCCCCGAGCGCAACGACAGGGGCTATGGCCGAGGAGGAGGAAGAGGTGGAGGACGATGGGAAGACCATGGCCCTTGCCAAGGGTGGCGTGACCGACCTCGCGAGGACCGCTGGCAGGACCATCCTCGCGAGGGAGGATGGAGGGATCAGCCTCGTGAGGATCGCCCGCACGGTAATGCAGGCCTCCCTCCTCTACCGCCACCACCAAGAAGAAACAAAGACCAACATCAAGACGAGGGGGCTGGGGTCTTCCAGGAGCCGCGCGCAATCGCTTGCATCTTGGGTGGCGCCCAGGCCCCAGCATCACAGTGCATCTTCAAGCAGTTTTCTCGCGAGGTGAATGCAGTCATCCCCAAGCTGGAGGCCACGCGCCCTCTCAGGTGGTCTGCATGCGCCATCACGTTCAGCTCAGCGGATCAGCTCAAGTGTGCGGCAACGGCCGGAGTCCTCCCGATGCTTTGCTCCCCAGTCATCAGCAATGTGCATGTCACCAGGACCCTCGTTGATGGCGGAGCAGGACTCAACGTCCTGTCCGTCGAGACGTTCGACAATCTCCAAGTGTCGTATGATCAGCTCCAGCCGACCAAGCCTTTCTCAGGAGTCACTAATGGTTCCACTGTTTCAATAGGGAAAGTTCGCCTGCTAGTCACCTTCGGGCGGCGCAACAACTACCGCACCAAGCTCATCGACTTCAACGTTGCCCACATTCGCCTGCCATACAATGCCATCCTCGGGTACCCAGCCCTAGCCAAGTTCATGGCAGTGACTCACTATGGCTACAATGTCCTCAAGATGCCAGGAAGCGGTGGAGTCATCATCGTACCCTGTGAGGAAAGGGACGCGGTGTGTTCACTTGAGCGTGCGTTCCAAGCCGCAGCAATCGAAGACCCAGATCACAGGAGCGGAAGACTTCCCGAGGCGACCCTTAAGAAGAAGAAGGCTTCGCCTGGCCCAAGCCATAAGGAGGCAGGCGCCTCCGGAGGCGTTGCGTCAGGATTTGCGCCCGTTCAGGGAGCGCCACCCTCTGTCGCATAGGAAAGCGCGCCCAACGCCCTCCTCAGGCAGGGCTCGGGGGCTCTTTCTTGGAGAGCCACCGACTTTGCCAAGGTCACGAGGGAGGCGCTCGGGCACCACTTGGAGGGGTGCTTCCAGGCACGTTTCCCTCAGGAAGGTACGAGGCAAGGAACACCAAACCCTCGGGATTTCATCGCAGGAAACACCCAGGAGCTACAGGAGTCGAGAGTCATGCGCGGCAGCCGCCGCTTGCCCGCCGTGGCCCCACATCCAGGCGAGGATGGTGGGTTGCGCGTCTGCATCAATGTGTCAGGGCTCAACCGAGCCGCGTCTCAGGAGCGCCTCTGGCCTTCGCGTGTGGGGCATTGCGAGGGTCCACCTCACAGCTACGTTCGCATGCCTTTAGGCCTGCCGAACGCGGTCGCCGCTCATCAGCGCCTGCTGAGGAGCATTCTGGAGGCTCAGGAGGTCAGGCATTGTGCGGTCCTGGCAGAGGTGGAGATGGCCCTCGAAGACCTACCCGTGCCCCCGGAGCCTCCCGAGGCTCCTGGGCCTGGGGGCTCTTGAGGGTCGACGTCTTCACCGCGCGTCGCCCACTTCTTCGGCATCACTTCATCTTCAACGGCATCAGGTGACATCTTTCAAGTTCCATTTTTAGCTGGGAGAGCCCACAGGGCCGCGTCGTTCCCAGGTCGCGTGGGTCCGTCCTTGTGGCATGTATCCGTTTTGCTTACACTCTTTACCTACCTTGCTGGGGGCGCCCCACGGGCTGCATCATCCCCAAGCTGCTCGGGCCTGGCCCAACGGCGTCTGCTTTTCCCGCATCTACCTGAAACGGATTTGCTCCTTCGTACTTAACATACCTGACCTGATCGCCTGCTCGATTGTCACCTACCCATGGAGCCGCTCGCTCTGGCACGACGTCTGCATACGGGTCTGTCCCTGCAACACCGATAAATCTGAGTGGTCGAGCTCTGGCTACGGCAGCCCCGCAAGGCGCCACCTCACCAGGCCCTCAGTGCCCCAATCACTCCCTCGGAGTGACCAATGGTTGGCTGGCAACCATAGCGATAGGTCTTGTCTCTCCTTGTGATTGGTATGCAGGACCCACTCCAGGAGCAACGTTGGGGACATCGCGGGCTATCTCTCCCTCTCTCCGACATGGACCGCTTGCACGTTAAAAGGGGGGCGCCTCAGCATCACAACTCATGGGCTCCTACTGGCTCTCCAGCCCTCACCCCCTGGCCTTGACCCACGGCATCGCGACCTGTCATACCAGTGCGGTTGAGCTCGCTCGAGGGCCGGGACCTGAGGACGTAGAGCATTAAGGAAAGTGAGGGGAAGTGGGAAGAAGCTCACGAGGACCTAACCCAGCAGCACCTCAGCTACCGCCACTGGGGCTTGGCGCCCCGTCGAAGAACTACCCCAAACTCAAAAGATAAGTCACGCCCTTACAGGAGCTGGACCAACGCAGCACCAAACCCTCGCCTAGTGCAGCTCTGTCATGACGATGTTGCCTTCCTTTCTCGCCTAGCGAGGGCTGCTTGAGCGCTAAAGGGGACCTCTCGAGCATCGCGACTCAGGGGCTCTTACGGACCTCGGGCCGCTCACCTCCTGGCCTTGACCACGGCATCGCGACCTGGCATACCAACGACGGCTGAAGCCTGCCTGGGGACTGGGACCTATCAGCGTAGAGCGCTAAGTCCTTGTGAGGATAGAAAGGGGGAGCCGAGCCGAGACAGGACAAGCATCTCGCATCGATTCATATTAGGGATATAATGTTCGCAAAAGACATGGCAGGCGCCTTACATACCCCCGCGGGGTGTTGCTTCGATTCCTCGCAGGGAACAAAAGGTGTTGATCCTAAGGAACGCTAATTGCACGCGCCTCCGCAAGCGACACCGTCATCAACAGTGGACTGCCCGGCGCCGGCGCCAACCTCACCCAGATCAGTGGCATCGGCGGCCTGATGCAGTTGCCCTACTCCGAGCATGGCGTGAGCTCGGAGGCTCGTAGCTGTCGTCGCTCGTCTCCGGAGTCACGAGAAGCTCGGGGGAGCCGCTGGATTCCCCAGCTCCTCCGCTGCCGCCTGAAGAGCTGCTGGAGGGCCGATGGTCAGGCTAGGTCCTCGCCAGTCTGATGCCCCTACCGCTTTCCTTGGGGGAGCACTCCAACCGGCGTCCTTCAGCATCGAAGACCTTGAAGAATATCATGGAGGCGCCATCATATTCAAGATGAATTACGAGGGCACCCTCCGTCTGGCAGACCTGGGCGATCTCACCCCAGCCCCAGGTCATGTAGACCTTGCCCGGAGCGACGACCGCGACCTCTGCTCCGGTCGCGAGGGTGCTGCAGTCGGCGTGCTGCAGCCAGAGCTCCAGAGA
This sequence comes from Triticum dicoccoides, assembly GCF_002162155.2. NCBI lineage: Eukaryota > Viridiplantae > Streptophyta > Magnoliopsida > Poales > Poaceae > Triticum > Triticum dicoccoides. Next base: position 452,880,043 of record NC_041380.1, read on the forward strand.
CCCGCTCGGCGGCATCTCGAAGGCGAAGGAGGGAGGAAGGCGGATCCAAGAGCATGGGGGCATGGCGGCGTGAAGCACGAGCTCACAGGAGGAGCCCTCGGCGTGGACTCCAGGGGGAACGATGCGCACCGCCGTGACTCGCCAGTGTCGGCGGCGGCACCGTCGGTGTCGCTCGATGCCCTCTTCCCCAGGGCCCTTGATTCGGGCATACAAGGGCAATGGAAACCCAGGCGGCGGCCGCTCGTACCAGGGCCTCGATGCCTCCTGCCAAGCACCCTCATCTCAGCGGCAGGGGACTAGCCGTTTCTTCGGCAGAAGAGGGTCAGGACCTTCAAGGTGGGCCTTTCCCTTCTCTTCTGCAGAAAACTGGCGGATTGGTGCCATTGGCGTAAGGAGAAGCAAGGACGAGGAAGGAGAAGGAAAGGAGTAGCAGGAAGGGATAAGCTAACGAGGCTCATGCGGCCCCGTACTTATAGCCGGAGAAGGCCAACCGCCGGCCACCACGATCGCAGGTAATCATGACCCATTTCTCTGCATGCGGGGACTTGTCAAGTCGAGCGGATGCCGAGGCGTCGTGGGGAAGCGCAAACGCCCACGTCCAATCAATCGCCACGCGGCACCCACGGCCGCAGGCTATTGGGGCCCGCGGCGCTTCGCGCTTGCCCCTTCGCTTCTCTGCTAAGCCAAGCCCGGGCGCGCCTTGGGCCCGGGGGCTACTGTTGGCGTTCTGGGAACGGGGATCCCCAGACTTGCCTGCCTGCGGCCTGCGACGTGGCTCGAGTGGGGGCCCAGTGCGGCCCAGCTTCATCGGCTCAAGCTCAAGACCCTCGCAAGGGGCCAAGCCTTGTGGGGCGGACGACAGGAGGCTTCCTCAAGAGCAGACTCATCAGGCAGGCTCGCGAGGAGGCGGAGAGATCAAGGCAGGGGTGCCTCGCGAGGAGCCCGTGACGCAAGCCATGACGATCGAGATTAGGTGGGCGCCAGGCGGGCGCCGGCCTGCGCAGTGTCCTTGTTTCCCCTTCGGTGCAAAGGGAGCAAGCACAGGCCAAGGCATCAGGCAAAGGTTACCATTCCGGTGCAACGAGACCAAGACTAGCAGAGCGGCAGTACGAAGGTCACCGTGGAGCCCAAGACAGCGTCATCACCAGTGCTTTTGGCAGCCGAAGACCACCTTTGGTCAGGATAACTTGTACTAGATGTTCCCCTTCAAAATGGCCAATTGTTGGAGCCCTTCCCACTCATTATTTGGGAAGAGGACCAGGGCCTCTATAAATAGGACTAGCCCCCGAAGAGGAAAAGGGGGAGGGAAAAAAGAGAAAAGAGAAAAGGGGAAAAGAGAAGAGAGAGAGAGAGAGAGAAGAGAAAGGGAGAGAGGGATCCAGACCGAGTAGAACACACCGCACCATCTCAAGAACACCTCTCGCGAGGCCGTTCTTCCCCTGTATTGTTCATCATCAGCCCCTGAGGCAATCCACTACACCACACACTAGAGTAGGGTATTACACCACATCGGTGGCCCGAACCAGTATAAACCTCGAGTCCTTTGTGTGTTCTTCTTTCCAGCCTAGATTTCTCGCGAGCCATAGAAGCGCGAGTCGGTAGGGGAAAGATCTCCGTGCGCACCCCAGAGTTCGAACCTTAAGGGTCTGCTGGAACCCGAAATCCGACAATGACACCAGTACGGTTGTAATTCGTTCCCATTCCTGGCATGGGACCTAAACATGCACCCAAGGACACATGTATAATTTTTCCAGCCATTTTGGTGAACTGGAGCATGTATTTGTAGTTCAGATTTGAATTATGGACATTAAATGCCTAGGAAACTCAATTAGTGTATAAAAAGGCCAAACGAACCCTGAATAAGTTTAAATTTCAGCATGGATATCCTGTCATTCCATGTTGCCTGTAGAAGAAAATACAAGGTGAAAAGAGGGAGTGATTATGTTTCGCCCAAAGGGGGACACGTTTTCCTATCGGAACCATGAGGCTTCTTTGAGAGAAGCTCCGGCTTGTAAGAGGCTTGTAATAAAACTTGCACCACAATGGACGAAAAAAATTCCTCAACATATAAGTGCGTTGTCGTGACACCATGGCAGGTTTCACGATTTTCAGCTTAGTTTTGGATTGATGGGGATTTAAAATCCGAGATTCTTCTCACAAAATGTTTTCAAATAGCACACGGTTCACTCACGAAAGCCGATATTCAATGAAAACTTCGTGGAAACCATATTTTAAAGTTTCATAAAAATCTGAAAAAATGTGGGATGTTAAGAAGGTGATGTTTTATTGCGACACAAAATTTCAAGTTAAAAAACATTACGAGATGTGAGCTATGAAAAAGAAAAATTCCGCCCTGAATAGTGACATTACTATTCAGCACTATTCAACACTAATTTTGTCTTTTTCATAGCTCACATCTCTTAATGTGTTTCAAGAAATTTTGTGTGCCAATAAAACATCATCGTCTTAACATCCCGCATTTTTTTGAATTTTTTTTAAACTTCAAAACATCTTTTTCTCATGGTTTTCACCGGTTTCCACCGAATGTTGGTTTCCATATGATATCCCCCCCCACTGCGCGCGCGATCTGATTCCTGCATTCTGACTGGCCAGAACCCAAACCCCACAGATTGTACGTGTGCACCGTTGGATGCTCCCAGATCAAACAGCAACCCTGAGCCCTTTCGACGGCACATGCAGTACATGGGTAAGCACTGTGTGCATGCGTCGTGCAGCTCACGCTTCCTTCTCTACTAGGTTTTCATTCAAAACATGCTACCGTTTCTCGCCACTCCTCTAATCGGTTTCCCGCCTCTTCTCCCAGATATGCATGATGTAGATGTTTGTTTAATTCTTGTAGTTCATCTCATCCAAAATCAATTAGTTTTGTAAAAAAACTATTTGAAGATTCATGGAATTGTGCATTGTAAAGGTAAAACAAAAAGTGACAATTCATTTTAAAAAGATTTGGGCAATTAAGATATGGAAGATTCTAGAGAACAAAAGAGAAGTGCTTGTGTTTAGAGGTTTGTGCATTATGCTTAACTTCAACCATGGAGTCTTCTAGATTGTACATGTGGCAGAATCTGGTGGAATGTAGATGATATCCAACGGCCAGTAGTGCTCGGATTTGCCATCTCAGTACCGTCGGATTGGCTTCATCCAACGAGCAACTTTATTAGTTATTCACACACTATATATGTGTATAGATGTATAGATATATATATATATATGTGTGTGTGTTTGTGTGTGTGTGTGACGACCCCCCCCCCCCCGCTGCCGCCTCGAAGTTGGGAAACTGACATCATAGATATTGAACCAGGCTTGTAGTCGGCTATGGTGTTCAGTTTGTAATGTACTTGGCGTGGCCCATCGAAGTTGTTCATTTGGGGTTTAAACACATCATACACCATCGTACCCATACATATTTTCGGGCCGCATGTAGTGTATACAAGGTCTTCTGATCGACCATGTCTCCCTTGTGTGTTTTTTTGTGATGACACAGTTATCTATGGGCTACCCGAGTGTATATATATCATCCCTTTGACCGATAATGAGAGGTATGTGTTGGCCATGAATGGATTCCTCCTAGTTCATGTTAGGGCTGGTCACCGTCAAATGTCGGTCAACCAAAGATCGAGCACATGCGTTGTCGGGATTCCGTCCCAGATGCTCAGATGGTTGGGTTCGACCTACATCAAACCCTGCGTACGTATCTCGTCCTTAACTACCTTGCCTTCATGGTTGTTGTCTGTATCGAGAGGTGGGCACCACATCTAAATTATACATTATTCTATATTGAAAACACACATCACCCCTTCCCAATGTACATCATTTTGGGCCGCATGCAAGAGGTGTTGGTTTTGTGGTCCCTCTCGTGCGATGTTTATGATGGTTCAATCTATTGGCCCAAGCGGTTTATCGACAACAACAACTGTCATTTGACCAAACGAAAGATTCATTGGTCTGTTTTATGGTAGGTCATGGCGACATGCATGTATGACCAAAGTATCGATCATTACATGCATCCGCCCTGCTGACATGAAGTGGGAGGTGGTGGGCCAAGCATCCTAGCTAGGTACGACATTATGTCATTATATATATCCTATCTAGGTGGTTGTTAGGGTGCTTTCGGGTTTGCGAGCCAGGTGCCACCAAAGTTATGCATTGTGTATTTAAAATCTTAAACATTCCCAATATTCGTACATATATTTAGCCACTTCCAGGTGGTTCTTGACTTCTGGCCCCTCTCATCGATCTTCAATGACGCGCCCAACCACGGGTCTGTGGGGTCAAAGTTGTGCATTGGAATTTTGAACATCACATACCACCCTTTTCAGTCATATATATTTGGGCCACATGCTGGTGTGGCTGTCTTTTGACCCCCCCTAATGTTATTTTTTGCTGCAAAGACTCTGATGATCCTCAACTGACATGGGGTATAATATCTAAACCGTGTGCGATACAAGTGCGATGTGAATCACCACGACCGCGCAAGCGCGAGCAAATTAAGGTGGAGGTACTGGCTCAACCGTGTGCAATGCAAGTGCGCTAAAATCACCACGACCGCGCAAGCACGAGCAAAGGGTGGAGGTATTGGCTCAACCATGTGCGATGCAAGTGCGCTGAAATCACCACGACCGTGCAAGCGCGAGCAAAGGGTGGAGGTACTGGCTTAACCGTGTGTGATGCAAGTGCACTGTAAAACCACCACCTGTGGAAGCTAAAGGCAGGTAAGTTTATTTAGAAATTAGGACGAACCGTGTGCAATAGACCAGCTAGCTAGAAATATAAAAAACAAACTACCCGCCTTGAGCATTGCAAAAATCGGTGGATCCGCGCCACTTTTCCTTATTATCATACACGCATGTTGTTATTGGACCATGCGCGATCTTGGGCACTCCCGCCCCGCATCAATTCCTTTACCCAAATTTTAGTAGCCGTCGTACTTCAACAGTCGCCCACACTCCACCAGCATCGACCTTATAGTAAAATTTTAGTAGCCAAGGCATTTGAACCATCGCCCTCCCTCGTCCACCACCATCTCCACCCACCATTACTAAAATTTTCAGTAGCCGCGACATATCCTCAAACAACACCCCCCCTCCACAGTCCCCCACCCACCCCCTCCCCCCCTTTGAACCCTAGCTCGCGGCCGCCGCCGGCGCCACCGCCAACCCTGCTGGTCTGCCCGTTCCTCCTAGCTTAGATAATAAAGTTCAGGTTATCCAGCGATTCCCATACCGTCGCCCCGCTCCCCTAAGTTTTTAGATGAGGCCTGCGATGTCCCTCCCTGCTAGATCCACATCCCCTACTCCAGAATGTCGCAGCCTAAGCTCGATCACGTATCCCGGGGAGCCCGACGAGCGTTCAGCCAAGGAGAGGTTTATCATGGCCTCTCCGGCGGACGTTGGCGAGGTGGCCGCCGTTCGCCCCGACCTGTCGATCCCGGAGCAACACGTCACTGCGGAAGCCGGCGAAGATGTTGAGTACATTGCCATGCCGAAGGCTTCATGTCAGTGGGCTAGCGTATTACTGTATCTCGGGAAAGCTGGCTACGACATCAAGCTCGTCCACATTGTCGGCTTCACGCGGGCCATGTCATAGGTTAAGTGGTCCATCCCCAACCCCTCTGGTTCAACCGCCGTCGATCTCTTTGACGGCCCTGCCGCTGATCTCCTCCGCCAAGCGGTCAAGGATTTGCGAGCTTTATACGCCATCGATCCCATTTTATCACTTCTGAAGGACACATTCTACGGCGGCGGCTTGGGGTCATCAATTGCCAAGTAAGATCTCATCGACCACGACCACGAGGAGGGCACCCACGAAGGTTCTTCCAAGGTGAAACAACCCATCTGTGACATCAGAGAGCGCACCATGGGTCTGTGCTCTTCCAACTGGAAGGATCCCATCCATGAAATGTAAGGCAACATTCTATCAGCAAATATTACCTTTTCTAGCTTGCCAACCCGTACCCTTTGTTGTAGTAGCATTTGTCGTGTGGTGCTTTAACTATGTCATGTTTAATTATTTCAGTTATGCAAAAATGTATTATTCAATAGGTGTATGTGATGTTTAAGTATGAATTGTCCACATTAGTTTCACGAATGGCTATATTTGGTTGTTTATAGTGAGTAGATGCCTTGTTTATCTGTATTTTGTTGTTAGGTTGGTTGGAGTGAGCATTTTTTCAGTTATTGAGAAGATGCCTTGTTTATCCGTATTTGGTTCTTAGTTTGGTTGCAGTGAGTATTTGTCCAGTTATCAAGCAGATGCCTTGTTTATCTGTATTTGGTTGTTAGGTTTCTTATTTTAGCATTTGTCCAGCTATCAAGCAGATGCCTTGTTTATCTGTATTTGCTTGTTAGGTTGTTTTTTATCATTTCTCCTGTTATCAAGCAGATGCCTTGTTTATCTTTATCTGCTTGTTAGGTTGGTTGCAGTGAGCATTTGTCCAGTTTTCAAGCATATGCCATGTTTATCTGTATTTACTTGTTAGGTTGGTTGCAGTGAGACTCTGTCCAGTTTTCGATGGCTATATTTGGTTGTTATACTGGTCATTTATGCCTTGTTTATTTTAGTCATTCACAATGTGTGGTTCATTATGTGCAAGTCGGAACTGCGTTGCTCAACTACATCAATACCAGTTTGAACGTCTATATTTGGTTCCAGTTATTCCTGGTGTAGTTAACACATGCCCTTTATTTTAGTTTTACACATTTATCTAGTGTGATTTTTAAGCATTACCTACGTTCTATTCTTTTTCAACAATACCAGTTTGAATTGCAATATTTGATGGCTATTAAGCCTGCTGTCGATAACATTGCCTTCCATTCTATATCTGCTTTAACAGCATGCTGAAACCAACACATTCAAGCTATCATTTGAGATGATGTTGTTTACGTTTGCTATATTTGTTTGCTGTTAAGATTGTTGTACTTATCATGCCTTTCCACTACTTATGCAGGACAACAATGGGAGTGGCCACCATTTTCCGCCGAGGTTAGCTTCATCCCTCGGCTTGTACTCCCCCCGTCGTTCCATAATGTAGTGCATATAGATCCAGGCCTGGACACTAGTTAGCTTCTAATATTGACTTGTTGCTTGTAGGTACATATGCCCTTGGCAAGGATCCACGCATCGACCTTTTTGCGTATGGGGCAATGAGATATTGATGAACAAGCATCAAGTGAGGAAACTGATAAGGATTATTAGCAAAAAGATACGAATGGTGGCAAGCAAATTATTTGTTTATGCTCTATCCAACACAACAGTGAGCTGTAGGATGGTAACTACAAACTCTGTTGCTTTCTCCTTTTACTGCACATAATGAGTTGTTAGACAACAATGTCTGAATCTTTGTCGTTCCCAGTGGTTCCCGAAGCAGTTCACTCAAGATTACCTCGCAAAGTACATGATTGGTGGACATGCAATGAAGGTTAAAGTATTTCATCCAGACTACAATGAGCATCGAGAAGTCCTAATGAAGACAGTGAAGGATGGACGGGCACCCATCACAACGGGTTGGCCTAGAGTCGTGCGCGCCTTACGCATGGAGGAGGGCACAATATGGGCATTCCGCTTCACCTTCTCCAGCAACCAGAATGTCTTTCGCCTCTCTCTTTACAGTCTTTGGTACAACTATGGTTCATCATTCTTTACTTGGTGCTTTTGTAGTTCTTCAGTATATGTACATGTGCATTGAATTATGTATTCGTGGTTGAACCTATATTTGTAATAAACATGGTTGGATATGAAATAAGTGATTGCCTACTTTCAAATTCATAACATGTGATTTTTAAATTAGGGATTAACTGGATTAATTATGGATTAAATAGGGATTACACTGCACACGGTTTGCGAAAGCGAAACTTCTGCGATATACGTGGAGATCAAAAACGTTTCTAGGATCCACTACGTGTGCGATCAATCTCCACTGCACACACGACTTTCTCTTGAAAACTGTTTGCGCCACCTTGCGCAAATTTTTATCACATAAAAGTGTGTGTGATGGACAGCCTTTGCCAAACAGTTTCTTTCTACGCACCGTGTGTGATGCATTCAATAACGCAAATGATAAAATTACTAATATCGTGTGCAATGGCAACGCTATCACAAACGATTTAACGGGAATTGTGTGTGATGTACCTGTGAACGGAAACGTTTTCCTTGGAGCGACTGTGTGGGATGTATATACGAAAGGAAACGTTTAGCGGGGACTGACTGTGTGGGATGTACCTGCGACCGGAAACAATTTTGCCGTATAATTGTATTTTTTTTAACTCTACTGTACATATTTCCGTATTTGAGCGCTCGTCGGTCTCACGCGAGCTCATTTTGCCGAACGTGTGTGCCAGGAGGGCATATCCCGACGGTTTCTGGGTCGTGTGGGAAGGACCCTCCTATGGCCCACACTCACTTGGCGACGGTTCCAAATGAGGTCGCCGAAAGGGGTTAAAACCGTTTGTTTAGAACCGACGCACACCAATGCTACAAGCACATGCACCAGTGCACCAAAGTTGGTTGAAAAATCACATGTGTGTCCTTGGGTGAATTTCTAGGTCCCATGCAAGAGATGGGAATGAAATTCAAACTCCAGGGCACTGTTGATTGCCGGAAGAACATTGAGATGCCTGATTTTTAAATTCTAGTAAATCCAAAACTCGTCTGAAATTCATGAAACTTGGCATGCTATCATGGAGTGGCATCAACATGTCGTGGTAAAATTTTTGTCCCATTTGGGGTAGGTTTGGGTATAAGCTTCTCACAAACCAGAGCTTCTCACAACAAGCATGATGGTAGGGAACGTGCCACCTTTGGGGACGAAACAATATCCGTTGTCTCTTATTGCTTTCAAAAAAATTCTAGTGCCAACATAGAACAACGGGAGTGTTGTGTTTAATCTTGGAATTTTTCTGGGTTTGTTTGGCCTTTTTTATACGTTAACTGGGTTTTCTAGGCATTTTATGTGCATAATTCAAATTTTAACTACAAGCACATGCTCCAGTGCACCAAAGTTAGTTGAAAAATCACATGTGTGTCCTTGGGTGAATTTATAGGTCCCATGCAAGAGATGGGAATGAAATTCAAACACCAAAGCACTGTTGATTGCCGGCAAAACGTTGAGATGCCTAGTTTTTAAATTCTAGCAAATCCAAAACTCGTCTGAAATTCATGAAACTTGGCATGCTATCATGGAGCGGCATCAACATGTCGTGGTAAAATTTTTGTCCCTTTGGGGCAGGTTTGGGTATAAGCTTCTCACAAACCAGAGCTTCTCACAACAAGCGTGATGGTTTCGGTAGGGAACGTGTCACCTTTGGGGACGGAATGATATCCGTTGCCTCTTATTGCTTTCAAAAAATTTCTAGTGCCAACATAGAACAACATGAGTGTAGTGTTTAATCTTGGAATTTTTCGGGATTCGTTTGGCCTTTTTTATTAACTGGGTTTTCTAGGCATTTTATGTGCATAATTCAAATTTAAACTACAAGCACATGCTCAAGTGCACCAAAGTTGGTTGAAAAATCACATGTGTGTCCTTGGGCGAATTTCTAGGTCCCATGCAAGAGATGAGAATGAAATTCAAACACCAGGGCACTGTTGATTGCCAGCAAAATAATGAGATGCCTGGTTTTTAAATACTAGTAAATCCAAAACTCGTCTGAAATTCATGAAACTTGGCATGCTATCATGGAGCGGAATCAACATGTTGTGGTAAAAAATTTGTCCCATTTGGGGTAGGTTTGGGTATAAGCTTCTCACAAACCAGAGCTTCTCACAACAAGCGTGATGGTTTTAGTAGGGAACGTGCCACCTTTGGCGACGAAACAATATCCATTGCCTCTTATTTCTTTCAAAAAAATTCTAGTGCCAACATAGAACAATGGGAGTCACTACAAAAATAAGACACGTCCGTGACATTTTGGGCCGAATGAAAAAAATATGCCATGCTTATGACACTTCTGTGACGATAATTGTGACAAAACCCGGTATCATCATAGATGTGGTGGGCTCCTACTTCTATGACAAAAAATCATGGCAGAAAATGGGCTTTTCGTCCTGGGCGGGCCGGAGACACAGCTGCATGACATTCTTTGGGCCGTGCATGACGGAAAAAACCATGGTAGAAGCGAGGGTGAGGAAAATATCGGCGAGTTCCCGGTTACGGTGGGTGGTCGGGGGCCGAGAGATGCGTGTTTCTCTCGTACACGTACGCACGTGTGTGCGAGGCATTGCGCTCCAACTGAACCCGAGCGAGGCATTGTGCTCTAACTGAACCCAAGCGATTGCACTAGCTACGTTACTGAACCCGAGCGATCGATCCCTTGCTGTTAACTAAACCCGAGTGATTCCTTCGCTACTGCTACTAACTGAAGCCGATCGATGCTGCATCTGGATGAACAGTGAGCATTGTTGGGGGGTTTTGGATGAACAGTTCTCGGTGGGGGTTGGATGAATAGGACCCCATGGTAGTAGAGGTTGTTGCCACTGGATGAACAAGACCCCGATCGAGCCGGTTGGGGGTGGATGAACAGGACCCGTGGAGGGCTAGATGAACAGGACCCCGTGGAGGGCTGGTTGAACAGTAGCTGGTAGGGGGCTAGATGAACAGTAGCCCATGGAGGTATGGTTGAACAGGACCCCGCAGAGAGGGCTGGTTGAACAGTAGCCGGTGGAGGAGCGGTGGAGGCTGGATGAACAGGAGCCCGTGGATGAACATTCGCAGGTGGAGGCTGGAGGAGGTCGACGGTGGATAAACAGTAGCCCGTGGAGGCTGGAGGACGTCGACGGTGGAGATGAACAGTATCCCATGGAGTCCCGTTTTGCGGTACACCACACCCCTCCCGATGAACAGGACCCCCGTTTCGATCGTAGTGCTCGAACACAAGTCTGTTTCCTCCGTTTTGCGTTACACCACACCCCTCCCGATCAACAGGACCCCGTTTCGACCATAGGAGGTCCAAGAGAAGTCTGTTTCCTCCTTTTGCGGTACGCCAGACCCCTCCCGATGAACAGGATCCCGTTTCGACCGTGGCCGTCGAACACAAGGTCGTTTCCTCCGTTCTGCGGTACGCCAAGCCTCATTTCCATCGGATGTTCCATCCAAGCCGTTTGGCTCCCGATGAACACGACGTATTTCGTTGCCTCCCGATGAACACGACGCATTTTGTTGCCTCCCCATGAACACGACAACGACGCAGTTTCTTCCTTCTGACCCAGCCATGTACACGAGACCTAGCTGTATGTATGTGTGAGTAGCCGTTTGAGACCCCGCTTGTATGTACGTACGTGGCCATATTTTTTGGCGTGTGGTTGTATGTACATGTACACGGTTTAGACGGGACAGCCTGAACTGCCACGTGGGGGGCTCTACTATGACATGTGCCGCTACTTACTCAACCATGCTTCATACTTGTAGAGAGACCGATCGACCAGTATGTACATACACGTTCGCGACCAGACAGACAACACTACGTACGCTTTGACCGGGTGGGTCCCAGCGGTCAGGGAGGATAAGGATGCACTTCCTTGCATGCAAAGATATAGCTGCTCGGTTCCAGCTGTCAGGGGGAGGAATTGTTTTTATTTTGCGAGTAATAAGGAGGCACTTCCTTGTGTTCGAAGATGTAGCTGGTGGGTCCTAGCAGTCAGGGGGAGAAAACATTATTTTTAGGGTAAAAAGGATGCAGTTACATGCATGTGTGCATGGGCGTGGTGTGTCCCCACTGTCAGCCTTTCACGTATAGTCATCTTTCGATGACTCTCGTTTGTTGACCACGTTGACCACACCGTGCCAAGCGCACCAAGGCTGGTGGATGATGGCGAGGCTCCAGACTGGAACGACCCGAAGATTGGGAAGACGTGACAATGGAGTCGCAGATGGAGAGGAGTGGGACACTTGACTGGTTCAGGTGCGCGGCAGCACTGTCACGGTGCCGCCCATAGGAGACAGGAGCAAGAACAGAGGTTGAAGAAGGAGCATGACTATTGGATTAACATCCGATGGTCCAGCTGCTAGAATCATTTGTTGATTAAGTTGACAAAGCCCTGTGTACTCGTCCGCTTAGTAGGCCCACAAGTCAGCCACCAAATCTGACGGGTCCCAGCTGTCAACGGGAGGAATAGTTTTTTTGCATAACAAGGAGGCACTTCCTTTCGTGCGAAGATACAGCCGGTGGGTCCCAACTGTTAGGGGGAGGAAACATTTTTTGAGCTCAATAAGGAGGAACTTTCCTTGCGTGCGACCATGGACCTCGTGGGTCCTAGCTGTCAGGCTCTCCACGTATAATCCTCTTCTGATGACTCTCGTTTGTTGACCATGCCACACCAAGCGCAGCGAGGCGGTGGACGACGGTGAGGCCCTGGACGGGAATGACCTGGAGATGGGAAGACGCGGCAGTGGAGTCACAGATTGAGACGAGTACAAGGGTTATGACTGGTTCTGGTGTGGCGTGGGGCTGCAGTCGGTGGAGAATAACAGGAGGTGTGGAGGGCTGGAGGGATAGCCTGGCCGGCGGTGGGGTAGCGCTTCGCAGCGATGCGTGCTAAGCAGAGCCGCTAGCCGCCGGAGGCCGGACCAAGCAGTCCCGATGACGCTGGAGGAAGAAGACGAGAGATTGAATGTGCATGCCAGTTGTTGGATATAAATCCAATGGTTGTGGATGTCATAATCATTTCTTGACCAAGTTGACAATGCCCTGCGTAGGCTTCGACCTATTGGCCCACATGTCAGCCTGCAAAAATGTGGCATATATTTAACCCATGTTTTCTAGAATGTACAGTCCATTTGCTAGGTTGGGTGAACAAATAATTTCGCATCAATGCGGCCCATTTAATATTTTCTAAGAAATCCCAGCCCATTTGCACTTTCTTGAAATACACGAATTAGCTGGGCTTGTTCCATATATAATGTTAGGTTAGAAGGAGCAATTAATATCAAAAAATAAACCAAAGCAACACATTTATATATATATATAATTAACAAATTAGCGAGTTATTCCTCAAAATAAAAATGAGCGTGTTATTATTACATTGGTCCTTAAAATCTTCGCAAGCTTTTGTACGCAGTCACCAGGATTTTCCTTGCCAACTTCTGTTGAACATTTACTTTTATAAGTTAATAACACGTTGGATGTTTTTATAATGTATATATAAGTCTCTATAAAATATACGATAATAGTAATAATATAAATATATATAATGTGGTTAGAAGTGGAAACATAAATTGGACACAACATTATTATTCTTATATATAGATAAATAGAACAAAGATCTGCGCTTTATTAAAAAAATACATTGGGTTGCCGATCTTTAAGAAAAAGTAAAACCTACGCTAGGAGGCCCATAGGCCGGTATGGACCTCAAAAAATAAGTTGAAACCACTGTCTCCGTATGTCGTGGGCTACGCATATTGAAAACAAAATCTAGGCCTAGCTTATACTTGTTCGCCCTCTGGAAAAGAATGATACCAGCTAGATCCCCGAGCGAACTGGATTAAAGAGGGGGCAGGCGGCGCGACTAAAGAAGCACATCAGACGCGATTTTTTTTCTTCAGTGGATGGCTCTTGATGGCATTTTTTTACTTGCCTCCGCACCATACAACTTGTATTTTTAGCCTCCCAGTCTGTGGTGGACCAGCAGCCCATTTCCTGGGCGGGCCAACCTAGAGAAACCAGCACTCGATTTTTCATCAAGCCCCAAAAGCAATGCGGTACTATGTTTGTTTTGAGGCTGAAAACATTACGGCAGGGGCTAAGTGGGGGAGGGGGGAGACGGGGCAAAAATATTAAAAAGAGCTAATGCGTCGTTGCTACCCTAACAAAGCAGGTGCAATTCTTCTCGAGAAGAAGGTGTGCCATTGACACCCACACGTCACAAATCCCACAATAGACATACTAACAAGTTCGCACACAAGGACAACAGAAAAGGTAAACATTCATATCAAACTCAGGTTCACAGGTCACGTTCATATTCATAGCCAACATTCACAATCAACAACTCAAAATATTCATATATACACAAGTTCAACATGTCTATGCATCCAAACGATTGATAGATCACACGACAATATTCATAGATAATTCATAAAAAGATTCAGATATACACATGTTCAGTATGTTTATGCATCCAAATGATTGAGATCACAACCAATATCATCCATGGATGAACTTTAATTACCTAGGGTACAGACTGGTAAATGGTGTTCAGTCTGAGGTACTTCTTGCTAAAATTAATGCTTGTACGAGTAAACTTTCGAGTACATAAGAGGCAGCACAGACAATCTGAACTTTGCTTGTAGGTTTATCCTCAAATAGTGTCCTCGTGCTGAGGGAGGTTTGAGGAACTTGGCCACTACTTTCATCCAACTAGTTTACTGGCTCATCTTGGTCCTGTAGCTCGCCAAAATTCTACATTGCAGACAAGAAAGGAGGCGGTTGAGAAAATGAACCACCCAAATTTTGTGTGCAGTTCAACTGAAATGGAGCATCCCCTGGCATGCAGACTGATTAAGTGCCAGATGAATATACTCGTCAACCAACTTGTCTGGAATCTTTAGACTCCATGCCATACAGTTCGCTACCATATGTGCAGATAACCAAAAGGCACAAGTTGGGACCAAAGACTGGACTGCGTTTTTCTGGGCTATGCGCAAGCAATATTTTTGGCGTTCACTCTCCTAATACTTAGAGTTTGACAACTGGTTGACACTGGTTGATACTCGAATGAATATAGGCACTTCTTCTTGTCAACATTGATGCTCGTCTGAGTGAACTTTGGAGTACATAGCAGCAGCATAAGTATCTGTCCATTTGATCTTTTTGTGCAGTTCTACTGAAATCACCCAATGTAATGATTTGCCTGCGAGTTCAGGCTCCAAGTTACTCCTTTATGAAATCGGCAAACAGTAGCACAATACCAAATTACCAATACATATGACAAGCACGATAATCAGGATAAAGACTAGTACCAACCTGTGTGAGGTAGCATATCAATTACTATTATCTTTGACTGGAAGCCGAGATAAGCGAAGCGTCTGGCGGCAAAGGAAGGAAACAAGCCCAGATTAGCGACTGACAAGAAAGGAAGGAAGTTGTCAAGGCAATGAAGCACCCAAAGTTTTTGTGCAGTTCCACGAAAATCGAGCATCCCTATTGGCACATATATTGAGAGAGTAAGATTACTGTAATAGTGGGACTAGTTGATGAAATATACACTAACAAATAGATGCACCCTCATTATCTTAATGGGTAAAGTTAGCAACACAGTAGTCTTGCTTAAAGAGAGGTATTAGTTTATTTAACTAGTGCCAATTAGCTCAACACTCAAAGCATTGCCATGTACCATAGGTTGCAAAACTTTAACGAGCAAAGATAAGAGAGTTTCTCATGACAGTAGCACGATACAAATAGAGATGATAGCAAATTAATATGGATGAAGGCCCTAGGTTGGTACCAACCTGAGCAAAAAAGCTTATTCATGTAGTCCCAGAAGAGATGATAAAGCAATCACTGGAATCACTCAATAGTATATATTTTTGTGCACTTCAAATGTATGGTTGAAATCACTCTTGTTTACCAGTGCTGAGATTATATCGAAAGATTATATAGAACTTCCATCAGAGTTAAAGCACTGGCTGGGATATAGTTCATTGTATTGTCTTGTGTAGTTCCACTAAAATGTATGATTGGCACAACATGATCCCTATTTGCACAAGTAGGAACAAGGTGAAACCTTCATTAGCTTAGTGAGAAAGGATAGAAAGACATTAGCATATTACTCCAACAGTAGCATCAAATTCATGATGGACAATACGCAAAACATTGCCTCATTGAACCAATGGCAATAAATTGACATGCAAAACAATAGCACTATTATGTCATGACACTGCCAAGATTCCCTCCCTGCTCGACCACATGATTAACCTCCACAGACAAACATACACACGTACATGATTCGGCATAGGGTGCTACTAAAGATTTATTTAACTCCGACAGGAAAATTAGGCAGCAACAAATTAGTGGTACTTAAGTACTCCTAATTAATTAAGTGACCTTGCAGGATAGACAGCAGAAGTGGAAGGGCTCCCTGGAGGATTGATACGTCTCCAATGTATCTATAATTTTTTATTGTTCCATGTTGTTTTATTATCGATCTTGGATGTTTTATAATCATTTTATACTTATTTTATATCATTTTTTGGAACTAACCTATTAACATAGTGCCAAGTGCCAGTTCCTGTTTTTCCGTGTTTATTACATCGCAGAAAATCAGTATCAAATGGATTTCAAATGCCACGAAAGTTTATGGAGATTTTTATGGACCAGAAGGAACATGTTGGGCCCTGGTTTCATCTGGGGGAGTACTGAGGAGGGGACAACCCACCAGGGCGCGCCAGGAGGCCCACGCGTGCCCTGGTGGGTTGTGCCCACCTCGGGTGCCCCCTGGACCGCCTCTTTGCTCTATAAATACCCCAAAAATACCAGAACCCTAGGAGAGTCGTGAAATATTCATCCAGCCACCGCAGAATTCAGAACCACCAGATCCAATCTAGACACCATCTCGGATGGGGTTCACCACCTCCATTGGTGCCTCTCCGATGATGCGTGAGTAGTTCTTTGTAGACCTTCGGGTCTGTAGTTAGTAGCTAGATGGCTTCATCTCTGTCTCTTGATTCTCAATACAATGGTCTCTTGGAGATCCATATGATGTAACTCTGTTTGCGGTGTGTTTGTTGGGATCTGATGAACTTTGAGTTTATGATCAGTCATATCTTTTTATATCCATGAAAGTTATTTGAGTTTCTTTGATCTCTTATATGCATGATCTCTTATAGCCTCGTATTTCTTCTTTGATATTTGGGTTTTGTTTGGCCAACTTGATCTATTTATCTTGCAATGGGAAGAGGTGCCCGGTAGTGGGTTCGATCTTACGGTGCTTGATCCTAGTGAAAGAAAGGGAACTTACACGTATTTATCGTTGCTACTACGGATAAAAAGATGGGATCTATATCTACACAATAGATAAATGGATCTTGTCTACATCATGTCATCATTCTTATTGCATTACTCCTGTTTTCCATGAACTTAATACACTAGATGCATGCTGGATAGCGGTCGATGTGTGGAGTAATAGTAGTAGATGCAGGCAGGAGTCGGTCTACTAATCTTGGACATGATGCCTATGTAATGATCATTGCCTGGATATCGTCATAATTATTTGAGGTTCTATCAATTGCCCAATAGTAATTTTTTTACCCACCATTTGCTATCTTTCTAGAGAGAATCCACTAGTGAAACCTACGGCCCCGGGTCTTCTTCCTCATATATTTGCTTGCGATCTACTTTTCCTTTGCATTTTTATTCAGATCTATTAAACCAAAAATACAAAAAAAGTGCTACACTTTATTTTATTTGCGATCTATTATTTCAATCTACTATAAATTTCTGGCATCGTTACCTGAAAGGGATTGACAACCCCTTTAACATGTCGGGTTGCGGGGTGTTATTATTTGTGTGTAGGTGTTGTTTACGTTGTGTTGGTTGGTTCTCCTACTGGTTCGATAACCTTGGTTTCTTCACCGAGGGAAATACATACCGTCGTTGTGCTGCATCATCCCTTCCTCTTTGGGGAAATACCGACGTAGTCCTAGAAGACAGGAGCTTTTCTAGCGCTATAGTCAGAGAGCAATCAAAAGAAATTTCTAGCACCGTTGTCGGGGAGGATCTTATCCAGAACCAGGTTCCTAATCACAAATCTCATCTCCTCGCAATTTACATTATTTTCCATTTTCCTCTCTCCCACTTCACAAAAAATTGCCGTTTTATTCGCCTCTCTTTTTCGTTCGCCGTTTTCTTGTCGGATCTTTTTTCGTGTGCATTCTTGTTTGCCGGTATGTATAGTTCTTCTTCAATTGCTTGCACTCCCGAGGACGAAGTCCTCAACTTTAAACAAAGGGGAGGAGAAAATTTAAAAGATGCTTGGTATAGAATTTGCAATGCTCATAATAGATCTACCCGTAAGCAATCTACCGTTGTTCTTCTGTGTTGTTTTTATGTTGGCATCACCACTTGGTATACACTCGTCCTTGATACGATTACCGGTGGAAATTTCTTAATGAGTCCTCCTTTTGATGCTCTTAATGCTATGGTAAATTTAGTGGGTTCACCACCTCTTATGGTTAATGAAACAATTTTGACTCTTGAGCACGTTATGGAAAGGTTAGATGCTATCAAAAAGAAAATGCTCACCGAAGATCATATGGAGATTATACATAAAAAGATGCATAATTTTGCTACTAATCTTGGGTCAAAAGATGGAGATATTTTTAAGTTGCTAAAAGAGAGGGGTACCTTAATCCATGAAAGAATAGAAGAAAGTCCATCTCAGATCGATAAATTGGAAGAAATCTTTAGTAATCTAAGCACAGCTTTTACTACCACTAAAATTATTAAGGAAACTCCCGTAAAGAGTAGGGGATCTAGGAAGAAGGGTGCAACTTCTAGTGATAGCAATAAAGGAGATCTTAAGATGATTAGTATCCACCCTAATTTTTGTTGAAGTGATAAGAGATCCTTTTTGCAAGAGTGAAATCTTTAAATTTACCCCTAGAAGTATTGCTATCAAAGGTCTTTATGCTAAATCCTTGAAGGATTATAAGTGTTTGATTTAATAGTTGGACAAAGATGACAAAACTTAGATCCTTGATTTATGCCTAACTAAGGGCGTAAAACTATAACGCTTGTTGGGAGGCAACCCAGTGAATAAATTTATTTTTGTTTTTTGCTTTTTGCTTTCTGTTCTTGAGTGTTTACACAATTATGCTACTGTTATGATTGTGTTTTTTGTGTTTTAGTTAGTGTTTGTACCAAGTAAAGCCTTTAGGATCTTCTTGGGTGGTAGTTGTTTGATCTTGCTGAAAAAATAGAAACTTTTACACTCATGATATTAATTTTGTTTTTTTACCAGAGAGCGATAAAATATCGATTCCACTTGCAGTAGATCAGTATACAAATTTCTCAGGTCATCCTAATTTTTCAGAATTTTTGGAGTTACAGAAGTATTCTAAATAGTCAGATTTCTACAGTTGTTCTGTTTTGACAGATTCTATTTTCCTTGTGTTGTGTGCTTATTTTGATGGATCTATTGTTTTTTTATGAGTTTTTGCCATAGAAAAGTTGGAATGCAGTAGATATAATACAAAAACAAAATATGAATTGGTTTGATAAAGCACTTATAGTAGTGGTTTATTATTCTTATACTAACGGATCTCACGAAGGTTTTGTTGAGTTTTGTGTGGTTGAAGTTTTCAAGTTTTGGGTTATATTACGATGGATGAAGGAAGGATGGAAGAGCCTAAGCTTGGGGGTGCCCCGACATCCCAAGCTATTATCCAAGAATGAGCAACCAACTAAGCTTGGGGATGCCCCCGAGTGGCATCCTCGCTTTCTTCCAACAACTATCGGTACTTTACTCGAGACTATATTTTTATTCGTCACATGATATGTGTTTTGCTTGGAGCATCCAAGAAGGATAAATAAAAAGAAAATAAATGTGTCATGAAGATCATTGGACAAAATAAACTTGATTCTTAGTAATAGTTTTGAGATATGATAATGTGATATGTGAGTCATCTTGATGAGTAATTATTTTTTTAGTAAGAATATTGGTGTTAAGGTTTGTGATTCCCTATGCATGCACGAAAGTCAATAGTCATGCAATGAAATTATATCCTACTTGTGGTGCATCATTTGGGGTTATTTATGATTAATGCTTGCTTATGAGATTATCCATTTCTTAGTTGGTCGCTTCCCAATCTTTTGCTAGCCTTCACTTTGCACTAAGTATGATCACTACTTGTGCATCCAAAAACCTTAAACCAGTTTTGCCACATGAGTCCACTATATCTACCTATATGCCGTATTCTTTTGCCGTTCTAAGAAAATTTGCATGTGCCATCTCTAATTTTCAAAATAAACTTCTCTTTTGTGTGTTTGTTTCGCTCGCGGAGCGGTGAGGGGTGGCTAATATTTTCCATGCTAGATATGTTATTCTCAAGATGAGTGTTTATTCACTTGTAATTGCACGAGAGTAAGGCAAAGGTATTAGGGATGCCTAGTCCCAAAATGGAAAAAAATGAATTTACTTTATGTTGTCAAATAATAAATTCCTTGGAAAGTGTTGGTGTGGAGGGCACTGATACGTCCATTTTGCATCATGCTTTTATATCAATATTTATTGCATTATGGGTTGTTATTACACATTATGTCACAATACTTGTGCCTATTCTCTCTTATTTTACAAGGTTTACATAAAGAGGGAGAATGCCGGCAGCTGGGATTCTGGCTGGAAAAGGAGCAAATATTAGAGACCTATTCTGCACAGCTCCAAAAGTCCTAAAACTTCACAGATGATGTTTTCCAAATATATAAAAAACATTGAGCGCAAGAACTTCACCAGGGGGACCACACCCTGCCCATGAGGGTAGGGGGCGCGCCCTACCCCCTAGGCACGCCCCCTACCTCGTGGGCCCCCTGGTGGCCCTTCGGTGACCATCTTCTTCTATATGGACTCTTTCAATGGGAAATAAATCATAAGCCATCTTCTCGGACGAAACTCCTCCGCCACGAGGCGGAACCTTCGCGGAACCAATCTAGAGTTCTGGCGGGGATGTTCTGCCTGGGAAACTTCCCTCCCGGAGAGGGAAATCATCGCCATCGTCATCACCAATGCTCCTCTCATCAGGAGAGGGCAATCTCCATCAACATCTTCATCAGCACCATCTCATCTCAAAACCCTAGTTCATCTCTTGTCTCCAAGTCCGGGATTGGTGCTAGTAGGTTCCTAGTAGTGTTAATTACTCCTTGTAGTTGATGCTAGTTGGTTTAATTGGTGGAAGATCATATGTTCAGATCCTATATGCACATTAATACCCCTCTGATTATGTACATGTTTATGCTTTGTGAGTAGTTACTTTTGTTCCTGAGGACATGGGAGAAGTCTTGCTATTAGTAGTCATGTGAATTTGGTATTCGTTCAATATTTTGATGAGATGTATGTTGTCTCTCCTCTAGTGGTGTTATGTGAACGTCGACTACATGACACTTCACCATTATTTGGGCCTAGAGGAAGGCATTGGGAAGTAATAAGTAGATGATGGGTTGCTAGAGTGACAGAAGCTTAAACCCTAGTTTATGCGTTGCTTCGTAAGGGGCTGATTTGGATCCATATGTTTCATGCTATGGTTAGGTTTACCTTAATACTTTTGTTGTCTTTGCGGATGCTTGCAATAGAGGTTAATCATAAGTGGGATGCTTGTCCAAGTAAGGGCAGCACCCAAGCACCGGTCCACCCACATACCAAATTATCAAAGTACCGAACGCGAATCATATGAGCGTGATGAAAACTAGCTTGACAATATTCCCATGTGTCCTCGGGAGCGCTTTACATCATATAAGAGTATGTCCAGGCTTGTCCTTTGCTACAAAAAGGATTGGGCCACCTTGCTGCACCTTATTTACTTTTGTTACTTGTTGCTCGTTACAAATTATCCTATCACAAAACTATCTGTTACCACTTATTTCAGTACTTGCAGAGAATACCTTGCTGGAAACCGCTTATCATTTCCTTCTGCTCCTCGTTGGGTTCGACACTCTTACTTATCGAAAGGGCTACGATAGATCCCCTATACTTGTGGGTCATCAAGACTATTTTCTGGCGTCGTTGCCGGGGAGTGAAGCGCCTTTGGTAGGTGGAATTTGGTAAGGAAAAATTTATATAGTGTGCTGAAATTTACTGTCACTTGTTACTATGGAAAGTAATCCTTTGAGGGGCTTGTTGGGGGTATCTTCACCCCGACCAGTTGAGCAAAGAGTTGCTCCTCAACCCACTGAACCTACCGAAAATTAAAATGCTTGCTTCGAAATTCCTTTGGGTATGGTAGAAAAACTGCTAGCTAATCCTTTTTTGGGAGATGGAACAAAACATCCTGATGAGCATCTAATATATGTGGATGAAGTTTGTGGATTATTTAAGCTTGCAGGTGTACCCGGAGATGTTATTAAGAAGAAGGTCTTTCCCTTATCTTTGAGGGGAGATGCATCGACATGGTATAGGCTATGTGATGATATGGAGTCTTGGAATTACAAACGATTGAAATTGGAATTTCATCAAAAGTTTGATCCTATGCATCTTGTTCATCGTGATCGCAATTATATATATATAATTTTTGGCCTCGCGAAGGAGAAAGCATCGCTCAATCTTGGGGGAGGCTTAAATCAATGTTATATTCATGCCCCATTCATGAGCTCTCAAGAGAAATGATTATTCAAAAATTTTATGCTCGGCTTTCTGATAACAATCGCACCATGCTTGATACTTCTTGTGCTGGCTCTTTTATGATGAAGACTATTTAATTCAAATGGGATTTATTGGAAAGAATTAAACGCAACTCCGAAGATTGGGACCTCGACAATGGTAAGGAGTCAGGTAAGACACCTAGTTTTGATTGTGTTAAATCTTTTATGGATACCGATATTTTCCGTAAATTTAGCACTAAATATGGACTTGACTCTGAGATAGTAGCTTCTTTCTGTCAATCTTTTGCTGCTTATGTTGATCTCCCCAAGGAGAAATGGTTAAAATATCATCCTCCCATAGAAGTAAAAGTAGCTGCACCTATTAAAGTTGAAGAAAAGACTATTACTTATAATGATCCTATTGTTCCTACTTCTTATGTTGAGAAACCACCTTTCCCTGTTAGGATAAAGGATCATGCTAAAGCTTCAACTGTGGTTCATAAAAGCAATATTAAAACATATACACCTCCTGAGCAAGTTAAAGTTGAACCTAATATTGCTATTGTTAAAGATCTCTTGTCTGATAATATAGATGGGCATGTTATTTATTTCTGTGATGAAACTACTAGAATTGCTAAACCTCGTGATGCATATAAACCTAGACCTGTGATAGGCATGCCTGTTATTTCTGTTAATAGGAGATCATTGTTATCATGGCTTATGTGATATGGGTGCTAGTGCTAGTGCAATACCTATTGACTTATACAACGAAATTATGCATGACATTGCACCTATTGAGTTAGAAGATATTGATGTCACAATTAAACTTGCTAATAGAGATACTATTTCACCAATGGGAATTGTTGGAGATGTTGAAGTCTTGTGTGGGAAAACTAAATATCTTGCTGATTTTCTTGTTCTTGGTTCCCCACAAGATAGCTTCTGTCCCATTATATTTGGTAGACCCTTCTTAAATACTGTTAATGCTACCATAGATTGCAAAAGAGATGTTGTTACTGTCGGTTTAGATGATATGACTCATGAATTAAATTTTTCTAAATTTAGTAGACAACATCGTGAAGAAGAATTACCTAGTAAAGATGAAATTATTGGTCTTTCCTCTATTGTCGTACCTCCTAGTGATCCTTTAGAACAATATTTACTAGACCATGAAAATGATATGTTTATGAATGAAAGAAGGGAATTAGATGAAGTATTCTTTAAATAGGAACCTATTCTGAAACATAATTTACCTGTTGAAATCCTAGGAGATCCTCCTCCACCCAAGGGTGATCCCATGTTTGAGCTTAAACCGTTACCGGATACTCTTAAATATGCTTATCTTGATAAGAAAAAGATACATCCTGTTATTATTAGTGCTAACCTTTCAGAACATGAAGAAGAGAGATTATTGAAAATTCTGAAGAAGCACCGTGCTGCTACTGGGTATACTCTTGATGATCTTAAGGGCATTAGTCCCACTCTATGTCAACATAAAATTATTTTGGAAGAAGATGCTAAACCAGTTCGTGATCATCAATGCCGGCTGAATCCTAAAATGAAAGAAGTGGTAAGAAAGGAGATACTAAAGCTCCTTGAGGCAGGTACAATTTACCCCATTGCTGATAGTCAGTGGGTAAGCCCTGTCCATTGTGTCCCTAAGAAGGGAGGTATTACTGTTGTTCCTAATGATAAAGATGAATTGATTCATCAAAGAATTATTATTGGTTATAGGATGGTAATTGATTTCTGCAAATTAAATAAGGCTACTAAAAAAGATCATTACCCCTTATCTTTTATCGATCAAATGCTAGAAAGATTATCCAAACATACACATTTTTGCTTTCTAGATGGTTATTCTGGTTTCTCTCAAATACATGTGTCAGCCAAAGATCAATCAAAGACTACTTTTACATGCCCTTTTGGTACTTTTGCTTATAGACGTATGCCTTTTGATTTATGTAATGCACCTGCTACCTTTCAAAGATGCATGATGGCTATATTTTCTGACTTTTGTGAATAGATTTGTGAGGTTTTCACGGACGACTTTTCTGTCTATGGATCTTCTTTTGATGATTGCTTGAGCAACCTTGATCGAGTTTTGCAGAGATGTGAAGAAACTAATCTTGTCTTGAATTAGTAAAAGTGTCACTTTATGGTTAATGAAGGTATTGTCTTGGGGCATAAAGTTTCTGAAAGAGGTATTGAAGTTGATAAAGCCAAGGTTGATGCTATTGAAAAGATGTCATGTCCCAAGGACATCAAAGGTATAAGAAGTTTCCTTGGTCATGCTGGTTTTTATAGGAGGTTCATTAAGGACTTCTCAAAAATCTCTCGGCCTCTCACTAATTTATTACAAAAGGATATACCATTTGTCTTTGATGATGATTGTGTAGAAGCATTTGAAATACTTAAGAAAGCATTGATCTTTGCACCTATTGTTCAGCCACCTGATTGGAATTTACCCTTTGAAATTATGTGCGATGCTAGTGATTATGCCATAGGTGCTGTTCTAGGACAAAGAGTTGATAAGAAACTAAATGTTATTAAATATGCTAGTAAAACTCTAGACAATATAGAGACAGTTTAATAGCTTGGATAGCCTCCCTTCCCTAGCTCTCTTTGTAAGTATGATAGCTCCCCTTTTTTTTCCTTTGCTCCTTTTTTTACAGAGAACCTCTTGTTTTGTTTTGAATAAAGAGCTGCGAGGTTGTTTCCTTGCGGTACATAGTCAAAAAACTCTAGACAATGCTCAAAGAAATTATGCTACTACTGAAAAAGAATTCTTAGCAGTTGTATTTGCATGTGATAAGTTTAGACCTTATATTGTTGATTCTAAAGTAACTATTAACACTGATCATGCTGCTATTAAATATCTTATGGAAAAGAAAGATGCTAAACCTAGACTTATTAAATGGGTTCTCTTGCTACAAGAATTTGATTTACATATTGTTGATAGAAAAGGAGCTGAGAACCCCGTCGCAGACAACTTGTCTAGGTTAGAAAATGTGCTTGATGACCCACTACCTATTGATGATAGCTTTCCTGATGAGCAATTAAATGTCATAAATGCTTCTCATACTGCTCCATGGTATGTTGATTATGCTAATTACATTGTTGCTAAGTTTATGCCACCTAGTTTCATATACCAGCAAAAGAAAAAGTTCTTCTATGATTTGAGGCATTGCTGTTGGGATGAACCACATCTTTATAAAGAAGGAGTAGATGGTGTTATTAGACGTTGTGTACCTGAGCATGAACAGGAACATATCCTACGCAAGTGTCACTCCGAAGCTTATGGAGGGCACCATGCTGGAGATAGAACTGCACATAAGGTACTACAATCTGGTTTTTATTGGCCTACTCTCTTCAAGGATGCCTGTAAGTTTGTCTTATCTTGTGATGAATGTCAAAGAATTGGTAATATTAGTAGACGTTAAGAAATGCCTATGAATTATTCACTTGTTATTGAACCATTTGATGTTTGGGGGTTTGACTATATGGGACCTTTTCCATCCTCTAATGGTTATACACATATTTGAGTTGTTGTTGATTACGTTACTAAGTGGGTAGAAGCTATTCCAACCAGTAGTGCTGATCATAACACTTCTATTAAAATGCTTAAAGAAGTTATCTTTCCAAGGTTTGGAGTCCCTAGATATTTAATGACTGATGGTGGTTCACATTTTATTCACGGTGCTTTCCGTAAAATGCTTGCTAAATATGATGTTAATCATAGAATTGCATCCTCTTATCACCCTCAGTCTAGTGGTCAAGTAGAATTGAGTAATAGAGAACTCAAATTAATTTTGCAAAAGATTGTCAATAGGTCCAGAAAGAATTGGTCCAAGGAACTTGATGATGCATTATGGGCCTATAGAACTGCGTATAAAAACCCTATGGGTATGTCTCCGTATAAAATGGTCTATGGAAAAGCATGTCACTTACCTCTCGAACTAGAACACAAGGCTTATTGGGCTATTAAAGAACTAAATTATGATTTTAAACTGGCTGGTGAGAAGAGGTTATTTGATATTAACTCACTTGATGAATGGAGAACCCAAGCCTATGAAAATGCCAAGTTGTTTAAAGAGAAAGTTAAAAAGGTGGCATGATAAAAGAATACAAAAGCGTGAGTTTAATGTAGGTGATTATGTATTGCTATACAACTCTCGTTTAAGATTTTTTGCAGGAAAACTTCTCTCTAAATGGGAAGGTCCTTACGTTATCGAAGAGGTCTACCGTTTCGGTGCCATAAAAATCAACAACTTCGAAGGCACAAATCCGAAGGTGGTAAATGGTCAAAGAATCAAACATTATATCTCAGGTAATCCCATAAATGCTGAAACCAATGTTATTTAAACCATAACCCCGGAGGAGTACATAAAGGACACTTTCCGGAATGTTTCAGACTCCGAAAAGGAATAGGTATGTGCTACGGTAAGTAAACCGACTCCAAAACAGTTTTTAAGGCAATATTTCTCCGTTTTGGAATATTTAGAAAAATAGAAAAATAAGCAGCAGTCCGGAAAGGACATGAGGGCCCCACGAGGGTGGAGGGCGCGGCCTACCCCCTGGGCACGCCCCCCTACCTCGTGGGCACCTCGTGTGCTCTCCGGACTCCCGTATCACGCAAAATCCTCTTGATTTTATTTCGAGTTGTTTTCTGTCAGGGTTGTCAAGGCCAGGCACTATGTCGTCTCCCTCCTCCTCCAACCATGAGGGCAACAATGCTTGGCTAATGAGGATAGAGCTGAAGAGAGAAGAACCTATGGAGATCAACAAGGATGAAGGGATCAAGAAGGCCATGGAGGACCAAGTCCCAGCAACAGAAGACACCCTTCAATTGGATCACAATCTTCTTACCCCAACAGAAATTGAAGCTTTCAAGATGATTGAGTTGTCTCGTATACAAAATAAGTATCTCACACGTGAAAATATTTTGTTGAAGGAGCATATCATCGCACTCAAGGGCATTATCCGCAAGCTAGAAGACCTCCTACGCTCGATGTGCGACTATCCATCATCAACAAATCCACCATCTCCTCCAACAAAGAAGAATTGAGTATCTGGTATGGGCACTCCACTTGGCAACCGCCAAGCTTGGGGGAGTGCCCCGGTATCGTATCATCATCACTTTTATCTTTACCGTTTTTCTTAATTCGATCCTTTTGGTAATACCTTGATCTAGTAGAATAAAAGTTCTTAGTATGATCTAGTTGTGAGTTTTGCTTTATTATCCTTCCATGTAATCGAGTCCGTGAGCTATATAATAAAGATTAGTGTTGAGTCAAGGGCTTGATTATTTTGCCATGATCCTAAGTGAATAAAAGAAAAGATAAAGAAATAAAAAGAAACAAAGAGATCATGTGACTCTTATGGAAAGTAATGAGCTCACATAGAAAGAGTATGATGAATAGAAGTTATTGAGGGTTGACAAACATAGTTTTGGTCATCGTTGCAATTAATAGGAAGTAATAAAGAAAGAGAGGTCTTCACATATAAATATACTATCTTGGACATCTTTTGTGATTGCGAGCACTCATTAAAATATGACATGCTAAAGAGTTGACATTGGAAAAGGAAGACAACATAATGGGTTATGTTTTCTTACATCTGAGATAAATTATATCGTCTTGGATCATCCAACATGTTGAGCTTGCCTTTCTCCCTCATGCTAGCCAAATTCATTGCACCAAGTAGAGATACTACTTGTGCTTCCAAATACCCTTAAACCAGTTTTTCCATGAGAGTCCACAATACCTACCAATGGATTGAGTAAGATCCATCAAGTAAGTTGTCATCGGTGCAAGCAATAAAAATTGCTCTATAAATATGTATGATTGATTGGTGTGGAGGAAATAAGCTTTATACCATCGTGTGATATGGAAGTAATAAAAGCGACAGACTGCATAATAAAGGTCCATATCACAAGTGGCAATATAAAGTGATGTTCTTTCACATTAGGATTTTGTGCATCCAACCATAAAAGCGCATGACAACCTCTGCTTCCCTCTGCGAAGGGCATATCTTTAACTTTTACCTCCTACACTACAAAAGAGTTATGGTGATCCTCACCTTCCTTTTTACATTTTATCCTTTGGCAAGCACAATATGTTGGAAAGATCCCGGTATATATGGCTAATTGGATGTGATTTTTCATGAACTATTACTGTTGACATTACCCTTGAGGTAAAATGTTGGGAGGCAAAACTATAAGCCCCTATCTTTCTCTGTGTCCGATTAAAACTCCATACCCCTAAGTATTGCGTGAGTGTCAGCAATTGTGAAAGACTATATGATAGTTGTGTATGTGGACTTGCTGAAAAGCTCTTATACATTGACTCTTTCCTATGTTATGATAAATTGCAATTACTTCCATGACTGAGATTATAGTTTGTTAGTTTTCAATGAAGTTTACGATCCATACTTGATATAGTGATTGAATTATTACTCTAGCATAAGAAATCATATGACAAGAATTATATAAGTTGCTGCTCTAAGAATGATCATGATGCCCTCATGTCCGTATTTTATTTTTATCGACACCTTCATCTCTAAACATGTGGACATATTTTTTGATTTTAGCTTTTCGCTTGAGGACAAGTGAGGTCTAAGCTCGGGGGAGTTGATACATCCATTTTGCATCATGCTTTTATATCAATATTTATTGCATTATGGGCTGTTATTACACATTATGTCACAATACTTATGCCTATTCTCTCTTATTTTACAAGGTTTACATAAAGAGGGAGAATGCCGGCAGCTGGGATTCTGGCTGGAAAAGGAGCAAATATTAGACACCTATTCTGCACAGCTCCAAAAGTCCTGAAACTTCACGGATGATGTTTTCCAAATATATAAAAAAACATTGAGCGCAAGAACTTCACCAGGGGGGCCACACCCTGCCCACGAGGGTGGGGGCGCGCCCTACCCCCCTGGGCGCACCCCCCAACCACGTGGGCCCCACGGTGGCCCTCCGGTGACCATCTTCTGCTATATGGACTCTTTCAATGGGAAAAAACATAAGCCATCTTCTCGGACGAAACTCCGTCGCCACGAGGCGGAACCGTGGCGGAACCAATCTAGGGTTCTGGCGGGGCTGTTCTGCCGGGGAAACTTCCCTCCCGGAGGGGGAAATCATCACCAACGCTCCTCTCATCGGGAAAGGGCAATCTCCATCAACATCTTCATCAGCACCATCTCATCTAAAAACCCTAGTTCATCTCTTGTATCCAATTCTTGTCTCCAAGTCCGGGATTGGTGCTAGTAGGTTGCTAGTAGTGTTAATTACTCCTTGTAGTTGATGCTAGTTAGTTTAATTGGTGGAAGATCATATGTTCAAATCTTATATGCACATTAATACCCCTCTGATTATGAACATGTTTATGCTTTGTGAGTAGTTACTTATGTTCCTGAGGACATGGGAGAAGTCTTGCTATTAGTAGTCATGTGAATTTGGTATTCGTTCAATATTTTGATGAGATGTATGTTGTATCTCCTCTAGTGGTGTTATGTGAACGTCGACTACATGACACTTCACCATTATTTGGGCCTAGAGGAAGGCATTGGGAAGTAATAAGTAGATGATGGGTTGCTAGAGTGACAGAAGCTTAAACCCTAGTTTATGCGTTGCTTCGTAAGGGGCTGATTTGGATCCATATGTTTCATGCTATGGTTAGGTTTACCTTAATACTTTTGTTGTGTTTGTGGATGCTTGCAATAGAGGTTAATCATAAGTGGGATGCTTGTCCAAGTAAGGGCAGCACCCAAGCACCGGTCCACCCACATACCAAATTATCAAGGTACCGAACGCGAATCATATGAGCGTGATGAAAACTAGCTTGACAATATTCCCATGTGTCCTCGGGAGTGATTTACATCATATAAGAGTTTTTCCAGGCTTGTCCTTTGCTACAAAAAGGATTGGGCCATGATGTCTACTACACAACCTTATTCTTGTAGACGTTGTTGGGCCTGCAAGTGCATAGGTTTGTAGGACAGTAGCAAATTTCCCTCAAGTGGATGACCTAAAGTTTATCAATCCGTAGGAAGCGTAGGATGAAGATGGTCTATCTCAAGAAACCCTGCAACCAAATAACAAAGACTCTCTTGTGTCCCCAACACACCCAATACAATGGTAAATTGTATAGGTGCACTAGTTCGGCGAAGAGATGGTGAAACAAGTGGTATATGGATAGTAGATAAAGGTATTTGTAATCTGAAATAATAAAAACAGCATGGTAGAAAGTGATAAAAGTGAGCGTAAACGGTATTGCAATGCTAGGAAATAAGGCCTAGGGTTCATACTTTCGCTAGTGTAAGTCCTCTCAACAATACTAACATAATTGGATCACATAACTATCCCTCAACATGTAACAAAGAGTCAGTCCAAAGTCACTAACAGCGGAGAACAAACGAAGAGATTATGGTAGGGTACGAAACCACCTCAAAGTTATTCTTTCCAATCAATCCGTTGGGCTATTCCTATAAGTGTCACAAACAGCCCTAGAGTTCGTACTAGAATAACACCTTAAGACACAAATCAACCAAAACCCTAATGTCACCTAGATACTCTAATGTCACCTCAAGTATCCGTGGGTATGATTATACGATATGCGTCACACAATCTCAGATTCATCTATTCAACCAACACATGGAACCTCAAAGAGTGCCCCAAAGTTTCTACCGGAGAATCACGACGAAAACGTGTGCCAACCCCTATGCATAGGTTCATGGGCGGAACCCGCAAGTTGATCACCAAAACATACATCAAGTGAATCACGTGGCATCCCATTGTCACCACAGATACGCATGGAAAGACATACATCAAGTGTTCTCAAATCTTTAAAGACTCAATCCGATAAGATAACTCCAAAGGGAAAACTCAATTCATTACAAGAGAGTAGAGGGGGAGAAGAAACATAAGATCCAACTATAATAGCAAAGCTCACGATACATCAAGATCGTGCCAAATCAAGAACACGAGAGAGAGAGAGAGAGAGAGAGAGACAGAAAGAGATCAAACACATAGCTACTGGTACATACCCTCGGCCCTGAGGGAGAACTACTCCCTCCTCGTCATGGAGAGCGCCAGGATGATGAAGATGGCCACCGGAGAAGGATTGCCCCTCCTGCAGGGTGCCGGTACGGGTCTAGATTGGTTTTCGGTGGCTGCGGAGGCTTCTGGTAGCGGAACTCCCGATCTATTGTGCTCCCGGATGTTTTTAGGGTATATGGAGATATATAGGCAGAAGAAGTACGTCAGGGGGGCCACGAGGGGCTCATGAGGGTGGTGGGCGCGCCCCCAGCCTCATGGCCTCCTCGTAGATCCCCCGACGTGCACTCCAAGTCTTTTGGGCTTCTTTCCTTCCAAAAATGAGTTCCAGTTTCAGGTCAATTGGACTCTGTTTGATTTTCCTTTTCTTCGAAACCCTAAAAAAGGGTTAAAAACGGAAATTGGCATTGGGCTCTGGGTTAATAGGTCAGTCCCAAAAATGATAAAAAAGTGTATAATAAAGCCCATAAACATTCAAAACAATAGATAATATAGCATGGAGCAATCAAAAATTATAGATACGTTGGAGACGTATCAGCATCCCCAAGCTTAATTCATGCTCGTTCTCGAGTAGGTAAATGATAAAAGAAAGAATTTTTGATGTGGAATACTAGTTGGCATAATTTCAATGTAATTCTTCTTAATTGTGGTATGAATATTCAGATCTGAAAGATTCAAGACAAAAGTCCATATTGACATAAAAATGATAATACTTCAAGCATACTAACTAAGCAATTATGTCTTCTCAAAATAACATGGCCAAAGAAAGTTCATCCCTACAAAATCATATAGTTTAGTCATGTTTCATTTTCGTCACACAAGAATGCTCTCATCATGCACAACCCCGATGACAAGCCAAGAAATTGTTTCATACTTTAGTAATCTCAAACCTATAAACTTTCATGCAATACATGAGCGCGAGCCATGGATATAGCACTATGGGTGGAATAGAATAATGAGGGGGTTATGTGGAGAAGACAAAAATGAGAAAGTCTCACATCAACGAGGCTAATCAATGGGCAATGGAGATGCCCATCAATTGATGTTAATGCAAGGAGTAGGGATTGCCAAGCAACAGATGCACTAGAGCTATAAATGTATGAAATCTCAACAAAAGAAACTAGTGGGTGTGCATCCAACTTGCTTGCTCATGAAGACCTAGGGCACTTGAGGAGGCCCATTGTTGGAATATACAAGCCAAGTTCTATAATGAAAAATTCCCACTAGTATATGAAAGTGATAACATGAGAGACTCTCTACTATGAAGATCATGGTGCTACTTTGAAGCACAAGTGTGGCAAAAGGATAGTAACATTGTCCCTTCTCTCTTTTTCTCTCATTTTTTGGGCCTTTTCTTTTTTTATGGCCTTTCTCTTTTTGGGGCCTTCTCTTTTTTTGGGCCTTCTCTTTTTTATGGCCTTTCTCTTTTTTATGGCCTTTCTCTCTTTTTTTTATTTTTTTATTTTTTCCTCACTTGGGACAATGCTCTAATAATGATGATCATCACACTTCT
>NC_041380.1:452913590-452992593 GCF_002162155.2 Triticum dicoccoides
TAATGAAAAATTCCCACTAGTATATGAAAGTGATAACATGAGAGACTCTCTACTATGAAGATCATGGTGCTACTTTGAAGCACAAGTGTGGCAAAAGGATAGTAACATTGTCCCTTCTCTCTTTTTCTCTCATTTTTTGGGCCTTTTCTTTTTTTATGGCCTTTCTCTTTTTGGGGCCTTCTCTTTTTTTGTGCCTTCTCTTTTTTATGGCCTTTCTCTTTTTTATGGCCTTTCTCTCTTTTTTTTATTTTTTTATTTTTTCCTCACTTGGGACAATGCTCTAATAATGATGATCATCACACTTCTATTTATTTACAACTCAATGATTACAACTCGATACTAGAACAAAGATGACTCTATATGAATGCCTTCGGTCATGTACCAGGATATGCAATGATTCATGAGTGACATGTATGAAAGAATTATGAACGGTGGCTTTGCCACAAATACGATGTCAACTACATGATCATGCAAAGCAATATGACAATGATGATGCGTGTCATAATAAACGGAATGATGGAAAGTTGCATGGCAATATATCTCGGAATGGCTATGGAAATGCCATAATAGGTAGGTATGGTGGCTGTTTTGAGGAAGATATAAGGAGGTTTATGTGTGAAAGAGCGTATCATATCACGGGGTTTGGATGCACCGGTGAAGTTTGCGCCAACTCTCAATGTGAGAAAGGGCAATGCACGGTACCGAAGAGGCTAGCAAGGATGGAAGGGTGAGAGTGCGTATAATCCATGGACTCAACATTAGTCATAAAGAACTCACATACTTATTGCAAAAATCTAAAAGTCATCAAAAACCTCGGCACTACGCACATGCTCCTAGTGGGTAGATTGGTAGGAAAAGACCATCGCTCATCCCCGACCGCCACTCATAAGGAGGACAATCAAATAACACCTCATGTTTCAAATTTGTTACACAACGTTTACCATACGTGCATGCTACGGGACTTGCAAACTTCAACACAAGCATTTCTGAAATTCACAACTACTCAACTAGCACGACTTTGATATTATTACCTCCATATCTAAAAACAATCATCAAGCATCAAACTTCTCTTAGTATTCAAAACACTCAAAAGAAAATTTTATTATTAATCTTGTATACCTAGAATATTAGGATTTTAAGCAAATTACCATGCTATTTAGGACTCTCAAAATAATATAAGTGAATCATGAGAGTTCATCTATTTCTTCAAAATAAAACTACCACCATGCTCTAAAAGATATAAGTGAAGCACTAGAGCAACCGACAAACTACTCCGAAAGATACAAGTGAAGATCAATGAGTAGTCGAATAATTATGCAACTATGTGAAGACTCTCTAACATTTAATAATTTCAGATCTTGGTATTCTATTTAAACATCAAGAAAAGCAAAGTAAAATGACATCTAAGAATAGCAAACATCATGTGAAGAAGCAAAAACTTAGGATCGACCGAAACTAACCGATAGTTGTTGAAGAAGAAAGGTGGGATGCCAACCGGGGCATCCCCAAGCTTAGACGCTTGAGACTTATTGAAATATTATCTTGGAGTGCCTTGGGCATCCCCAAGCTTGAGCTTTTATGTCTCCTTAATTCCTCTCATACCACGGTCTCCCTAAATCTCAAAAGCTACATCCACACAAAACTCAACAAGGACTCATGAGATAAGTTAGTATAAACCATTGCCAAAACCTTATCATACTCTACTGTAGCAAATCACTAAAATTATTATTCAACATTGCATACTAAATTACTCTGCATATTTTATAGTCCTATCCTCAAATAGAATCATTAAAGAAGCAAACATATGCAAACAATGCAAACATAACAGCAATCTGCCTAAACAAGATAGTCTGTAAAGAATGCAGCAACATCCATACTTCCCTAGATCCAAAAATTATTAAGTAAAATTCCCACTGTAGTAAATTTATCAGAGCTTAATATGCAAAAGGTTTCAACATTTTATCACATTCTGACTTTTCTAGGGAATTATTGCAACAGCGGTAAACTTTCTGTTTTCAAACAGCAACATGTGGACTTCTAACATAGACATAGTAAAGGCTATCAATGCCACTTTTATTGAAATAAAAGATGCAAAACATTGTTCTAAATAACATCAAGAAAATACTAACAAAATAAATTGACGCTCCAAGCAAAACACATATCATGTGGTGAATAAAAATATAGCTCCAAGTAAAGTTACCGATGAACGAAGACGAAAGAGGGGATGCCTTCCGGAGCATCCCCAAGCTTAGGCTCTTGGTTGTCCTTCAATATTACCTTGGTTTCCTTGGGCATACCCAAGCTTAGGCTTTTTCCACTCCTTATTCCATAATCCATCGAATCCTTACCCAAAACTTGAAAACTTCACAACACAAAACTTAACAGAAAACTCGTAAGCTCCGTTAGTATAAGAAAATAAATCACCACTTCAAGGTACTGTAATGAACTCATTATTTATTTATATTGGTGTTAAACCTACTGTATTCCAACTTCTCTATGGTTTATAAACTCTTTTACTAGCCATAGATTCGTCAAAATAAGTAAACAACACATGAAAAACAGAATCTGTCAAAAGCAGAACAGTCTGTAGTAATCTGGATCAAACGTATACTTCTGGAACTTATAAAATTCTCAAATAAATTGCTGGACCTGAGGCATTTATATACTAATCGTCTTCAAAAATAATTAACTCAATATCACTTTCAAAATAAAAATGGCATCAATTCTCGTGAGCGCTAAAGTTTCTGTTTTTTACAGCATGATCAACAAGACTTTCCCCAAGTCTTCCCAAAGGTTCTACTTGGCACAAACACTAATTAAAAGCATAAAACCACATCTAAACTGAGGCTAGATGAATTATTTATTACTAAACAGGAACAAAAAGCAAGGAATAAAAATAAAATTGGGTTGCCTCCCAACAAGCGCTATCGTTTAACGCCCCTAGCTAGGCATGATGATTTCAATGATGCTCACATAAAAGATAAGAATTGAAACATAAAGAGAGCATCATGAAGAATATGACTATCACATTTAAGTCTAACATACTTCCTATGCATAGGGATTTTGTGAGAAAACAACTTGTGGGAACAATAATCAACTAGCATAGGAGGGCAAAACAAGCATAACTTCAAAACTTTAAGCACATAGAAAGGAAACTTGATATTATTGCAATTCCTACAAGCATATATTCCTCCCTCATAATAATTTTTAGTAGCATCATGAATGAATTCAAAAATATAACCAGCACCTAAAGCATTCTTTTCATGATCTACAAGCATAGAAAATTTACTACTCTCCACATAAGCAAAATCCTTCTCATTCGGGATAGTGGGAGTATCATAAGAGACTTGGTTACTATAAATTGTTTCCACGTTAAAAGAGTAATTTTCAGAAAAGGGGTAACCATAATCATGAAAAGTTTTATAAATATAATCCTCACTACTTTTTATAGCATATGTATCATCAGAATAATTATCATAAGTAGGAGGCATGTTATTATCATTATAAATTTGCATATCAAAACTTGGGAGACTAAAAATATCATCTTCATTAAACATAGCTTCCCCAAGCTTAGGACAAACATTAATTACAGCAAATATATTCTCAAAAACATCATCTTCATCAAACATAGAATCCCCAAGCTTGGACCTTTTCATGTTATAAGCATAATCACTCTCATCATTAATAGTATGGATAGCACCAATAGTATAGCAATTATCATATTCTTCCAAACAAGTGCCAAAAAGATTCTCAAGATCATAAGAAGTATCATTATCTTCCACAATTATATTTTCATGAGGCACATAGTAATAGGAGCAGCATTATTTGGGGGAGATATCTTTTTACCTCTCTTTCTTTTTCTTTTCTTCTTCTTCACCACAACATCTGTGGGTTCAATCCTCTTTTTGGAGCTCCTTATTAATGAGATTGGTTGAATAGGAGGCTCCTCCTCGTTACCTGATTCATCATAAGAAATAATAGAAGAATATTGGGAATTCTCTTCCCTTTCATTAGTATTCTCTTCATCTTCTATTTGCTTTCTTTTCTTTATGTAGTTGGCAATATAAGGATTTTCAATACAATTCACCGCACAATACATATAAATTTCCTCTAGATCAAAATGAAGAACTCTATCAAGGGCAAATTTTGGAATATCCTTAGTTATATGTTTCATTTCTTCGTAGCCCATAAGCAAACTAAGTTCATTATAATGTGCAAGGGAAATCAAGTCATCACAATTTTTGGACACGATTATATCATGAAACAATTTGCATCGGATAGTTAAATGACCATGTTCATTACAAAGCTCACAAGTATGGCCAAGAAAATTTAAATTTTCAGCACATTCAACTAGCTCTTCTTGCAACAATTTAGTTTCTAAGTACTTATGCTTCTTGCAATATCTATCTTCTCTATTTGGTATGTACTTACAAACCCAATGTACTCCACAAAAATTGACATGTTTATAGGAGACTTTTTCATGATAACTAGTGCAATCATCATTGGTGTCATGGATATTCAAAGAATTCGTACTAACAACATTGCAATCATGCTCATCATTCAAATATTTAGTGCCAAACATTTTAATGCATTCTTCTTCTAGCACTTGAGCGCAATTATCCTTTCCATCATACTCACGAAAGATATTAAAAAGGTGAAGCATATGAGACAAACTCAATTCCATTTTTTTGTAGTTTTCTTTTATAAACTAAACTAGTGATAAAACAAGAAACTAAAAGACTCGATTGCAAGAACTAAAGATATACCTTCAAGCACTCACCTCCCCGGCAACGGCGCTAGAAAAGAGCTTGATGTCTACTACACAACCTTCTTCTTGTACACGTTGTTGGGCCTGCAAGTGCACAGGTTTGTAGGACAGTAGAAAATTTCCCTCAAGTGGATGACCTAAGGTTTATCAATCCGTAGGAGGCGTAGGATGAAGATGGTCTCTCTCAAGCAACCCTGCAACCAAATAACAAAGAGTCTCTTGTGTCCCCAACACACCCAATACAATGGTAAATTATATAGGTGCACTAGTTCGGCGAAGAGATGGTGAAACAAGTGGTATATGGATAGTAGATAAAGGTATTTGTAATCTGAAATAATAAAAACTGCAAGGTAGCAAGTGATAAAAGTGAGCATAAATGGTATTGCAATGCTAGGAAATAAGGCCTAGGGTTCATACTTTTGCTAGTGTAAGTCCTCTCAACAATACTAACATAATTGGATCACATAACTATCCCTCAACATGCAACAAAGAGTCACTCCAAAGTCACTAATAGCGGAGAACAAACGAAGAGATTATGGTTGGGTACGAAACCACCTCAAAGTTATTCTTTCCAATCAATCCGTTGGGCTATTCCTATAAGTGTCACAAATAGCCCTAGAGTTCGTACTAGAATAACACTTTAAGACACAAATCAACCAAAACCCTAATGTCACCTAGATACTCCAATGTCACCTCAAGTATCCGTGGGTATGATTATACGATATGCGTCACACAATCTCAGATTCATCTATTCAACCAACACATGGAACCTCAAAGAGTGCCCCAAAGTTTCTACCGGAGAATCACGACGAAAACGTGTGCCAACCCCTATGCATAGGTTCATGGGCGGAACCCGCAAGTTGATCACCAAAACATACATCAAGTGAATCACGTGGCATCCCATTGTCACCACAGATACGCATGGCAAGACATACATCAATTGGTCTCAAATCTTTAAAGACTCAATCGGATAAGATAACTCCAAAGGGAAAACTCAATTCATTACAAGAGAGTAGAGGGGGAGAAGAAACATAAGATCCAACTATAATAGCAAAGCTCATGATACATCAAGATCGTGCCAAATCAAGAACACGAGAGAGAGAGAGAGAGATCAAACACATAGCTACTGGTACATACCCTCAGCCTCGAGGGAGAACTACTCCCTCCTCGTCATGGAGAGCGCCGGGATGATGAAGATGGCCACCGGATAAGGATTGCCCCCTCCGGAAGGGTGCCGGTACGGGTCTAGATTGGTTTTCGGTGGCTACGGAGGCTTCTGGAGGCGGAACTCCCGATCTATTGTGCTCCCGGATGTTTTTAGGGTATATGGAGATTTATAGGCGGAAGAAGTACGTCAGGGGGGCCACGAGGGGCTCACGAGGGTGGAGGGCACGCCGAGGGGGTGGGCGCCCCCCTGCCTCGTGGCCTCCTCGTAGAGCCCCCGACGTGCACTCCAAGTCTTCTGGGCTTCTTTCCTTCCAAAAATGAGTTCCGTGAAGCTTCAGGTCAATTGGACTCTGTTTGATTTTCCTTTTCTTCGAAACCCTAAAATAGGGTTAAAAACATAAACTGGCACTGGGCTCTGGGTTAATAGGTTAGTCCCAAAAATGATATAAAAGTGTATAATAAAGCCCATAAACATTCAAAACAGTAGATAATATAGCATGGAGCAATCAAAAATTATAGATACGTTGGAGACGTATCAGGCCACCTTGCTGCACCTTATTTACATTTGTTACTTGTTGCTCATTACAAATTATCCTATCACAAAACTATCTGTTACCACTTATTTCAGTACTTGCAGAGAATACCTTGCTGGAAACCGCTTATCATTTCCTTCTGCTCCTTGTTGGGTTCGACACTCTTACTTATCGAAAGGACTATGATAGATCCCCTATACTTGTGGGTCATCAGGCACCCATGGATATGGTTAGCCATGGAAAGTGAAAGTTATGGTGGAAAAAGGAATAAACTTTATTTTCTGTTTAGGGACCGCCTATGATACATCTATGCATGGAAAGTATTTGGAAACTCTAAGTCGTTTTCGTTGTTGGGATAGATACACCTCCCAAAATGTTTTTATCTCTAAGTTTTTCGGTTTGAGCTCTGGCACCTCTACAAATCCCTACATCCCTCTGCGAAGGGCCCTTCTTTTACTTTATGCAATTTTTATTTTGAGTCTCCATCTTCTCTTATAAAAGCACCAACTAGGAGGCAATATGATCGTACCTAAGCATTGGGTGTAGCTAATATTCGAGTGTGTTTCATGAATGGATCAATGTTTGAGCATGATGGGCTAGGGATAACTTATTTTAGCATTGATATTTTGAAAGACATGGTTGCTTGTTGATATGCTTGAGTATCTAAATTATCATGTCAAAACTAGACTATTGCTTTGAATCACATAAAAAGTCCAATTGTCCATGCTATAAAGAAAAGAAGATGATATGACATGTTAAACATCACTCCACATCAAAAATTATGTTTTTATCACTTACCTACTAGAGGACGAGTAGGAGTTAAGCTTGGGGATGCTGATACGTCTCCAACGTATCTGTGGGGACCCCGACTCATAAGTCGTGATCACCGAATGCACGTGTACAGTGATCCCAGAGATCAATGCTCACTGAACACACATAAGCTGAATAACAAGAGTCTTACATCCATACATACCATCTTACACCAATTATGACCATTATGGTCAAGTCTTACATAGATAAAGCCACAAGGGCTGAATATCAAATAAACTTAAGCAGCGGAAATCTTCGTCGATAAGTAGAACCCATGCCATCTGCCTTAACCCTACATGCATTCTGACTGGGAAACGTCCTAGTTCGCATGCTCGTCTCCAAAGAACTCTTCTTCGGACTCCAGTTCTTCCATGCCTGGCCAATTAAATAACCAGTGGCAAGCCAATGAGTACTTTGAATGTACTCGCAAGCAACCCATGTTTTGGCTCAAGATACAACAATGCATGATATAGGTAAATTTTGCAGAAAGCTAGTTTTGAGTGCAATGACATGTTCAACAACTTGTAAGGCATGCATCAGGAGAATTCAATTGACCATGAGGACATGTTACAGATATCAACATAAATAGAGTGGGCATCAACCCAACTCAATCATGTCAAGTCCTTTGACTTGACCCAAGTAGTTCTTCCCACTTATCCAAACACACACACTGGTTTGTAACATGTGGACGTAGCCCAAGAGCGGTTACCCAACTGTCCTTGATCGTGCACACGGCTATTCAAACAGTTTTACACTCTGCAGAGGTTGCACACTTTACCCACAAGATCCGGGGAACTTCCGTGTCATCCACGACCCGCGGTACCTCAAGTACCCGGGGTAAGCACCCGATCACTATCTTTCCCTAGACAAAACTAACATGGAGTCCACTTGATTGGTAGTAACCCCCGTGCCCAACCTTTCACAACTTAAAATTGGAGCCTTGCTCCCATATTCATCACATACCACTGGCACGGGGTACCAACGGTGTGTCCGGTGCCCCATAAAAATGTTCTTGGCCGCCCTACCTGGCACGACCCCGTCCCGACAGAGCGCACCAACAACTCTCCCATCACTAGTAATGTGGGCTCCAAGCTAGTATCAGCCTAGGTAATCAATAATGACCTTTCCCATACAAGGGTAGAGCGGTTGCGCATGTAAGGTTGGAATAACGGTCGCAACTTAAACCAATCCGTTTTGAAAAACAACACACACACTTGCCTCGGTACACCACTTCGTCATCAAGTGGAAATTCCCCTCTGAGAACAGTGTGATGGATGTGCATGAATATTACATCAATAAATAGGTGGAATTATTCTAAGATTTTAGGAGTTGGAATTATTCCATTTGGATAAATATTTTATCCTGTGGATTTTTTATAAAACAGACAAAAAAAGGAAAAGAAAAGTGGCACTGTGCCACTGGGCTAGAAAGGACACAGTGCAGCAGGCCCAGAGGGGATTCAGCCCGCGCGAGGCTGCCACGTCGAAGGCGTAAAGGTAAAATACGCCTTCAGCCGTCGCAGCGAAACGGTTCACACGCGTGTGCGTTTTAAACCTGATGGGTGGGGCCCACCCGTCAGTATGTGAGGCTGACTGACGGGCCCCACGGCCGTCGTCTTCAACCTCGGGCCAGAGAGGGGGGCGAGCTCACCGGCGTCGCTGTGGTCGACGGCGAGGCGATCCGAGGGCACCGGCTTGCTCAGGGCGGAGTAGCCGTTCGGGTGGAGGTGGAGGCGGTCGCCGGAGTGCAAGGGTTCGCCGGCGACGAGGAAGCCGGCGGAAGGGCCTCGGGAGGAGCCTGGTTAGCTCGTTCCGAGTTCAATAGGAGCGGGAGAAAGAGGGGAATGGATCAGTGAGGCGAGGCGGTTCCAGATCGAGAGAAAGAGAGGGGGCAAGGGAGGCATGTACCACGAGATCGACGGCGACCCGAAGCGGCGGGGCTCGAGCTCGATCTCGAGCTTGGGCGGCTCTGGGGATGAACGGGAGGTCCAGTGGGGCTATTTGGAGTGGAAGAGGACGAGTGGTGGCTAGAGGGGGGCTCGGGGATGCCTTATATAGGCGAGCGACGGTCCACCGTGGGCTCGTGTGCCGGGGAGCTCGTGCTCGTCGCTAGAGGCCTCGGGAGGGTGCTGCATCGAGTCTAGGGCGTTTGTAGGGGTCGACTACGCCCAGGGGAAGAAGAGAGGGAGCGGGGAGGGGTCAGAGACGCCGCGCGTGTGAGGCCGCTCATTGGAGCTCTCGGGCTGCCGGCGCACGTGCGAGCAAGGGTAGCAGGAGGGAGAAGGAGGAGGGGACAAAGGCGTAGCGTGCTGCGGACGTCGAGGAGCATCGGCTGGCGTGAGGGGGAGAGCCGAGGTGGCCGGAGGTGGTTGGCAGGGGACGGCTACAGTGCGGGAGCGCACTGTAGCGCGCTCCAGAGCGTGCAAATGGCCGGCATGCCATTTTTTGGCAAAGTGGGCATGGCCAAGCATGTCTGGTAGCTCTAGGGAGGAGTAAAGAATGTGGGGAAAGCCTTGGATGCCTTGGGTGGCCACTAGAGTGAGGAGGGAGGTGAGGAAGAGGGGTGCAAGGGCTGTACAAACAGGTAAAAGAGGTGGTTTCAACCCTCAATTATTGATCTGAGATGCAGCCATTGCTACTGGAGGTAGAAGAGGTCTAGGAGGGGCCGTGGTAAAAAGTGGAGCTCAAGGAGAATAGTTTTGGTGGTTAAAATGGTGATTTTTGAAAAGTGGCAGAAGGTGTTTGATAATGGTTTTGGTAAGAAAAAGATTTCCAATTGCCATGAGGCCCCACAGGGTGAAACGGCACATATAATTAGGGCCTTTCACCATTTTGGAGCTTATTTGGGCAAAGTTGCCAATGCAACTTTTGTAAACCCTAGAAATTAGCAGAAATGGACTTGTGTAGATCTAGTTGAGAAAATCACTTCCCCTTGATGCACCACTTGGTGTAGTGGCCTCATTTGGTCATGTGAACATGCTCACAAAAGTTGGGGTCAAGGAGAGAAAGTTGGTAGTACAAAGTTGTTCAAATTTGATTCTGGTCAGAGAGGGTTTTGGGGCACTTTGATCAAGATAACATTCTCTCCAACTTGTGCCATTTGGTATATATGAATAATTAGACCATTTGAGCATGTGCACCAAGTTTTAGAACATTTGGACATGTTTGGCAATGTAAAGTTGCTCAAACTTCAAAATGGACAGAAATGGTTTTGAGGGGATTTCATAGGGTTATACTATTCTCCATGACATGAGACTTGGCAAGATCATCCAACATGTCATATGTGACATGCTAGAATTTTCTTGGAATTTTTGGGGAATATTTCCTTTGTAAATATTTCAAAAGCTTGAAATATCCAGAAAGGGTATTTGAGGGATTTTACCATTATTTTGAACATGACCATGTGTTGAAACTCTTATATTTGGACAATATATGTCCACTGAGTTTCTCTAGGTTTTTGTCAAATATTTTTGAAACAATAAAATAATTTTTCCCTATTAAAGACCATTTCTAGCCTTAAGAAAAAGCTTTTAAATAAAATAGGAAAATAACTTTAAAATTATATTTTTGTGGTTTATGGGAGTCCTATATCTAATAGGATTCAAATATACTTTTTGAAAGATTTTTCACACCCCAAATCAAGTACTTGCAATGCAAACCTCAATTCAGGGGTTTTTGGAAAACTAATTTTTGAAAATACTATTTGGCCAAATTATTTTTGTAAGAAAATACTATATTGCACTATACACATGGCATGATCATTGTGCAGAAGTTTGGGGCAAGGAGATGAAGTATGGGAGGGGGAGTTGTGTTGACTTTAAAGAGCACTTAAAAAACACAGAGAGAAAACCAACTCCAAATAAAAGCCAAATAATTCAAAAGTTTTTGTCAAACCACACTTTATCATGATTTATTAGCTTAAGTGTTGTGGCATGAAAATCAAGGTGTGAGAGTATCTATAATTTTTTATTGTTCCATGCTATTTTATTATCAATCTTAGATGTTTTATAATCATTTTATAGTCATTTTATATCATTTTTTGGTACTAACCTATTGATATAGTGCCAAGTGCCAGTTCCTATTTTTTCCGTGTTTTTACATCGCGGAAAATCAATATCAAACGGAGTCCAAATGCCACAAAACTTTACCGAGATTATTTATGGAATAGAAGGAACATGTTGGGCCCTGGTTGCACCTAGGGGAGTCCCGAGGAGGGGACAACCCACCAGGGCGTGCATGGGCGGCGCGCCCTGGTGGGTTGTGCCCACCTCGGGTGCCCCCCTGGACCCCCTCTTTGCTCTATAAATACCCCAAAAATACCAGAACCCTAGGTGAGTCGATGAAATATTCATCCAGCTGCCGCAGAGTTTAGAACCACCAGATCCAGTATAGACACCATCTTGGATGGGGTTCACCACCTCCATTGGTGCCTCTCCGATGATGCGTGAGTAGTTCTTTGTAGACCTTCGGGTTCGTAGTTAGTAGCTAGATGGCTTCATCTCTCTCTCTCTCTTGATTCTCGATACAATGGTCTCTTGGAGATCCATATGATGTAACTCTTTTTGCGGTGTGTTTGTTGGGATCTGATGAACTTTGAGTTTATAATCAGTCA
This sequence comes from Triticum dicoccoides, assembly GCF_002162155.2. Taxonomy (NCBI): domain Eukaryota; kingdom Viridiplantae; phylum Streptophyta; class Magnoliopsida; order Poales; family Poaceae; genus Triticum; species Triticum dicoccoides. The sequence goes on from NC_041380.1 coordinate 452,925,480, forward strand.
TATCTTTTTATATCCATGAAAGTTATTTGAGTTTCTTTGATCTCTTATATGCATGATCTCTTATAGCCTCATATTTCTTCTCCGGTATTTGGGTTTTGTTTGGCCAACTTGATCTATTTATCTTGCAATGGGACAAGGTGCCTGGTAGTGGGTTCGATCTTACGGTGCTTGATCCCAGTGGCATAAAGGGAACCGACATGTATGTATCGTTGCTACTAAGGATAAAAAGATGGGATCTATATCTACACAGTAGATAAACGGATCTTGTCTACATCATGTCATCGTTCTTATTGCATTACTCCATTTTTCCATGAACTTAATACACTAGATGCATGCTGGATAGCGGTCGATGTGTGGAGTAATACTAGTAGATGCAGGCAGGAGTCGGTCTACTAATCTTGGACGTGATGCCTATGTAATGATCATTGCCTAGATATCGTCATAATTATTTGAGGTTCTATCAATTTCCCAACAATAATTTGTTTATCCACCGTTTGCTATCTTTCTCGAGAGAAGCCACTAGTGAAACCTACGGCCCTCGGGTCTTCTTCCTCATATATTTGCTTGTGATCTACTTTTCGTTTGCATTTTTATTCAGACCTATTAAACCAAAAGTACAAAAATACTTTGCTGCACTTTATTTTATTTGTGATCTATTATTTCAATCTACTACAAATTTCTGGCATCGTTACCCGAAAGGAATTGACAACCCCTTTAACATGTCGGGTTGTGAGGTGTTGTTATTTGTGTGTAGGTGTTGTTTACGTTGTGTTGCTTGGTTCTCCTACTAATTCAATAACCTTGCTTCATCCGTCAAACTTAGACTGTGGGGAGGTGGGGTTTTGTGATACGATGGCTCGTTACTCCCGTGCTATGACCGGGGTGACTCTCCGCATGCATACTGCCTTCTAATTTGGTGGATGGCATTTGGGCCCGCGTGCGGCATGGCCCGCATGTCGATGAACAAAAGTAAAATGACATTCAGTAGAGGGAGATGTTTCGATGACCTAGGAGGAGCCAGAAGCGGTAGTGTATCCACTGTACTAGTAGTAATTGTTTTTCTGGTAGCTATAGAGTGTCTCCACTGTACTAGTAGTAATTGTTTCTCTGGGCCCAAGACAAAATAGCCCATTCACCCTAGTAAATAATAAAATCAATTCAAAATCCCATATATTTACTTAATGAGAGGCGCTACCCACACCCAGCACACCGCCCCCCAAAAAACCTGGGTGCACTTCTTCCTCCTCACTCCCACCCACCTCACGTCAGCTCGCTTCACTCGTACCCCCAAATTCCTCACCTCACTCCTACAGAAAACCCCAGCTCCCCTTCTTACTCACTACTACAGAAAACCCCCAGCTCCCCTTCTTCTTCACTTGCACTACAACTAGGCTCCTCATTCATTACTCTGCTCAAATCCATGTGCGCGATACGACGCCCTTGAGGAAAATGGAGTCGGCTAACCCCAGCGCCAAGAAGATGAGGCTCCCTCCAGCGGTGATGCCTGTTGTAGATCCAGCACCCAGCAGCGCGGGGAGAAGCGGTGACCCCGCCCCCACCGGATCCCAGGAACCCGTAGAATCTCGGGTGGACCACATCAGCGATCTCCCGGACGCCGTCCTTGGGGAGATCATCTCGCTTCCCCCCACCAAGGATTGCTACCGCACCCAAGTCCTCTCAATTTGGTGGCGCCCTCTAGGGCGCGCCGTGCCCCTTAATCTCGACTGTCGTCAGCTATCGCTCTTCAATGATTTTGAAATCCCTAGAGCCATCATCTCCTCCCACCAGGGCTCCATTCAAAGCCTCTGCATCCCGTCATGCTACTTGAGCAAGCATACCATGCCCTGCACAGTGGACGCCTGGCCGAAATCCCCTAAATTCATAGAACTACAACTGCTTGAGTTCTACTATTCCCCTGGAAATCACCTACCAGATACCGAACGCCATCTACCTGTGCCCTCAGCACCGATGTCCATCTCACGGTTTTCCTCCTCTCTCTCCACACCGCCACCTTTGCGTTGTGCTACCTACCAGACAATCTGGTACTAAACCTTCGACTCCCATTTCTCAAGAAACTTTCACTTGTGTGGGTTTGTATATCGGAGACCTCATTGCACAACATCATCCACTCCAGTTGCCCTGCCCTAGAGTGCTTGGTGCTTGTTTTCATAGTTAGAATCGGTTATCTCCAAATAAAGTCGCCTAACCTTGTAAGAATTGGAATTTATTTTGACGGAAGGCAGCTCATCATCCATGATGCCCCTTCACTTCAAAGGTTGATCCTTGATTCTAGTTATTCACCGTCGCAAATAACCGTCCTCTCTGCGCCTAAACTGGAGACCTTGGGTGTAATACATGATCTCTGTGCTCATTTCAAGATGGTGTTGGCTCCACAATCTTTAGGTACTTTATATTATCATCTACACTTGTAACCATAAGCTGCATTTTAAATTTCTGCGCATAAGTTATATATCATCTCGGAGTACACATTTTGTACTAATATTATGTTCTATGCTCAATGGAGATTTTCTCCATGGATAGCCTATCAATGGTGCTGGATTCTATCAACATCTTATATATCCAAATGAATAGTTTTGATCTGAACAAGATTATTGGCTTGCTGCAATGCTTTCCATGTCTAGAGAAGTTGTATATAAAGGTGATAATTTCACGCACATTGTAAGCCCGCATATAGTGTACTAGAATTAACCGTTCAGCTTTTGCTCTTTCCACACTCTTTTTTTAGACCTTAATTGTTTTCAATCTTCATGTCTATTTAGGCAACAGGATGGGGTAAGAAAGTTATAACCAATCGGTGGATTGTAAGTGCTACCTCTTGAGCATGCATTGGTTTTCCATTGAAGAGGAAAGGGTTATGCAGCAAAGTAGCGTAAGTATTTCCCTCAGTTTTTTGAGAACCAAGGTATCAATCTAGTAGGAGACTACACGCAAATCGCCTAGTACCTGCACAAACAATCAAGAACCTTGCAACCAGCGTGATAAAGGGGTTGTCAATCCCTTCACGGCCACTTGCAAAAGTGAGATCTGATAAAGATAATAAGATAAATATTTTTGGTATTTTTGTTGTATAGATTGAAAAGTAAAGATTGCAAAATAAATAGTAAACTAGAATTATAGATCGAAAACTTATATGATGTAAAGTAGACCCAGGGGCCATAGGTTTCACTAGTGGCTTCTCTCATGATAGCATATATTACGTTGGGTGAACAAATTACTGCCGAGCAATTGATAGAAAAGCGCATAGTTATGAGAATATCTAGGCATGATCATGAACATAGGCATCACGTCCATGTCAAGTAGACCGAAACGATTCTGCATCTACTACTATTACTCCACACATCGACCGCTATCCAGCATGCATCTAGAGTATTAAGTTCATAAGAACAGAGTAACGCATTAGGCAAGATGACATGATGTAGAGGGACAAACTCAAGCAATATGATATGAACCCCATCTTTTTATCCTTGGTGGCAACAATATAATACGTGTCGGTTCCCTTTCTGTCACTAGGATCGAGCACCACAAGATTGAACCCAAAGCTAAGCACTTCTCCCATTGCAAGAAAGATCAATCTAGTAGGCCAAACCAAACTGATAATTCGAAGAGACTTGCAAAGATATCAAATCATGCATATAAGAATTCAGAGAAGAATCAAATATTGTTCATAGATAATCTTGATCATAAACTCACAATTCATCGGATCTTGGCAAACACACCGCAAAAAGTATTACATCGAATAGATCTCCAAGAACATGGAGGAGAACTTTGTATTGATAACCAAAGAGAGAGAAGAAGTCATCTAGCTAATAACTATGGACTCGAAGGTCTATGGTCAACTATTCACACATCATCGGGGAGGCTATGGTGTTGATGTAGAAGCCCTCCGTGATCGAATCCCCCTCCGGCACATCGCCAGAAGAGGCCCCAAGATGGGATCTCATGGGTACAGAAGGTTGCGGTGGTGGAAAAGTGGTTTCCTGGCTCCCCTGGATGTTTTCAGGGTATAAGAGTATATATAGGCGAAAGAAGTAGGTCGGTGGAGCTCCGTGGGGCCCACGAGGGTGGGGGCGCGCCTACCCTCCTGGGCACGCCTCCCTACCTCGTGGACGCCTCGTTGCTTCCTTGACCTCCACTCCAAGTCTCCTGGATTGCGTTTGTTCCAAAAAGATCCTCACGAAGGTTTCGTTCCATTTGGATTCCGTTTGATATTCCTTTTCTGTGAAACACTGAAATAGGCAAAAAAACAGCAACTGGCACTGGGCCTTCGGTTAATAGGTTAGTCCCAAAAATAATATAAAAGTACATAATAAATCCCATTAAACATCCAAAACAGATAATATAATAGCATGGAACAATCAAAAATTATAGATACATTGGAGACGTATCAGCATCCCCAAGCTTGATTCCTGCTCGTCCTCGAGTAGGTAAATGGTAAAAATAGAATGTTTGATGTGGAATGCTACCTAACATAATTTCCAATGTAATTCTCTTTATTGTGGCATAAATGTTTAAATCCAAAAGATTCTAGACAGAAGTTTAATATTGATAGAAAAATAATAATACTTCAAGCATGCTAACCAAGCCATTATGTCTGATCAAAATAACATAGCCAAAGAAAGCTTATCCCTACAAAATCATATAGTTTGGCCATGCTTCATTTTCGTCACACAAAATGCTCCCATCAAGCACAACCCCGATGACAAGCCAAGCAATTGTTTCATACTTAGCCTTTTCAAACTCTTTCAACTTTCACGCAATATATAAGCGCGAGCCATGGACATAGCACTATGGGTGGAATAGAATATGATGACGGAGGTTGTGTGAGAAGATAAAAAGGAGAAAGTCTCACATTGACGCGGCTAATCAATGGGCTATGGAGATGCCCATCAATTGATGTCAATGCAAGGAGTAGGGATTGCCATGCAACGGATGCACTAGAGATATAAATATATGAAAGCTTAACAAAATAAACTAAGTGGGTGTGCATCTAACTTGCTTGCTCACTGTAGGATCGAAAGTATGTCTAGAGGGAGGGGGGTGATTAGACTACTTGACCAATTAAAAATCTATCCTTTTCTCAATTTTAGTCTTTGGCAGATTTTAGCTATCTTAGCACAAGTCAAGCAATCTTAACTCAATTCAAGCAAGCATGCAAAGAGTCTATGAGCAGTGGAAAGTAAAACATGCAACTTGCAAGAATGTAAAGGGAAGGGTTTGGAGAATTCAAACGCAATTGGAGACACGGATGTTTTTGTCGTGGTTCCGATAGGTGGTGCTATTGTACATCCATGTTGATGGAGACTTCAACCCACGAAGGGTAACGGTTGCGCGAGTCCACGGAGGGCTCCACCCATGAAGGCTCCACGAAGAAGCAACCTTGTCTATCCCATCATGGCCATCGCTCACGAAGGACTTGCCTCACTAGCGGTAGATCTTCATGAAGTAGGCGATCTCCTTGCCCTTACAAACTCCTTGGTTCAACTCCACAATCTTGTCGGAGGCTCCCAAGTGACACCTAGCCAATCTAGGAGACACCACTCTCTAAGAAGTAACAAATGGTGTGTTGATGATGAACTCCTTGCTCTTGTGCTTCAAATGATAGTCTCCCCAACACTCAACTCTCTCTCACAGGATATGGATTTGGTGGAAAGAAGATTTGAGTGGAAAGCAACTTGGGAAGGCTAGAGATCAAGATTCATATGGTGGGAATGGAATATCTTGGCCTCAACACATGAGTAGGTGGTTCTCTCTCAGAAAATGTATATTGAAAGTGTAGGTATGTTCTGATGGCTCTCTCCACGAATGAAGAGTGGGTGGAGGGGTATATATAGCCTCCACACAAAAACTAACCATTACACACAATTTACCAATCTTGGTGAGACCGAATTGAGAAACTTGGTCGGACCGACTTAGCAAACCTAGTGACCGTTAGGATTTTTGGCGGGACTGTGATGCAACTCGGCAGGACCGATATGGTTAGGGTTAGGGCATAACGTAATCTTGGTGTGACCGATTACACAAACTCAGTGGGACCGATTTTGGTAATAAGCTAACCAGAGAGTTGGTCAGGTAAACTCGGTGGGACCGATTTGCTCATTTCGGTGGGACCGAAATGTTACAAAAGGGAAACAGAGAGTTTACATTGCAATATCGGTGGGACCGATCGCTCATCTCGGTAGGACCGAAATGTTACAAAGGGAAACAGAGAGATTACAACCCCATCTCGGTGTGACCGAGATCCCTATCGGTGAGACCGATTTGCCTAGGGTTTGTGGTAGTGGCTATGACATCTGAACTCGGTGGTGCCGGATAGAAAGAATCGGTGGGGCCGAGTTTGACTTTTGGTTTAGGTCATATGTGGATGTGGGAAGGTAGTTGAGGGTTTTGGAGCATATCACTAAGCACTACTCCCTCCGTTCCAAAATAGATGACTCAACTTTGTAGTCAAGCTAGTACAAAGTTGGGTCATCTATTTTGGAACGGAGGGAGTATGAAGCAAGAACCTCATCAAGCAACACCTCATCCCTCCTTGATAGTATTGGCTTTTCTTATAGACTCAATGTGATCTTGGATCACTAAAATATAAAATGTAGAGTCTTGAGCTTTGAGCTTGAGCCAATCTTTTTGTCCTTAGTATTTTGAGGGGTCCACTTTCCTCATCCATGCCATGCCATTCATTGAGCTTTTCCTGAAATATTAATCTTGGAATAATGTTAGCTCAATGAGCTATATGTTGTTAGGAATTACCAAAACCACCCAGGGATAGTTGCACTTTCACTCACGAAGACCAAGGGCATTTTGAGGAAGCCCATCATTGGAATATACAAGCCAAGTTCTATAATGAAAAATTCCCACTAGTATATGAAAGTGAAAAAATAAGAGACTCTCTATCATGAAGATCATGGTGCTACTTTGAAGCACAAGTGTGGAAAAAGGATAGTAACATTGCCCCTTCTCTCTTTTTCTCTTTTTTTATTTGGGCCTTTTTTCTCTTTTTATGGCCTCTTTTTTCGTCTGGAATCTCATCCCGAATTGTGGGGGAATCATAGTCTCCATCATCCTTTCCTCACATGGGACAATTCTCTAATAATGAAAATCATCACACTTTTATTTACTTACAACTCAAGAATTACAACTCGATACTTAGAACAAAATATGACTCTATGTGAATGCCTCCGGCGGTGTACCGGGATGTGCAATGAATCAAGAGTGACATGTATGAAATAATTATGAAGGTGGCTTTGCCACAAATACGATGTCAACTTCATGATCATGCAAAGCAATATGACAATGATGGAGTGTGTCATAATAAACGGAACAGTGGAAAGTTGTGTGGCAATATATCTCAGAATGGCTATGGAAATGCCATAATAGGTAGGTATGGTGGCTGTTTTGAGGAAGATATAAGGAGGCTTATGTGTGATAGAGCATATCATATCATGAGGTTTGGATGCACCGGCGAAGTTTTCACCAACTCTCGAGGTGAGAAAGGACAATGCACAATACCGAAGATGCTAGCAATGATGGAAGGGTGAGAGTGCGTATAATCCATGGACTCAACATTAGTCATAAAGAACTCACATACTTATTGCAAAAATCAACAAGTCATCAAAACCAAGCACTACGTGCATGCTCCTAGGGGGATAGATTGGTAGGAAAAGACCATCGCTCGTCCCGGACCACCACTCATAAGGAAAGCAATCAAAGAACACCTCATGATTCAAATTTGTCACAAAACGTTTACCATACGTGGATGCTACGGGACTTGCAAACTTCAACACAAGTATTTATCAATTCCACAATTACACAACTAGCATGACTCTAATATTACCATCTTTATATCTCAAAACAACTATCAAGTATCAAACTTCTCATAGTATTTAATGCACTCTATATGAAAGTTTTTATTATACCCATCCTGGATGCCTATCACATTAGGACTAATTTTATAGCCAAAGAAAATTACCATGCTATTCTAAAAGACTCTCAAAATAATATAAGTGAAGCATGAGAGATCAATAATTTCTATAAAATAAAACAACCACCGTGCTCTAAAAAGGTATAAGTGAAGCACTAGAGCAAAATTATCTAGCTCAAAAGATATAAGTGAAGCACATAGAGTATTCTAATAAATTCTGATTCATGTGTGTCTCTCAAAAAGGTGTGTACAGCAAGGATGATTGTGGTAAACTAAAAAGCAAAGACTCAAATCATACAAGATGCTCCAAGCGAAACACATATCATGTGGTGAATAAAAATAAGCCTCAAGTAAAGTTACCGATAGACGAAGACGAAAGAGGGGATGCCTTCTGGGGCATCCCCAAGCTTAGGCTTTTGGTTTGTCCTTGAATTTTACCTTGGGGTGCCTTGGGCATCCCCAAGCTTAGGCTCTTGCCACTCCTTATTCCAAAATCCATCAAATCTTTACCCCAAAACTTGAAAACTTCACAACACAAAACTCAACAAAAAATCTCATGAGCTCCGTTAGTATAAGAAAACAAACCTCCACTTTAAGGTACTGTAATGAACTCATTCTTTATTTATATTGGTGTTAAACCTATTGTATTTCAACTTATCTATGGTTCATACCCCCCGATACTAGCCATAGATTCATCAAAATAAGCAAACAACACACAAAAAACAGAATCTGTCAAAAACAGAACAGTCTGTAGTAATCTGTAGGTTTCGAATACTTGTGTAACTCCAAAAATCCTGAAAACTTAGGACGTCCTAAATAATTTGTATGTTGATCTACTGCAGTTGGAATTGGTATTTTATCGCTTTCTGGTAAAAATGAAAATTATTCTCATGAGCGCATACTTCCTGTTTTTTTCAGCAAGATCAAATAACAATCATTCAAGAAGATCCTAAAGGCTTTACTTGGCACAAACACTAATTAAAACATAAAAAACACAATCACAATAGAGGATAGATGATTTATCTATTACTAAACAGGAACAAAAAGTAAGGAACAAAAATAAAATTGGGTTGCCTCCCAACAAGCGCTATCGTTTAACGCCCCTAGCTAGGCATAAAAACAAGAATAGATCTAGGTATTGTCATCTTTGGTATGCAATCCATATGTGGCTCTCATAATATATTCATAAGGTAATTTAATTTTTAATTCTAATAAAGTGTTCCATGTCTTTCCTTAACGGAGATTGGAATCTAATATTTCCTTCTTTCATGTCAATAATTGCACCAATCGTTCTAAGGAAAGGTCTACCAAGAATAATAGGACATGCAGGATTGCAATCTATATCAACAACGATGAAATCTACGGGCACACAATTCCTATTTGCAACAATAAGGACATCATTAATTCTTCACATAGGTTTCTTAATGGTGGAATCCGCAAGGTGCAAATTTAAAGAACAGTCATCAAATTCACGGAAACCTAACACATCGCACAAAGTTTTTGGAATCATGGAAACACTAGCACCCAAATCACATAAAGCATAGCATTCATGATCTTTAATCTTAATTTCAATAGTAGGTTCCCACTCATCATAAAGTTTTCTAGGGATAGAAACTTCTAATTCAAGTTTTTCTTCATAAGATTGCATTAAAGCATCAACGATATGTTTAGTAAAAGCTTTGTTTTGATCATAAGCATGAGGAGAATTTGACACGGATTGCAACAAGGAAATACAATCTATCAAAGAGCAATTATCATAATTAAATTCCTTGAAATCCAAAATAGTGGGTTCATTGCCATGTAAAGTTTTGACCTCTTCAATCCCACTTTTACCAATTTTTGCATCAAGATCTAAAAACTCCGAATCATTGGGACGCCTTTTAACTAAAGTTGACTCATCTCCAGTCCCATCTTTATCAAGACTCATATTGGAAAACAAAGATTTAATAGGAGACACATAATCACTTTTAGATCTTCATCATTATTATTATGAAAACTAGAAGAACACGCTTTCACAAAGCAATCTTTTTAGCACGCATCGTAGCGGCTATTTCTTTGCACTCATCAATGGAAATTCTCATGGCTTTGAGAGACTCATTGATATCATGCTTAGGTGGAATAGATCTAAGTTTCAAAGAATCAACATCAAGAGAAATTCTATCCACGTTCCTAGCCAACTCATCAATCTTAAGCAATTTTTATTCAAGCAAAGCATTGAAATTATAAAACACTAGTCTCAAAATCAGAGGGCATCTTATTAAAATTTCCATAAGAGTTGTTGTAGGAATTACCATAATTACTAGAGGAATTACTAGGGAACGACCTAGAATTAAAGTTTCCTCTATACGCGTTATTACCAAAGTTGTTCCTACCAACAAAATTCACATCCAAGGATTTATTATTATTCTCAATCAAAGTGGACAAAGGCATATCATTAGGATCAGAAGAAACACTCTTATTAGCAAACAATTTCATAAGTTCATCCATCTTTCCACTCAAAACATTAATCTCTTCAATAGCATGAACTTTTTTACTAGTGGATCTTTCGGTGTGCCACTGAGAATAATTAACCATAATATTATCTAGGAGTTTAGTAGCTTCTCCTAAAGTTATTTCCATAAAAATGCCTCCCATGGCCGAATCTAAAAGATTTCTAGAAGCAAAATTCAACCCAGCATATTTTTTTGTATAATCATCCATAAATTCAAACCATGTGTAGGGCAATTATGTATCATTAATTTCATCCTCTCCCAAGCTTGTGCAACATGCTCATGATCAAGTTTCTTAAAATTCATAATATCGTTTCTAAGAGAGATGATCTTAGCAGGAGGAAAATACTTAGAGATAAAAGCATCTTTGCACTTATTCCATGAATCAATACTATTTTTAGGCAAAGAAGAGAACCAAGTTTTAGCACGATCTCTAAGCGAAAACGGAAATAGCTTCAATTTAACAATATCATTATCCACATCTTTCTTATTTTGCATATCACACAAATCAACGAAGTTGTTTAGATGTGTAGTGGCATCTTCACTAGGAAGGCCAGAAAATTGATCTTTCATAACAAGATTCAACAAAGCGGTATTGATTTCACAAGATTCAGCATCGGTAGTAGGAGCAACCGGAGTGCTAATAAAATCATTATTGTTGGTATTGGAAAAGTCACATAATTTAGTATTGTCTTGAGCCATTGTGACAAACAATCAATCCAACACACAAGCACGGAAGAAGCAAGCAAAAAAACGAATGAAAAAAGGGCGAATAAAACGACAAAGGTGAAGTGGGGGAGAGGAAAACGAGAGGCAAATGGAAAATAATGTAATGCGAGGGATAAGAGTTTTTGATGGGTACTTGGTATGTCTTGACTTGAGTGTAGATCTCCCCGGCAACAGCGCCAGAAATCCTTCTTGCTACCTCTTGAGAATGCGTTGGTTTTCCCTTGAAGAGGAAAGGGTGATGCAGCAAAGTAGCGTAAGTATTTCCCTCAGTTTTTGAGAACCAAGGTATCAATCCAGTAGGAGACTACACATAAATCGCCTAGTACCTTCACAAACAATCAAGAACCTTGCAACCAATGCGATAAAGGGGTTGTCAATCCCTTCACGACCACTTGCAAAAGTGAGATCTGATAAAGATAATAAGATAAATATTTTTGGTATTTTTGTTGTATAGATTGAAAAGTAAAGATTGCAAAATAAATAGTAAACTAGAATTATAGATCGAAAACTTATATGATGTAAAGTAAACCCGGGGGCCATAGGTTTCACTAGTGTCTTCTCTCAAGATAGCATATATTAAGGTGGGTGAACAAATTACTGCCGAGCAATTGATAGAAAAGCGCATAGTTATGAGAATATCTAGGCATGATCATGAACATAGGCATCACGTCCGTGTCAAGTAGACCGAAACGATTCTGCATCTACTACTATTACTCCACACATCGACCGCTATCCAGCATGCATCTAGAGTATTAAGTTCATAAGAACAGAGTAACGCATTAGGCAAGATGACATGATGTAGAGGGACAAACTCAAGCAATATGATATGAACCCCATCTTTTTATCCTTGGTGGCAACAATATAATACGTGTCGGTTCCCTTTCTGTCACTAGGATCGAGCACCACAAGATTGAACCCAAAGCTAAGCACTTCTCCCATTGCAAGAAAGATCAATCTAGTAGGCCAAACCAAACTGATAATTCGAAGAGACTTGCAAAGATATCAAATCATGCATATAAGAATTCAGAGAAGAATCAAATATTGTTCATAGATAATCTTGATCGTAAACCCACAATTCATCGGATCTCGGCAAACACACCGCAAAAAGTATTACATCAAATAGATCTCCAAGAACATCGAGGAGAACTTTGTATTGAGAACCAAAGAGAGAGAAGAAGCCATCTAGCTAATAACTATGGACCCGAAGGTCTGTGCTAAACTACTCACACATCATCGGAGAGGCTATGGAGTTGATGTAGAAGCCCTCCATGATCGAATCCCCCTTTGGCAGATCGCCGGAAAAGGCCCCAAGATGGGATCTCACAGGTACAGAAGGTTGCGGCGGTGGAAAGTGGTTTCGTGGCTCCCCTGGATGTTTTCAGGGTATAAGAGTATATATATAGGCGAAAGAAGTAGGTCGGTGGAGATCTGTGGGGCCCACGAGGGTAGGGGGCACGCCTACCCCCTAGGTGCGCCTCCCTACCTCGTGGCCGCCTTGTTTCTTCCTTGACCTCCACTCCAAGTCTCCTGGATTGCGTTTGTTCCAAAAAAGATCCTTGCGAAGGTTTCGTTCCGTTTGGGTTCCGTTTGATATTCCTTTTCTGCGAAACACTGAAATAGGCAAAAAAACAACAATTCGCACTGGGCCTTCGGTTAATAGGTTAGTCCCAAAAATAATATAGAAGTGCATAAAAAGCCCATTAAACATCCAAAATAGATAATATAATAGCATGGAACAAACAAAAATTATAGATACGTTGGAGACATATCAGTAAGCACTAGGATTTTATCACTTCTCATGACATTCGATTGAAGACAATAACGCTAGAACAATATGTAGCCAACCATGCAAACACTAGATTTGTTGCATTCTTCCTGCTGAATGCGAGGTTACTATTGTCCATCAGGCTTAAGTTTATCAGCGGCATGGTTTTGATGGATGGGTATGTCGAAGAGCAAAAAAAGGAGTTTCAGGTGGGCAAAAGAGCTCCAGAACGTGTCGGGCTTCTATTTACAACATATTGTGGTCATACTCTAGTAAATTTTACGACCCAGGATGTTCATTTTATGGACCTAACCGGTCCATTTGACTGTGACTGCCGAAAACAATGCTGGAGTTAGATGTTGTTTCCCTTTTCAACCTGGGTTTTGTCTAAACCTGATGAATAATTAACCCTCGTGCTTTTGTACAATTTTTAAGCTGGAGTTAGATGTTCTTGCCCTTTTCAACTCGGTTGTGTCTGTCATATTTTCTTTGAAATAAGGCAAATGGCTTGCCATTCATTTAATTTAGAGTGAAATATTGTAACAAATCCCAACCAAGGGAAATAACATCACTCTCGCCGGCTGCTTGGGCTCACTGTGCATTATAGAAGCCAAGTGATTAGCCCCCACCAGCACCCACAAACTTATTCCGAACTAGCACACCAAATGAGCTGTAAATTTTCATAGGAAAGGCTGCATGACCGTGACATATTTGGATTCTGACATTTGGGACCCACGAGGAAATAGCCTATCCAAGGTGGTGTCGACTTACTAGCTAGTCAACAAACAATTCTGCCTACCGGCCATTAGATTGACATCCAACACCAGTCGTGTATCTTCTATCTCTTGTCTTCTTCCTCCAGCCGCCCAAACCAAACCACCCCATCGGCTCCGCCTGCTCCCGCCTCCCATGGCTGGCTGCACCTCCGCCGCCCTACCATACCCTCCAACGTTGGCCAGTCCCTTCCTCTATTCCCCCACACGTCATTTTATTCTCCAGTGATGTCAGCCCCAACATGCACCCGCACCCGAACCCGTCAACCCTCGTACTCCCCTCCGCCTGCGGCTGGACTAGCGCATCTTCCACGGCTCTTGTTCGTTCCGTCTGAGGCCTCGCTGTCGTCCTCGGCCTTGGTTCGCTCGCCGTGTGCGGTGCGCCGCCTTCTTGCGTTATCAATGTCGTCAACAACCGAGAGGAATAAGGATATGACTGTACATGGAGAGGATGACAGTAGGGACCCACCAGCGTCATGACAGTACGCAAGCAAGTGCCTCGTTATTATAAGCCCCGAAAATGGTTCCTCCTAATGGTTGGACATCTAGGGCTCATGCCATTGTCAACGTAGTCAATAAACGAGAGAATTGCACAACAAGCGGCTGACACCAGGGACCCAGCAGGTCGCGCAGTTGTTATTTACTTTTTTTTTGAGGAACGAGCAATTGTTATTTATACTAGTTTTAGTGACGGATCAGGGTAACAACGGGGCTATGCGGGGGATGTGGCCCGTCTAGCCAGGGTTTTATTTATGTTTACCACATCATGAGCCCAGTTGTGTTTTTTCTTGCTGAAAATGGCTAGCCCAATTCTATTTTTAAAAATAAATACCCAAACGAGGCCTACTTGTTTTATCAGCCCTGCTAGGCTGCAAATCTTTCAAGACGAGGAGAGTTTCATTCGGTTTGCCCAGAAATGGGTTGTACATTTTTAAAACACATCAAACCGGGAATTAGTTTCAATTTTTTTCATTACAAGATTTTAAATTCCATTGATTTTATGCGTGGACAATTATTTGGATTTTATATTAATGTAAATTATTTTTCAAAATAGTTTGAATGTGACTCGATATTTCGAGAAACAGTTAACCGCACCGAAATATGCAGATTCCGTATAATTTTTAACCGTGGCCACAATATGGGGTGTAATGCTAACAAAAAGAAGATGGGCTCCCAAAAAATTCTTAAGAATTGGCAAATGGGTTGTAAATCATTAGAAATAATGACAGATGGGTTGTATGCTGTTTTCCATAGATTTGAGGCTGACTTGTGCGCCTACTACAGGTTGATGTGTATGCTTTCCTTAAAAATAAGGTTAACGCACACGCAACACCGTGTCAACTTAGTCAACACATTAGAGCAGTGTCTGTTGGATGTCCATCCAACGGCTGTCATGCTTCTTCAATCTCTGCTCTTCCTGCTCCAGCCGCTCAAACAAGCGCTGGGCCTGCTCCCTCCTCTCGCAGCCGGCTATCCTGCCGCGCAGGCCTCACCGCCCCATCATTCTTCCATCGCTGGCCTAGCCATCCCTCTACTAACCCACACCTGTTGTTATTCTCCGGCGACAACAGACGAACCAGTAAACCCTCGCACTCCCCTCCGCGTGGGAAATAACTGCCGAGTCTTCCCTGGCTCTGTGTCATTCCCTTCCTAGGCCTTGTCGTCGTCCACCACCCTGGTGCTCTTGGCGCGGCGTGGTCAACGTGGTCAACGAACGACATGCATCGGAAGTGGACTGTACGTGGAGAGGCTGACAGCTGGGTCCACGACCGCACGCAAGGAAATGCCTCCTTATTATGCGCAAAATAATGATTCCTCCACCTGACAGCTGGGACCCATCGGAAGGGCCTCTGTATTTCGCGAAAAAGACGTTCCCCTGCTGACAGGTCAGACCCACCAGCTATATCTTTGCACGCAAGGAAGTGCCTCGTTATTACACACACAAAAAATGAATACTCCCCTGCTAGCTGGGACGCACCATAGTGGGAGGCTGACTTGTGGGCCTACTAAGATGATGGGGACGGAGGGTTTTGTCAACTTAGACAATATGAACGATTCTAGCTCCAGTGATCGTTCGATATCCCTCCAACGGCTGTAGTGCTTCTTCAACCTCTGGTCTTCTTGCTCCAGCCGCCCAAACAAGCATCAGTCGTGCCGCCTGCTCCTGCCTCCCGTGTCCGGCTGTGCTACCATCGCTGGCCATGCCATCCCTCTATACTCACCCACACCCCCTGGTATTCTCTGGCGACGGCAACCTCACACCATAGCCGAACCAGTGAACCCTCGTACTCCTCTCTGCATGGGCATCAACTGTCGCGTCTTTCCCGGCTCCGCGTCATCCCCTTCCTAGGCCTCGCCGTCATCCACCGCCTTGGTGCTCTCGGCGCGGCGTGGTCAATGTGGTCAACGAACGACTTCCATCGGAAGAGTACTGTACATGGAGAGGCTGACAGCTGAGTCTGCGGCCGCAGCAAGGAAGTGCCTCCTTATTACGCGCAAAATAATTATTCCTCCACCTGATAGCAGGGACCCACCAGACGGGCCATCGTATTTCGCAAAAAAATGTTTCCCCCTGACTGCTGGGACCCACCAACTACATCTTCGCACACAAGGAAGTCTGTCCATATTACAGGCAGAAAAAAAATGATTCGCCTCGCTGACTGCTGGGACCCACCCTCTACATCTTCGCACGCAAGGAAGTGCCTGACAGTCGGGACCCACCTGGTCCAAGCGTACATAGTGTTTGTCATTCTGGCCGGGAACGTGTACGTACATACTGGTCGATCGGTCTCTTTGCAAGTATGAACCATGGCCGAGTAAGTAGCGGCATGTGTGTCGTTGTAGAGCACCCGACATAGCAGTTCACACAGTCCCGTCTAAGTCTTGTACACGTACATACAGCCACAGGGCAAAAAATACGGCCACGAACGTACATACAGGCGGGGTCTCGAGCGCGTACTCGCGGACGGCCAGGCTTGTGTACATGGAGAGGCAACAGACATGAGTAACATCGTCCTGTTCATCGAGCATCGAACCGACTGGGTCAGAACAGAGAAACAACCTCGTGTTCATCGGGAGGCAACGGAATGTGTGATGTTCATCGGGAGCCAACTGGCTTGGACAGAACAGCCGATGGTAATGAGGCCTGGCATACCGCAGAACGGAGGAAACGGCCTTGTGTTCGACCAGCCATGGTCGAAACGGGATCCTGTTCATCGGGAGGGGTCTGGCGTACCGCAAAACGTAGGAAATAGACCTCCTACGGTCGAAATGAGGTCCTGTTGATTGGGAGGGGTGTGGCGTAACGCAAAACGGAGGAAACGGACTTGTGTTGGAACGGGAGTCCATGGGATATTGTTCATCTCCACCGTCGACTGCCTCCACGGGCTACTGTTCATCCACCGTCGACCTCCTCCAGCCTCCACCTGCAACTGTTCATCCATGGGCTCCTGTTCATCCAGCCTCCACCGCGCGCTCCTCCATCGACTACTGTTCAACCAACCCTCTCCACGGGGTCCTGTCCAACCACCCCTCCACGGGCTACTGTTCATCCAGCCCTCCACCGGCTATTGTTCAACCAGCCCTCCACGGGGTCCTGTTCATCCAGCCCTCCACGGGGTCCTGTTCATCCACCCCTCCATGGGGTCCTGTTTATCCACCGACTCGATCGATCGGGGTACTGTTCATCCAGCGGCAACGGCCTCTACTACCACGGGGTCCTGTTCATCCAACCCCCCACTAGGAACTGTTCATCCAAACCCCCCAACAACGCTCACTGTTCATCCAAAGGCAGCATCGATCGGCTTTAGTTAGCAGCAGTAGTGAAGGAATCACTCAGGTTCAGTTAATAGAAAGGGATCGATCGATCGCTCGGGTTCAGTAATGCGTAGCCTGCAGTGCAATCGCTCGGTTTCAGTTAGAGCTCAACGCCTCGCTCGGGTTCAGTTAGAGCGCAATGCCTTGCACACGCGCGTGTACGTACGAGAGAAACACGCATCGCTCGGCCCCTGACCACCCACCATAATCAGGAACTCCCTGATATTTTCCTCGCCCTCGCTTCTACCACAGTTTTTCCGTCAAGGACAACCCAAAGAATATCATGCAACTGCGTCTCCGGCCCGCCCAAGATGAAAAGCCCATTTTCCGTCATGACTTTTTGTCATAGAAGTAGGACCCCACCACATCTATGATGATACCGGGTTTTGTCACAATTATCGTCATAGAAGTGTCATAAGTATGACAGAATTTTTTTCCGTTCGGCCCAAAATGTCATGGATGTGTCTTTTTTTTGTAGTGACGTTCGATGACGATATGTATTATGACTGTCAGGACCCCGATTCTAAGTCACATCGATCTAGCATGTAACACATCATATCACTTTGCGGCCTCATGCACGGTATTCCCACGGGTGCCACCTTACCTGGCCTGGGACCGTTTGCGCCTTTTGGCTCACGCATATGATAGTGTCGCTAGCATCCATATGACAGGGAACCCGGGCCGACATGATTAGTCGTGAACCCAAAGTGGCACTGACTTACGGGGACAGGAATACATGAACCAACATCGAACGTGTTGGTCATCAGCGTGTAAATTCGGTTGTAGCAACTGGGCTAACAGGACTCCGGGAACCCGGGCTGTAGCAGGCTAGCAGGACTCCGAAAGTCACCATGTGACTTTTCCCCGAAGGGACAGACACAGGAACGAAGTGGATCACATGCTGGCCAGTCTAAGTGTTCCGGAGCAGTAGTGCTGGGCTAGCAGGACTCCGATAAACCGGGCTATAGCAGACTACCATGGCTTAGTGGAAGCACTAGACTACATTTCCCCATAAGAGAGGCTACCAAGGATAGACAAGTAGGTTGTCGGATCCCACACATACCAAGCATTCCAATCATACACACAATATGCTCGATATGTGTAAATACAACATGGCATCACAACAAAACTCTACGACTCAAAGTATTTATTCAATAGGCTCCGAGGAGCGAGATATTACAAACATGGGTCTCATGACCCAACATACAGAGCATACAAGCAACAAACACATGCGGAAGCTGAACTTGTCTGAGTACAGACAACTAAAAATGAAGAAGGCTGAGGAGCCTGACTATCTACAAGACCCTCCCAAGGGTACAAGATCGTAGCTGAGGTAACGAGCTAAACGTCGAAGTCCAAGCGGAACTACTAGTGAGACTGAAGTCTATCTACAAAAACATAAATTAAGCAAACGTGAGTACAGATGTACCCAGCAAGACTTACATTAGAACTAACTACATATGCATCGGTATCATCAAAGGGGTGGTGGAGTTTAACTGCAGCAAGCCAGCTTTGACTCGGTGGCTATCCTGAACTACGACTGCAAATAACTCTTTGAGGTGGCGCACACGAGTCCACATATTCACCATATCAATACACCACTATGGATCCACTCCCGTCTCCCTACAAGAACGCCATCCATAGCACTCACGCTTATCTTGCGCATTTTAGAGTATCCACTTTCACTTGTCTATGAACTATGCAAGGGGTCCAAGTTTCCATATCTGAGGAATCCGGCTATTCGAATAGATAATGATAACCCTGCAGGGGTGTACTTCTTCACACACG
Organism: Triticum dicoccoides; assembly: GCF_002162155.2. Classification (NCBI taxonomy): domain Eukaryota; kingdom Viridiplantae; phylum Streptophyta; class Magnoliopsida; order Poales; family Poaceae; genus Triticum; species Triticum dicoccoides. Next base: position 452,944,779 of record NC_041380.1, read on the forward strand.
CTCTCGCCACTTACCACCATGTACACGTCATGTATCTCGGCAACCTTCAAGCGGAAGCCTGGTGAGGGAGTCGGCCACGACCTGACTAACCACACAAGTCTCTAGTCCAGGTTTATTGCCTATTCGGGTTCCATCCGCAAGGAGATCCGGACGGGGTGTCGCTCATGGCCCCAAACGATGTGAGCAGGGTTCCCAAGCCCACCATCCGGGTGCCACTTGGTACATCATGCCACTGTCCCTAGTCTGTCCCAGGCCCACCTGTACCGAGTGCCACTTGGTAAACTACTAACACTACCTACAAACACCAGAAACTAGTTGCAACTCCTGGACAGAGATCAGGTTGATTAATAAGTCGAGAGAGCTTGGAGCGCCCGGAGCCCAATGTGTGGTAGTAACTGTTCATGGATCACAAACACAGAACTCAGTTCCTAAGGACGGCTGCAATGAGACAACCCACCATGTACTCCTACATGGCCTCTCACCGCTACCTTTACCAAATCGTGTTCACACACTTAGCTCTCAACAGTAGGACATGTTCACCACATTCCAATTCATCCCCGATGAATCAGACCTGACTCAACTCTAAGCAGTAGCAGGCATGACAAACAAACATGAATGAGTAGGCACATCAGGGCTCAAACAACTCCTATGCATGCTAGTGGGTTTCATCTACTTACTGTGGCAATGACAGGTCATGCAGAGGAAAGGGGTTCAGCTACCGCAGCATGTAACAGTTGAAACGTTGTTGTCCTAATGCAGTAAAAGAGAGCAGGAGCGAGAGAGTGGGATTGTATCGGAATGAACAAGGGGGTTTTGCTTGCCTGGCACTTCTGAATATAGTAGTTCTTCATCGGTGTCATCAAACTCATCGTCGAAACGTATGTCTACCAAGGGGGAACAAATACCGGCAACAGAGAGGAAACACAATCAATGCAATGCACAATATGATGCATGATCATGACATGGCAATATGCTGTTATTTGGGCTAATGCAACAGGAAGTCATTTTGGTTGAAGTGGAATTCAAAGCTAGATCAAATTCCAACTCCAAATCTATTATCAAATTTGTCCTAATCATATTTCATCCTAAACAGTGAGGTTAACTTGCTCAAACATGCATGAAAACAGTACAGATGGATATATTGGATTTTTTTGATCATTTTTCATATATAATTTATTTCATTTGGAGCTACAGATTAATTTCTATGATTTTTCAAAGTTTGCAACATTTTCTGAAATTTCCAAATCATTTTTGAATTAGAAATATTCCAAAAAATGCTTATTGCGTCAGCTCTAGGTCATGCTGACGTCAGCTGGTCAACGGGGCCAGTCCAGGTCAAACCTGACGTGCGGGGTCCACATGTCAGTGATATAACTAACTAACTATGTTAGTTAGTGCTGAGTTAAATACTAACCTAACTTAATTAGGGCATGGGCCCACATGTCAGTGATACAGAGTTTAGTTAGCGAGGTGATTAACCTCTAACAGTGGTAATTAGCACTAACTAAAACCTAAACTAACTCTGGTCAGAGGCCGGCCCCACATGTCATCGACACAGGGGGGGACCCAGTCATGGTCAAAGTGGGTCAAACCCACCGGCGTTCTGCTGCCGGCGAGGCCTGATGCGGCAGCGGGCTTCGGATTTGGTCCTCCGTCGACCAAATCGACGGCGGAGAAGCGCTACGTGCAGCTAGGCATGCACCGCATCCAAAGGTGCTAGTGGCTGGACGCGGGGAGGATGGAAACGACGTCGGCGACGACCTTGGCGGCTGCCAGAGCTCGGGTGAGCTCGGGGTCGTCGCTGTGACGGCCGTGGTGGCTCGTGCGGGGCACCTACGTGCACTACGCAACGCGGGGAGGAATTTGGGCATGATGGCCGGACCATTAGATGGCCGGAGACACATCGGCGGCGAGCACAGGCGGCGGTGTGTGCGGGCGAGCTTGAAGCGGCGCGTACGGTGCACGAGAGCGAGAACGGGGAGGGGAGAAGGGTCAGTGGCTCACTGCGAGTGCAGGGGAGCGAATGGCCAGCTCGGGGAGGGACTGGTGACGACGGGAGGTCGCCGGCGATCTCGGTCGTCCATGGTTGAAAACGACGACGGCGCAGTCGAATCAGGGCGTCCCCGGTTGCGTGGCTTGACGATGACGAAGCAAGGGACGGGACGGAGCACTAGGACACATCAGCGAGGTGAGGGGAGCACGGTGGCTGCGGCTACGGCGAACGACAGCGTCGGCTGCGCTCGGTGAGGTGGGGATCAGTGAGGGAGAGAGCAGGGGGAGAGTGAGAGAGGTCGGGCGGATTGGGACGACACCAGGGCGTTCACCCACGCATCCAGAGGCTCGGCGGCAAGCAGGAGGTGGCCGGGCGTGTGGCTGCACGCGTCGGGCACGCACCCTCGCCTACTGGCGCGAGGAGGAAGGCGATAGGGAGCCCGGGTGGGCTGGGCCAGCGAGCTGGGCCGCTAGGTGAGTGGGCCCAGGTTGGCTTTTCTCTCTCTCTTTATTCTGTTTTTGTTTTTCTATTTTTTGTAGTTTGTTTGCGATTTAGTTTTAACACCAAATCAACTTTAAACTTCATGAAAATAAATGTGATAGCTAAGTGGACTTATCCAAATCCACACAACAATTTTTAGAATTATTGAACATATATTTATTATATAATAGATATATATACAATTCAAATAGTTGTTGAATTAATTTCAAATGCCCAAAATAAATATTTCTGAGACTCCAAAAATATTGGTTTGAATTTTACCACTTGCCAATATTTTTACAGAATAACAGGAACATTTCCTTGGACTCATTTGAAAAGATTTTTAATGTTGATTATTTCTGAAGTGATTTCTGAGGGTTTTAACTAACCTCAATTCAACTTTCAGAATTTAGACATGATGCATGGATGCTCTCTTATGCAACTATTGCAAACAATTCTAGGGCTGTGACAACTAGTTATGTGATTTGATGTACCGAAGGTGTTCGGAGTCTCAGATGAGATCATGGACATGACGAGGAGTCTCAAAATGGTCGAGACATAAAGATTCATATATTGGAAGGTTACATTCGGACGCCGAAATGGTCCGGGTCGTTTCGGATAAGTTTCGGAGTGCCGGGGGTTACCGGAACCCCCTCTGGGAAGTTATTGGGCCTTATGGGCCTAGTGGTGGAAGAGAGGAGGCAGGCCAAGAGGTGGCGCGTGCCCCCCTAGCCCAAACCGAGTTGGACTAGGGCTAGGGGGCCGGCCCCCCTTTCCTTCTCTTCTTCCTCTCCTTCCTTCTTCTCCTACTTGGACTGGGAAAGGGGGAAACCTACTCCTACTAGGAGTAGGAATCCCCCCCTTGGGCGCGCCCCTTGAGGCCAGCCCTCCTCCTCCTCCCCTCCTTTATATACGGGGAGGGGGGCACCCCATAGACACACAAGTTGATCTTTAGCCGTGTGCGGTGCCCCCCTCCACAGTTTTCCACCTCGGTCATATTGTCGTAGTGCTTAGGCGAAGACCCGCGTCAGTAACTTCATCATCACCATCAACACGCCATCATGCTGACGCAGCTCACCATCGGCCTCAGCTGGATCAAGAGTACGAGGGACGTCACTGAGCTGAACGTGTGCAAATCGCGGAGGTGCCGTGCGTTTGGTACCTGATCGGTTGGATCGTGAAGACGTTCGACTACATCAACCGCATTACTAAATGCTTCCGCTTTCGGTCTACGAGGGTACGTGGACACACTCTCCCCACTCGTTGCTATGCATCTCCTAGATAGATCTTGCGTGATTGTAGGAATTTTTTTTGAAATACTGTGTTCCCCAACAATGGCATCCGAGCCAGGTCTATGCATAGATGTTATATGCACGAGTAGAACACAAAGAGTTGTGGGCGATAATAGTCATACTGCTTACCAGCATGTCATACTTTGATTCGATGGTATTGTTGGATGAAGCGGCCAGGACCGACATTACATGACCGCGTTCATGAGACTGGTTCTACTACCGTGCTTTGCACACAGGTGGCTAGTGGGTGTTTGTTTCTCCAGATTTAGTTGAATCGAGTGTGACTACGCCCGATCCTTGTTGAAGGTTAAAACAACACACTTGACGAAAAATCATTGTGGTTTTGATGCGTAGGTAAGAACGGTTCTTGCTAGAAGCCCGTAGCAGCCACATTAAACTTGCAACAACAAAGTAGAGGACGTCTAACTTGTTTTTGCAAGGCATGTTGTGATGTGATATGGTCAAGACGTGATGAGATATAAATTGTTGTATGAGATGATCATGTTTTGTTAAAGTTATCGGCAACTGGTAGGAGCCTTATGGTTGTCTCTTTATTGCATAAGATGCAAGCGCCATATAATTGCTTTACTTTATCGCTATGCGATAGCAATAGTTGCAAAAGGAATAGTTGGCGAGACAACCATGTGACGACACGTTGATAAAGATCAAGATGGTGGAGATCATGGTGTCATGCCGATGACGATGGAGATCATGAGGGTACTTTGGAGATGGAGATCAAAGGCACAAGATGATGATGGCCATAACCACTTATTTTGAATGCATGTGATGTTTATCCTTTATGCATCTTATTTTGCTTAGTACGGCGGTAGCATTATAAGATGATCCCTCACTAAATTTCAAGTTACAAGTGTTTTCGAGTATGAACCATTGCTACAATTCGTGGTGCTGAGACACCACGTGATGATCGGGTGTGATAATCTCTACGTTCACATACAACGGGTGCAAGCCAGTTTTGCACACGTGGAATACTCGGGTTAAACTTGACGAACCTAGCATATGCAGATATGGCCTCAGAACACTGAGACCGAAAGGTCAAACATGAATCATGTAGTAGATATGATCAACATAGTGATGTTCACCATTGAAAACTACTCCATCTCACGTGATGATCGGACATGGTTTAGTTGATATGGGTCACGTGATCATTTAGATGACTAGAGGGATGTCTATCTAAGTGGGAGTTCTTAAGTAATATGATTAACTGAACTTCAAATTATCATGAACTTAGTCCTGATAGTATTTGCAAATTATGTTGTAGATCAATAGCTCACGTTATAGCTCCCCATTTATTTTTTTGATATGTTCCTAGAGAAAATAAGTTGAAAGATGATAGTAGCAATGACGAGGATTGGATCCGTGATCTGAGGATTATCCTCATTGCTGCACAGAAGAATTATGTGCTTGATGCACCACTAGGTGACAGAACTATTGCAGGAGCAAATGCAGACGTTATGAACGTTTGATAAGCTTGGTATGATGACTACTTGATAGTTTAGTGCATCATGCATTACGGCTTAGAACCGGGACTTCAAAAATGTCTTGAAACGCCATGGAGCATATGAGATGTTCCAAGAGTTGAAATTGGTATTTCAGACTCATGCCCGAGTCGAGTGGTATGAGACCTCTGACAAGTATTTTTTGCCTAAAAGATGGAGGATAATAGCTCAACCAGTGAGCATGTGCTCAGAATGTTTGAGTTCTACAATCGCTTGAATCAAGTGGGAGTTAATCTTCCAGATAAGATAGTGATTGACAGAGTTCTCTAGTCACTATCACCAAGTTACTGGGACTTCGTGATGAACTATAATATGCAAGGGATGACGAAAACAATTCCCCGAGCTCTTCGCGGTGCTGAAATCGGTGAAGGTAGAAATCAAGGAAAGCATCAAGTGTTGATGGTTGACAAGACCACTAGTTTCAAGTAAAAGGGCAAGGGAAAGAAAGAGAACTTCAAGAAGAATGACAAGCAAGTTGCCACTCCCATGGAGAAGCCCAAAGCTAGACCCAAGCCTGAAACTGAGTGCTTCTACTACAAAGGAAATGGTCACTGGAAGTGGAACTGCCTCAAATACTTGGCGGATAAGAGGGATGGCAAAGTGAACAAAAGTATATATGATATACATGTTATTGATGTGTACTTTACTAGTATTCATAGTAGCCCCGGGGTATTTGATACTGGTTCAGTTGCTATGATGAGTAACTTGAAACAGGAGTTATAAAATGAACATAGACTAGTTAAGGGCGAGGTGAAGATGTGTGTTGGAAGTGATTCCAAGGTTGATAAGATCACCATCGCACATTCCCTTTACCTTTGGGATTAGTGTTGAACCTAAAATGAATGTTATTTGGTGTTTGTGTTGAGCATAATATGATTGGATCATGTTTATTGCAATACGGTTATTCATTTAAGTCAAAGAATAATTGTTATTTTGTTTACATGAATAAAACCTTCTGTGGTCATACACCCAACGTGAATGGTTTATTGAATCTTGATCGTAGTGATACACATATTCATAATATTGATGCCAAAAGATGCAAAGTAGATAATGATAGTGCAACATACTAGTGGCACTGCCGTTTAGGTCATATTGGTGTAAAGCGCATGAAGAAACTCCATGCGGATGGACTTTTGGAATCACTTGATTATGAATCATTTGATGCTTGCGAACCATGCCTCATGGGCAAGATGACTAAGACTCTGTTCTCCGGAACAATGGAGCGAGTCACTGACTTATTGGAAATAATACATACAGATGTATGCGGTCCGATGAGTGTTGAGGCTCGCGGCGGGTATCGTTATTTTCTGACCTTCATAGATGATTTGAGCAGATATGGGTATATCTACTTAATGAAACACAAGTCTGAAACATTTGCAAAGTTCAAAGAATTTTAGAGTGAAGTTGAGAATCATCGTAACAAGAAAATAAAGTTTCTACGATCTGATCACGGAGGCGAATATTTGAGTTACGAGTTTGGCATGTGGAATAGTTTCTCAACTCACGCCACCTGGAACACCACAACGTAATGGTGTGTTTGAACGTCGTAACCGTACTTTATTAGATATGGTGCGATCTATGATGTCTCTTACCGATTTACCACTATCATTCTGGGGTTATGCATTAGAGACAGTTGCATTCACGTTAAATAGGGCACCATCTAAAAATCCGTTGAGACTACACTGTATGAACTGTGGTTTAGCAAGAAACCTAAGTTGCCGTTTCTTCAAGTTTGGGGTTATGATGCTTATGTGAAAAAGTTTCAGCCTGATAAACTCAAACCCAAATCGGAGAAGTGCGTCTTCATAGGATACCCAAAAGAAACTGTTGGGTACACCTTCTATCACAGATCCGAAGGCAAGATCTTTGTTGCTAAGAGTGGATCCTTTCTAGAGAAGGAGTTTCTCTCGAAAGAAGTGAGTGGGAGGAAAGTATAACTTGATGAGGTAAGTGTACCTTCTCCCGAATTGGAAAGTAGTTCATCATAGAAATCAGTTCCAGTGATGCCTACACCAATTAGTGAGGAAGTTAATGATGATAATCATGAAACTTCAGATCAAGTTACTACCAAACCTCGTAGGTCAACCAGAGTACGTTCCGCACCAGAGTGGTACGGCAATCCTGTTCTGGAAGTCATGTCACTAGACCATGACGAACCTACGAACTATGAGGAAGCGATGATGACCCCAGATTCCGCGGAATGGCTTAAGGCCATGAAAGCTGAGATGGGATCCATGTATGAGAACAAAGTATGGACTTTGATTGACTTGCCCAATGATCGGTGAGCCATTCAGAATAAATGGATCTTCAAGAGGAAGACGGACGCTGATAGTAGTGTTACTATCTACAAAGCTCAAATTGTCACAAAAGGTTTTCGACAAGTTCAAGGTTTTGACTACAATGAGATTTTCTCACTCGTATCGATGCTTAAAAGTCTGTCCGAATCATGTTAGCAGTTGCCGCATTTTATGAAATCTGGCAAATGGATATCAAAACTACATTTCTTAATGGATTTATTAAAGAAGAGTTGTATATGATGCAACCAAAAGGTTTTGTCAATCCTAAAGATGCTAACAAAGTGTGCAAGCTCCAGCGATCCATCTATGGACTGGTGCAAGCATCTAGGAGTTGGAATATACACTTTGATGAGTTGATCAAAGCATATAGTTTTATACAGACTTGCGGTGAAGCCTGTATCTACAAGAAAGTGAGTGGGAGCACTACAGCCTTTCTGATAAGTATATGTGAATAACATATTGTTGATCGGAAATGATGTAGAATTTTCTAGAAAGCATAAAGGAGTGTTTGAAAGGAGTTTTTCAAAGAAAGACCTCGATAAAGTTGCTTACATATTGAGCATCAAGATCTATATATATAGATCAAGACGCTTGATAAGTTCTTTTCAATGAGTACATAAGTTGACAAGATTTTGAAGGAGTTCAAAATGGATCAGTCAAAGAAGGAGTTCTTGCCTGTGTTTCAAGGTGTGAAGTTGAGTAAAGACTCAAAACCCGACCACGGCAAAAAATAGAAAGAGAATGAAAAGTCATTCCCTATGCCTCAGTCATAGGTTCTATAAAGTATGCTATGCTGTGTACCAGACCTATTGTATACCTTAGCATGATTTTGGCAAGGGAGTACAATAGTGATCTAGGAGTAGATCACTGGACAACAGTCAAAATTATCCTTAGAGGATTAAGGAAATATTTCTCGGTTATGGAGGTGATAAAAGAGTTCGTCGTAAAGAGTTACGTTGATGCAAGCTTTTGACACCGATCTAGATGACTCTAAGTCTCGATCTAGATACATATTGAAAATGGGATCAATTAGCTAGAGTAGCTTCATGCAGAGTATTGTAGACATAGAAATTTGCAAAATACATACGGATCTGAATGTTGCAGACCCGTAGACTAAACTTCTCTCACAAGCAAAACATGATCACTCTTTGGGTGTCAATCACATAGCGATGTGAACTAGATTATTGGCTCTAGTAAACCCTTTGGGTATTAGTCACATGAAGATGTGAACTAATGACATAAAGATGTGAACTATTGGTGTGTAATCACATGACGATGTGAACTAGATTATTGACTCTAGTGCAAGTAGGAGACTGAGGGAAATATGCCCTAGCGGTAATAATAAAGTTGTTATTTATATTTCCTTATATCATGATAAATGTTTATTATTCATGCTAGAATTGTATTAAACGGAAACTTAGTACATGTGTGAATACATAGACAAACAAAGTGTCCCTAGTATGCCTCTACTTGACTAGCTCGTTAATCAAAGATGGTTAAGTTTCCTAGCCATGGACATGTGTTGTCATTTGATGAACGGGATCACATCATTAGAGAACGATGTGATGGACAAGACCCATCTGTATGATCGTTTAGTTTATTGCTATTGCTTTCTTCATGACTTATACATGTTCCTATGACTTATGAGATTATGCAACTCCCAAATACCGGAGGAACACTTTGTGTGTTATCAAACGTTACAACATAACTGGGTGATTATAAAGATGCTCTACAGGTGTCTCCGATGGTGTTTGTTGAGTTGGCATAGATCGAGATTAGGATTTGTCACTATGAGCCTTGCAAGCAATGTGACTAATGTGTTAGTCACGTGATGATGCATTACAGAACGAGTAAAGAGACTTGCTGGTAACAAGATTGAACTAGGTATGATGATACCGACGATCGAATCTCGGGCAAGTAACATACCGATGACAAAGGGAACAACTTATGTTGTTATGCGGTTTGACCGATAAAGATCTTCGTAGAATATGTAGGAACCAATATGAGCATCCAGGTTCCGCTATTGGTTATTGACCGGAGATGTGTCTCGGTCATGTCTACATATATAGTTCTCGAACCCGTAGGGTCCGCACGCTTAACGTTCGATGACGATATGTATTATGAGTTATGTGATTTGATGTACCAAAGGTTGTTCGGAGTCCCAGATGAGATCACGGACATGACGAGGAGTCTTGAAATGGTCGAGACATAAAGATTCATATATTGTAAGGTTACATTCGGACACCGGAATGGCCCGGGTCGTTTCGGAGTACCGGGGGTTACCGGAACCCCCTCTGGGAAGTTATTGGGCCTTATGGGCCTAGTGGTGGAAGAGAGGAGGCAGGCCAAGAGGTGGCGCGCACCCCCCTAGCCCAAACCGAATTGGACTAGGGCTAGGGGGCCGACCCCCCTTTCCTTCTCTTCTTCCTCTCCTTCCTTCGTCTCCTACTTAGACTAGGAAAGGGGGAAACCTACTCCTACTAGGAGTAGGAAACCCCCCTTGGGCGCACCCCTTGAGGCCGGCCCTCCTCCCCCCTCCTTTATATACGGGGAGGGGGGCACCCCATAGACACACAAGTTGATTTTTAGCCGTGTGCGGTGCCCCCCTCCACAGTTTTCCATCTCGGTCATATTGTCGTAGTGCTTAGGCGAAGCCCTACGTCGGTAACTTCATCATCACCGTCAACACGCCGTCGTGCTGATGCAACTCACCCTCGGCCTCAACTGGATCAAGAGTACGAGGGACATCACCGAGCTGAACGTGTGCAAATCGCGGAGGTGCCGTGCGTTCGGTACTTGATCAGTTGGATCACGAAGACGTTCGACTACATCAACCGCGTTACTAAACGCTTCCGCTTTCGGTCTACGAGGGTACATGGACACTCTCTCCCCGCTCGTTGATATGCATCTCCTAGATAGATCTTGCGTGATCGTAGGATTTTTTTTTGAAATACTGTGTTCCCCAACAGTCCGCTCCAGCCAGCACTTGCTCCAAAATGAAGGGAGAACGACACCGAAGGCGCCATCATCATCCAATCCGGTAGACCCCGATCTAGGGTTCCCTCGAAACATCCCAATCGAGTTGACGTGACCTGCAACAACGATGCCTCGAGAAGGAAACAACGTTAGAGACACCGCCATTGTTCGCCAAGATCGCAGTCAGGCGCGATTTTCACCGGAGTCCGTGTCGTCCTATCTTGCGGTTGGCTGGAATCGCGCAGAGCTTCGCCATGAAGATGTATGTCGCCGCCGATACTCTGACGGAGATCCTCCATGCCCTCACTAGAGCCCTCATCGCGCCGCCGACCATCCACGTGAAGAATCGATGACGGATCTGGGTGGCATCCAGATCCGCGGCTGCCGCTATGCCCACCATCACCAGCGTCACCAACCATGGGGGTGTCGGTTGCCGTCGCACGACCAGGGAGCCTCTCTAGCTAGCGTACGATGTTGACCGCGAGTAGTATTTAGGAGCGTGACGATACCGACCATGGAATTAGGGTTCAGTTGCAATCAAAGCAATCACGAACACAACTCCAAAGAAATTTGGCCGCGCCCCATTGAAATAGGATGTGGTTGGTGTCTTGCGGCACCACAAAGAGTGCAACAGCCGTTGCCCGGACTATGACATTTTTAAAGGTTGATAGACGAAGGCAAACGGTCAATGGCGCCTGCCAAAGGAAGATACAAACTCTAGGAGGAACCCAAGAGGCCCAAAGAGGCCCGACGAACCTAACCTTAGCCCACATACCAGTTTTGCGTAAGTACGCCGTAAATTTGCCCGATGGCTCCAACACCCAGATGATCGAGTACTAGTTTGAGGAGAGGGAAACTTGTTGCAAGGATGCATGAAAAGAATCGAAAGCACTTTGTTCCTCGGGCGAAAGCGATCAAAGAAAACCCACTAGCGACCCTTGTAGCAAAAACCTTGCATACCATAGCCTAAGGATGAGCCACAATGTCAAACAAGCTCGAATATAATATGGAAAGAGGTTTGTTCGCATTCCACCCAGAGAGTCAAAAATGGTGTCCTTACCATCTCCGATAGAGAATTTCACGCCCAGGTTGAAAATTGCTTTACATTTTTGGATCCCATTCCAAATTTGCAAGCCCTTGTTACCAAATGGATTTGGAAAATCTCCCAAAAGGAGGACGCCATGCCACAAAGCATTGTCTATGAGTAGAAGAAAGATATGCCTCATGAACTTCCATGACTTCATCCAATGTAGTCGCAGATGCCATGCCATCACAAAGCTCTGTCCACACGCAATGATACACCTGCTAAGAAAGAAGCAAGTTCAAGTTGAGACAGTCATAGTTTCTTATAATTAAATGAGTCAAACCCGTCTCAACTCACTCGGTCCATGACATATTGATGAAATGCATCGACGAAATGCAGGAGCTTCTGGTATACTATTAAGTGTTGTTTAAAATTATGCGTCATGCTGCCTCTGCCCTGCCAAAGGAAAAGGGTTGATACATCAGAGTGAAGCTCACGCGTCGGCAAGATATAGCAGATCCAACTATCCAACACTAAACACTACTGGGATTGCAAAAATTAAGTAGAACGAGATGATTTGATGCCAGCTTACCTTCCACATCCACTTTCGGGTTTCATCCAGACCAAACTTTGGCGTTTGCACGCTTGACTATCAGTAAGAATCATAAATGACAAATGTCATGTAAGTATAACTTTAGGATAGACATGTTTATTCGTACATTTAGAAAGTCGTTCTTGTATAGTACCCACTGGATGAAGTTTTTTTTTTCAAACACGTGCTTTGAATAAACTTTAGAACTCTTGATGCGAGTGTACTATCTTCTTGCAAAGGTAAGATCTCCTCTGAAGAGCGACAAGGTTATAGGCTTCTAGCTAATGAGAAAACATGAAGAACAAAAAGGATACTTGAGAAGCAACTCGGAGAATTGCACAAGGAAGAGAGTTGGAAATGCATAAAATTCCTCAAGGTCCTTCTATCACACTTTTGGCGAACATATTCCAAATCATCAAACCGAGAATCAAACTTAAAATCAGCTCCACCTCTTCTCTGGAAAAAGATCGTGTAGGAAGATCGGCGATCGCCATATATAGCTCTCCGCATGCTATCATCATTTAGTGGAGGAAGGTCAAAAGTTTTAGAGACATTCAAATCACTCAAAGAAATTGGATTCCTCAGCATGGCTGGATTTTGATAGCAATATGGCTTCTACTGCATTGGAAGATGCATCTTGCAGTTGCAGGTATCCATGAACAAATATTGGATCCTTGGTAGTAACAGCATCTCCGCGGTCGTACAGGGTTCCTCAGATCGTTGGGCGTGCTGTTGAGCGCCACAGACCAGCTACGCTCAAGGACTCCAAGGAAAGTGGCGCGCGAGGACTGCCGCCACCACAGTAGTGTCCGCTGGTCGTCGACGGCCACCCACCGTTCCACGCATTCAGTTTGCCGGCCGCGCTGTCCGTCCCGGCGAGCCGTTGGAGTTGTTGGACCGTCCCGACCCTCCCCCGCTCTCTCCTCCTCTCTTCAAAATCAAAGACAAAAGAGCGTCCCTAAAAAAAAAAGACAAAAGAGCGTCCCTAAAAAAAAAAGACAAAAGAGCGAGCGAAACTTCACACGTGCCCCCCGACGTGTGGGGTCAGGAAGGTACGCGCCCCACGTGGTACCCCGCAGAAGCCAGGCAGGGAGAGAGAGGGAGGGAGCCCCACCCAAACCCCAACGTCTCGAGTCTCTCCCATGAGTGACGCGCCGGCCCCACCCTGGAACAGACAGCGCCCCGAAAAGCAGCGGAACAAACGAAAAGTTAGAAAAGCAGGTGACTCGGCGCGGTGAAAAAAGCCCGCCCCATCCCCCGAAGTTTCCAGGTATTCGCGTTTCACATTACGCCTATGGCCAGGCCGGGCCGCGCCCCATGCCGGAGAGGACAAACGCAAACGCGGCACGCGCGGGGCAGGGCCAGGGCCAGGCCGCCACTGACAACGGTCCACACCCCCCATGAGGGGATGAGGCCATCCATCCCCCGTCCGTGTCCACCAACCCACTGACGTGCGGGGCAGGGGTCAAGCGTGGATCGGCGTGTCAGCGGGCCGGTGGTGGTGGACCGGACGTTAAACCCCCACCCCCACCGGCACCGAGCCCCTCGCCCCCCGCTCGCTGCCGCGCCTCGGGCCGGGCACCAACACCGCAACCAACAAACTACACCAGTATTCCTAGATCCACTCGCCCTGCCGCGCCTGCCTGCTGCTGGCAATGCGGTGAGGAGTGAGGAGTGGAGACCGGGGACGACGAGATGGGGTGCGCGCAGTCGCGGATCGAGAACGAGGAGGCGGTGGCGCGATGCAAGGAGCGCCGCCAGTACATGAAGGCGGCCGTGGCGGTGCGCAACGCCTTCGCCGCCGCGCACTCCGCCTACGCCTTCTCGCTGCGGGACACGGGCGCCGCGCTCTCCGAGTTCGCGCACGGGGAGGGGGTGCCGCCGCCGCCGCCCCCGGCCGCCGCGGAGCCGTCCAAGGCCGCCAGGCTCTCGGCCGGCGGGACCGGCCCGGCCGGCCCGGGGGCCGCGGCCGCGACTTCCGCGGACGCGGCGGTGGAGGAGGCAATGCCGCCGCCGCCGCCCCTCGACTCGCTGCCCCCGCCACCGCCGCCGCTGCCGGTGTTCTCGCCCTCCCCGGCGAAGATCCACCGCTCCATGAGCATGCCCATGGCGCCCAAGGCCGTCGCGAGGGGGAGGGGCCCCGCCATGCTCCACAGCGACTCCATTAGGGAGGAGGACGATGAGGCGGACATGGAGGAGGAGGAAGACGAGGAGGACGATGCCCGTCTCGATGACCGCCGCCGGAGGCTGCGCCATCGCCAGCAGGTGCCGCCCGTCTCGCCGCCGCCTCCGGAGACGCCGGTGACCCCCCAGCCACCACCGCCGCCTCCCCCTCCCCCGCCCCCGCCCCCGATTGACCCCAAGACCGGGGTTGACACGTGGGATTACTTCTTCTCCATGGAAGAGGGAATGGCGTCTATTGCCACCGAGGACGAGGAGATCGTCCCGGAGCCGGAGGACGAGAAGTACGTTCCTGCCTCGCCACCGCGTCCTCCGTCCTCGCCCCCTCCCCAAGCGGTTGTGCCGCCACGGGAGGAGTATGAGGAGGAGCCGCGCACACCGGAGATGGTCACACCGCCTCCGTCGCTTCCGCCAAAGGCTCCTGGACAGTCCAAGAAGAAGAAGGGCAAGGGCAAGGGGAAGGGGAAGAATAAGTCTGCGCACCACCAGCACACTGAGTCCGCGCCGCCGGTCACGGTGGTCGGCGGCTGGGGGAAGGCGGGGAAGGTTGTCCCCGCCGAGGTGCCACGCGTAGACCTGCTGCAGGTGCTTGCGGAGATCGACGACAGGTTCTTGAAGGCGTCGGAGAGCGCCGGGGAGGTTTCCAAGGCGCTGGAGGCGAACAGGATGCACTACCATTCCAATTTCGCCGACACTAGAGGTCAGTAGCTTGATTCTCCTCCCTAGTTGCAATGTTGGATGTTTTAGACTAAAGTGGTTGGCTTTGTCCTGCTTGTTGTTTGATCTTATTTTGTGATGGCGATGGTGATGTGATGGATTCTTTGATGGTGAGAGAGGTCCAAAACAGGTGCTGGTTGTGGGGTTGCTAGAGAAGTGGAATGAGCTGCCCTTGTCCACTCGCCGATGCACGGGATGTTTTTGTAACTGCTAGCAAGCTATTGGTATAAGTGTTCATTTTGAACTGCTGAAAGTGGTTCTCGGGTACAATTATTGGTTTGCATGGCATGATTGTTTGTTTTGACTATAAGTCTATAAGTGAACGGATATATATCTATAGAACGTTGCTACGCATATACGACGACTGACGTACAATTTTGGTACGGCACCCCAAATCACACCGTTAGATTAGCAATCACAGCTGGATCGTACAACAAAAAGTGTTGTACATGAACCACTTGTATCTTTATAAATCGTGCTTATCTGTCTCCAATGCACCCATTGGATGGCATTCTAATTTATGGGAATTAGCATCTAATGGCATTCTAGGATATAACCTGTTCAATTTAAAATTTGAAGTGTCATGAATATAAATGTTACATTTTTTTGTTAGCATCCGAGGTGTATATTATGGAAAATGTGCTGACAATAAAAAATGGTATATGGCCAAGTGAAGAACCGCTAGAAATTTACAACAGAGGAGCCAACGATAGTGATGTATGGGATCTGAAACTTTTGCTTGTCCAATGCTCAGGGAAGTCTTGTCTTTGTCTTGTCTTCATCTTACTTCAGTTCATATCCAGTAGATCAGTACCATGTATATTTGAAATAATGAATGAGGTGAAAAATTGCGGATTCATTATGGTGGAAGAATCATGATAGTATGGCATGAACCATAAAAGTAGAAGTAGGAACAGAGTTATCTAGTTTTATGTTTAACACCTCAAATTTATATGGACTTATTATTTTAATCGAGGATGGTAAAAATTTATTACACATCCTGTTAGCAAATTAGCAGGCAATCATTCAGAATGAAGGACTATTGGTTTGAATTTGACTTATTATGTTAATGTTGCATATTTTCCTTATATATCAAGTTAGGCCCCCATGTTTGATAGGCACCTGTATGTTTGCCCTCTATTAGGTTCAAAGAGTTCGGCAGACGGTATTGTTTCTCTAGTTCATGGAACACAAAATTTAGGTATACAAAATTTTGCAGATATTGATATTTTTTCCTAAAAACTTGGTCAAACATGCACAAGCTTAACTTTTGAAAAAACCAATACACCTTATATTTTGGAATGGAGAGAGTATTATCTCACCAATTCCGCCTTCTGTTACATTAGAAGCACAACATTGGTTCATGTTAGTTCTTATTTCCCCCTTTACTTACATCAGCGAGTATGTTAGAGATCATAAGCTAACTGTTACTTATTGTATGTTTTGTTGTAAGAGGATGTCTCTGTGTAAGTGTTCATCCATTCCCAGTGCCAAGTGCCAACTATATATGTAAACAAACATGAAAATTCTTAAAAGAGCTAGAGATTGTGGATACATTAGCTGGATGCTCATATGTTGCTAAGATAAAAACAAATCATATGGGTTAGCCTTTTCCTGCGTGCTCAACAGCAGCCCGATCCGTGCCCTTGCTGCCACACTCAACCAGACTTGCTGTCTTGACATATAAATTGTGTCCCAGTGGACTGTGTCGGACTTACTCCGAGAGCGATAAGCAGAATTGGCCTGGTTGTCTGCTGCTGTCTGCAGTCTTGTACGATGGTGGTGATTGGTGGAAAGTGAGGCTGTGGAAGGGACATGGGGATCCACGTAAAATAATTCGTGAGGGATGCTGACCTTAGAATAAAGACTAGTTGAAGTTAATCGATCGGTTGAAGATGTGGTTTTTGATCTGCTTCGAGGAGAGACATTAAGTACTCTCCAGATGAGTTCACCAAAATTTTGAATGTAATTTGACTAAAGCAAGAAGAACAAAGAGGAAAAAGAACCAAAATATAGCACCACTGTCGCCAGACTAGACTAGATGGCAGTGTTATGTGTAAGTTTCAAAATAATACTGTTCTTATGGTTAGTTTCATGGGCCATGCACTCATTTCTGTAACATGCTGATTAATTTCTTTTACGTGCAAGTGATGAGACTAGTTAAGCCACTTCAATGGCATGCACAGAATTTTGTCAGTTCATTAGTAATTGTTCGAGAAAACGTAAAGAGACATTTGCGTTTCTTTCCATTGAAAGGCAGAGTTTGAGTTACAACCCTCCTAAGAGGGACAACAGGTTATCAAAAGACAGTGAACTAATGTACATCCCAGGTTTGTGGTATGGTGTCACTAAGTCTTGAGGTGCCCTGCTTTGGCCCAGAGCGCTGCCGCTTCCCTCCTTGATCATCGCCACGAGGGTGCTGACAGATGGTTGGGCGCTCTCGAAGACACAAGCATTGTGGTGCTTCCAGATCATCCATGGAGGAGAGCAATCGAAGCAAGGCCTTTGCGCATGGGCAGTGGGATGCTCTGATTAGCCGCTTGCCACCAGTCCAGGAGGGAGGAGCCGTGGTCGGGGGGTGCACACGGCATACACAGCCAGGCCAGGACCTGCCAAACCTGCCTAGAGAAGCAACACAATAGCAGGTGGTTCATCGTCTCTGGGCACTGGCAGCAAACGATGCAAGAAGCATGGTGTTGGAGCCCATGGCATGCCAGGCGGTCGGCGGTGCAGCACCTGTTCATTAGTAATAACATTAATAGCCTCGTCAAGTCTTGGCACGTCATGTGCTTTTAGGTTACTTTGGCCATTAGAAGTCATTTTATTGTGACATAGTTTTTCTGCAATATCTTGTCTGCACTTTTGTAAGGAGGTGTAAAATAACTGTTTCTTCAACTTTGTTCTAATCAAGATTACTATATTTGACAGGGCATATTGATCATTCTGCTAGAGTTATGAAAATAATAACATGGAATAGATCCTTCAGAAGCATGCAAAATGGTGATGATGGGAAGGATGAATTTGAAAATGATGAAGAGGAGACTCTGGCAACTGTCATAGACAAAATTTTAGCCTGGGAGAAAAAGCTGTATGACGAAGTGAAGGTGACATTCTTTTGATTATTACTAATTTGAACTTTTATGTTCTAAAGTAGTTTTGAATTAAGTTTATGATGATTTACTGAAACAACCATATCTGCCTTCTTCCTGAAATACAAAAGAATTGAAGAGATAAAAATTCTATAACCTTATACATCAAATAATAGTATCTATCAATCCGCATCAACCACATGCAGAATTCCGTCTGGTTACGTCCCCAAAAGTATACGGTAAATTTTCTTGAAGGAAGATATTCTTATTTTGACGCTCTTTATTATGGTAGAAAATGAAGATATTAGGTGGCAGTGTGCTGATTTTTTTTCGTGATCTTCACATGCCAAGTTACTGAGTACAAACATATGTACATGGATCACCGGCCATGTTATCATATACTGATAGGGCTTTAAAACTTTTTTGCACGTGTATTGAGTCATCAAGAAACTTGTTGATATGATGATCAAGTTACCCAGTTATTGTACTCGTAACCCATAGGGCGTTAAAGCAACTGTAGAATTTTCTCTCAGGATAAATGAATCTACATGCAAGTGCGCATGTATTTACTAAAAATTTGTACATCATTCCGAGCATGGTATTCAAGTTCACATTAGAATCGCTGGTTCTCAATGGCTTTATCACATTTGCTACATGATAGTTTTAATAATAAATTGTGCATAGTGCCATGCAGAAGGAGAAATCACCTTGTGTCACGGGTTCAGAACTGCTCACATAACACAAAATCGGGCTAAAAGATATTGCACTGGCACCATGCCCTGTGACACTGCATATGTGTTTCCACTCTTCACCAATGGGTGGCATATGCCTCACATATCATATATTTATTCTACCTGCTCCCACTGACATGGTGGTTGTGACAGCACTGACCATACTGCATCTCTTCCATTGTCCATCCCCTCCCCCCATGCTGTGTCATGCCATGTGTTTGACCATCCCAAATTCCCCAAATTTTGACCTTCCCCTGTTTCTTTCCCATGAGAGGTGGTGGTAGAGCTCGAAGCCATTTCCAAGACGTGGCCCCTCCAAATAAGACACCATATCTGTGTTTGTTGTCAATGAATAAGATGTGTGCGGACGAAGCAGATATCCAAAACCTGGACATGGCCATTTTGTGGATGGAGAACTGTGTTTTCTATAGTGCAACTGGTCATTTCACCAGATCATTCTGTTAATGCCTCTGTACGGTCGCTAGCTTCCAAGTTTGAGGCCCACCCCACCAGTAAGAGAGGTTTTTGATAATGAATCAATGAGAGGAGGGTAGAAGACAAGCCCTAACAGTGGAGCCAGATTCCCATTTCAAATATCTGTGGGACCCTCATGCAGGTTCTGTTAGGGACAACACAGTAAAATAGGGCCTGATGCAATGTGCAATATTTCAGGTTCAATCAGGTGTTCTAAGTCCTGGTGTAATGGAACAGACATGGTGTTCTGCCTAGTCCATAGTGTTACGTGGTTTTTTATTTTTTTGCTGCAATGGTTATTTTGTTAGGACATGCCTATATTTCTTGAAACATATTGTCGTGATAAGCCGAGTATTTTTTTTGTAGCAACTGTGCTTGATTACAACATGGAGCAGGCGAAGTTGATGGATATGCCTAGTCTTTTCTGTCATTGATGCTCATTTTTGTTTGAACTAGCATAGAAGCACCTCACTACTGTGGTAGTTAGTGTACATGTTTTAAGACAATAAAGGTGTCAATACCCAGCAGTTGGTATGTGCTGTGAGAAATCTTTTCTGAATGAAAACAAGCCTGAACTGCGAAGTCAGCTAAAGATCAATAGCATACTGCAGCAATTCATGTTGTCCGTTTCGTTCCCAATTTTACCTGGTACCCTCTAATACAGCTTATATGTCTGAATTGCACAGGCTGGTGAGATTATGAAGCTTGAGTATCAGCGGAAGGTTGCTTTGTTAAATAGACAAAAGAGAAATAATGCTGCTGTTGAGGTTCTGGAGAAAACTAAAGCTGCTGTAACCCATTTGCATACAAGATACATAGTTGATATGCAATCAATGGATTCAACTGTCTCAGAGATTCAGCATCTCCGTGATAATCAACTTTATCCAAAACTGCTGGATCTTGCTGATAGGTAATTTAGATGCATAATGGTTTTTTTTTTTGTCGTGCATCAGATTGCTACTGCCTTTCTCATTAACTCGCTCTTAGATTTAATTCATTTCTGGTCAGTGTGCATGATGGGACGAGGACATACATGTAGAAAACGCCGGAGTAGCATTAACGTAGTTACGGATATGTTTTGAAATATTATCATTAAAGCATGTAATAGTTATTTTTCGTTACTTGTATGGCAAAAATGAAATTATATTCATAAAATTCGATTTGTTATTATTAGGCTGCCGTTCGTGTGCGTCTCGCTTTTCCTTTTGTATGATATTATACTTTTGTCATGGGCATGTGGCTTTGGATTTATAGGCAATGCAAAGTAGCAAATTTAACTAAAACATGTTCACATTATTGTTATTAAAATATGTAATCGTTTCCTTGGTTTTCCGTATGGTGAAAGATACCTACATTCGTCAGACCAATTTGGTAGACAGTTTGCGTGCATTATGTTCCTAAATGATTCAATTACTCTGCCTGCATCTGAAGCACATGATGAACCAATGGCTACAAGCCTACATTAGTAACTCATCAGGCCCGTACTGGCTGTTGCCTCTCCCCATTAACCTCTTGTTTTACCTTCCATCTGCCAGTGACACACCCATGCATCCCAGTTCACCTAGTGACCTTTTCCTGGATCAGTTTCTTTAGAGACATGACACATGCAAGTGTTGTGTAATACTAATGTGCTGTAAACTGGTTGGACTCCTTTATCACGGTAGGACTTGTTCGACCCACATAAATCTGAATGGTTTATATTGCCTTTGTCTATAAGATGAACAGATTAGATTTACTTTTCTCTAGTATTCATGGTGGCTCGAAAGGAGCCTCTAGTTAGTATATATTGATAGCCTTTTCCAGTTCAGTAGCTAGAGTCAGTTAAGTATAATTGAGCTTTGGCCAGTGCATCAACAATATTTTCCAATTTAGCATGGTTATAATATTTTTCATCACAAGTCAAATAACATGACTGCTAAACTTTACAAGCTTCATTTGGTGCTCTCTTTTCAGGCTGGCAAAAATGTGGGAAGATATGCACATGCATCATGCGAACCAGCTGAAAACTGTGTTGGATCTCAAGTCAGTTGACATTTCTGATTCCAGCATCGAAACAAGTGCGCATCACCACAGCCACACGCGTCAGCTGCATGATATTGTAGACAAGTGGAACACAAACTTTAGTGATCTCATGAGCTATCAGAAGGAGTACATAAATGCTCTCTACAGCTGGTTGAAATTGAACCTTATACCTATAGAGAGCAGCTTAAAGGAGAAAGTAGCATCGCCACCAAGGGTGCAGCAACCTCCTGTGAAGGCTCTCCTCCAAGCATGGAATGAGCAACTAGCCAAGCTGCCCGATGACCTTGCCAGGCATGCCATCGTTAGCTTCCGGGCGGTCCTGGAAACCATACTAGGTGTTCAAGACGAGGAGTTGAAGAAAAAGGAGGCCTGTGAACAAATCCACAAGGAATACGTGCGCAAGGCTCGGGCGTTTGAGGAGTGGTATCACAAACATGGACAGCGCAGGACATTTGATGACCCGGAGAGCGGTGAGGGGACAAGCCAGAAGGATGCGATCTCGGAGAAGAGATTTGCCGTGGAAAGCTTGAAAAGCAAGCTGGATAACGAGGTCGAGGCCCATAACAAGCTGTCGAAGCAAGTTCGGGAGAAATCCCTTTCGATCCTGAGGGCGCACCTGCCGGAGCTGTTCCGTGCCCTGACCGACTTCTCCCATGCTACTGCCGAAATGCACTCGAAGCTGAGACTGAATGCACTCATGCAGGATCAAGGTAGTGGTAACAACTAGATGAAGAACATGTACAGGAGTTGTTAGGGTGCTAGCTAAAACCCCCGCCAGAATGTTGTAATGCTTGTATTGTCTGCCTAGCCTTTTTTGCGGTATGTGTAGTAGTATGTCTTCAGATGTGGACAGTTAGGCATTGTAGCCGTTTTGTTATTCATTTGGATCCTCGTGGAGTAGATCAGAAGGGCATCGCCTGGGAGTTGTTTCATTTGCTGAACAAAACCAAGAGTGGCAGAGGGCCGGCGGGAAGACACGTCCGGCAGCGCGTCGACTGAACAAAACCAAGAGTGGCAGAGGGCCGGCGGGAAGACACGTCCGGCAGCTCGTCGACGCGGCGCATGCACCACTATCCGTATGTAGTGTACTACAAGGTCGGAGCGAAACCCGGGGCTCCCAAATCCTTCCATTGCTGCGGCGGCAGACGGAGGAGAAACGGTGGCCTCCCTGATCGCCTCGCCTCTTGTTTAGTCTTGTGGAGAAAGGGGAAAGCAGAGTCTCGCGTACGAAGCACAATGGATCCTCAACATGCGAGGAGTTGACATTGCTCCATTCTTTTAGCCTTGTCCTTTTGAGATCTCTTCTAATGCAAAGGTGCTTAGATGAGGTGCTAAGTGCATTAAATACCTTAGCAACTCAACACCCCAATGCATAGGTGCTTAGGGCATCTTCAGCCGTTGGCCCTCCCAGGGGGCGCCTAAAATCGCCGTCTGGGGGTGAGCCGGCGCAAAAATTGGGCCTGGGGGCAAGTTGGTTCCCAGCCGCCGGCCACAGGGCCGCCCCCAGGCACGTTTTAAAATAAAAGAAGTTCGGCGAAGTTCGGCTTAAGCACGATGAAATTCGGCCAAACACGATAAATTTTGGCCAAACAAGATAAATTTCGGCACATTTCGGCGAAGTTCGCGGATTTTCATTATATAGCTCATATACATAAACTAATCTAAAGGAAAAACTGGCTGAAGTCGCCGCCGTCGCCGCCATCGTCGTCGTCGGCCTTCTCCTCCTTGACGCGGGCGCCCCTGCTGGACCCCTGCCCGGCGTCGCCATGGCGGACTGGTGGCGGCGCATCATCGTCGTCGTCGTTGTCGTCGCTATCGCAGATGACGACGACTCCGCCTTCGTCGCGGCCGCGTCGACGCTCCGCGAAGCGAAGCAGGGCGGCGCGCTGGCGCTCCTTCGCCTTCTCCAGGCGCTCCTTCTTCATAGCTATGGAGTCCCTGCGCGCCCATTCCAGGGCCACGTCGTCGTCATCGAGCTCCGTCGTCACCGGCGCGGCCGACTCCTTCTTCACCGGCGCGAGCCCCGGCTCCATCTTAACCGGCGCGAGCCCCGACTCCGTCTTTGACTTGACGAAGCGCGGAGGAGGAGCCGACGAGCAGGCGCGCCGGCCGCCCTCGTTGATGATGATGCCGGCGCTGCGAGTGCGCCGGCCGAGCGGCGTCTCCGCCGCGGGCTCGGCCTTGACGCCGAGCAGGGCCGGAGTGCCGGAGGAGTGCGATAAAGATCGGGAGGAGGAAGAAGAGGAGGAGGACCCAAACCTCCTTGGCGCCCATGGACCGGTGCGTCGGTGCTGCGCCGGGGCGGCCGCCCTCGCCGGGTACGCCAACGGCGGGTCGTTGCCGCCCTCGAGGTACGTCAGCACGCCCTCGAGTGTGCGGCCGGGGACGCCTCACCACAGGTGGCGCCCCTCGCTGTTCTGCCGGCCGCCAACCACCGGCGCGCCGTTGATGGACGGCAAGCGCTGCTGCTGGCGGCGCTCGAAATACGCCGCCCAAGCCGCGTGGTTGTTGGCGGCATACTGGGGGAGGGAGAGTTGGGCGTCGGTGAGGGAGGCGCGCACGACCTCGACTTCCTTGGCGAAGTACTACGGCTTCGCCACGGCGTCGGGCAACAGGGGAATGGGCACTCCCCCGGCGCTGAGCCTCCACCCCGTCGGCCCGGCGCGCATGTCCGGCGGCGCCGGGATGTTCGCCTGGAACAGGAGCCAGGACTCCTGTTCGCGGAGCGAACGGCGGCCGAAGCCGTTGGCCGCCGCCTCGTCTCCGGGGTAGCGTTCCGCCATGGCGACGGGCTCGAGAGAGCTAGAGAGATAGAGGGAGGGGTTGGGCGGCGGCGCTCGGGAGAGGTAGGGAGAGGGAGGAGCTGGGCGGCGGCGAGGGGCGGGGCTGGTGTGGGCACAGGCGAGTGCAAGCCACCGGCTATATAGCCGCGCCGCACCCCTATGTACGTGTGCGAGGGAGGGGAGGCGTCGGCGCGCCGTCCCGTGACGCGCCGCCCGTGAGGAATCAATGGCAAGGCTGACCGGCGGCAGCCTTGGCATTGATTCCCCGCGGGAACCGAGACCGTTGGGGGAAGACGAGGCGCAGTGTCGCTGACGCGGCGGGCCCACGGCTGTTTCGCGCCAAAACAGTTCGCCCCGGCGCCCCCGGGCGCCCCCCAGCGCGCCGGGCTCGGCCTGGGTCCGCTGGCGCTGTTTTCGGCCCAGGCCGGCGAAAATCGGGCTCCTGGGGGCGCGACTGGGCCGTTTTTTTGGCGCCGGCGCGAAAAAATCGTCTGGGGAGGCCTTCCTGGGGGCGCGGCTGGAGATGCCCTTAGCTTGTTGTTGCTAAGCACACATTATTTAATGAGTTAGCACCTAAAGTCTTTCATGTATTGGTCAAATTATTTCATTTAAGTGGTTTGCCTAGGTTTTTGCGCTTAGCATTGGTTCTTCATGGGGTCACCAAAGTACTCTCTCTCCTTCTTAAATGTAGTGCCATGTCATTTTTTCGCTTATGTGGCATGCTTAGCATTTGTCCACGGTGGAGCATTGGGAGGGGCCTGAGGGGTTAGGGCTAGTTTGGTGGGAGGACTCACAAAAATTTGCCTGGCCTGGACCTTCCCCGGGATCTGTCTCAAGGCTGTTTGCTTGGTGTCCCGAATAAGTCTGCCTGACACTACTAGGGAAAAGCCTATACACAAAACTTTAACAGTAGCGCATGTTAAAAAAGGCGCTACTGTTAGACAGCAGTAGGGCGCGCTAAATAACCGCGCTGCAGATACATATATAGCAGTAGCGCGTCCCGTTGTAAAAGCGCTGTTACAAAAATTCCAACCGCTAAGCCGATCGGCTACACATAGTAGTAGCGCCCTTTTAGAAACAGCGCTGCCGCTAATTTTGTTGTAGCATCGCGTTTATGTGTAAGGCGCTACTGCTAACAAAAATAAAATAAAATGAAAAACAAGTAGATAAGTAAATGAAAATAAAAAAATAGAAAAAGGAGAAAAGAAAAAAATAAAATGTAAAGAAAAATAAATGAAAAAAGGAAAAAGGAGAAAGGAATAGCAGTAGCACGTTTCAGTAAACACGCTGTAGCTAACTTAGCTATAACGCGTTTTTAGGAACGCGCTACCGTTACGTTTCACTTAAACAGCGGTTTCCCTCCTCCCGGCCACCACTTCTCCCCCAAATCCCTCGCCCTCGCCGCTGTCTCCCCAGTTCGCCGTCGCCCACTTCGCCGTCGCCCACTTCGCCGCCGTCTTCTGCCGGTGTGGACGTCCGCGACCTCATCGTCTCCCCCCAGAGGCCGCCGTCATCCTCACCACCTGTAACGCCCGGATAATTAGGCTACAGTAAAACTCTCCTAATGATGCCATGTCATCGGTGATTACTGTTGCTAAACCTTCGTTAGTTCAAACCGATCCAAAAACCAATTCAGAAAAATGGCAAACAACAAAAGTTTTTAAAAGTTGAAACAAAAATGTTTGATGGGTGCCAAATATTGCACTGGTAATTATGGTGTAGAGGATAACATTTTACAAAATACCTAAGTGCCCTAAACTAAATAAAACAGAAAAGGAAAATAAATAAAAAGAAGGAGTGAAAATAAAACAAAAGGAGAACCCCCCTTCCCACTGGGCCAATCGGCCCAGCTGCTAGCCAGGCCGGTCCCAAACTGGCCAACCCACCCGCACGGCCACAACCCCTGCCCCCCTGGCCCGCAACCAGCCTGGTCGGCCCAGCCGGCCCAGCTCCCCGCACCGCACCCCCTTCCTGTTCCTCGGTCGCGCGCCGCTACAGGGCGCGGTCGCCACCGGACCCGCTCGCCGGCGTCGAGGTGGATAAGGACGCCGACGCCGCGCCCCCTCGGGATCCCCTCTCACTCGCCCCACTCTCGCCTCGGTTCCTGCGCCTTCCCTCCTCAGATCCACCTCGCTCTCCTCCTCATTCCCACCACATCCGACGCTGCCATGGCCTCGCCGCCATAGAACTCGCGGCCACCGCGACCTCCGCACCTCTCCGACGTGTCTGCTCGCTCCACCTCCCTCGACTACGCCTCCCCGACGAGCCGCAGGACGTCGGGCGCCCACGAACGCTGCCTCGGCCTCGTCTTCTTCCTCGGATCCCCGACACATCTCCGACGAGCGCCATCGACTCTCCTGCTACTAAACTCCCAAGGGCCATCTTGCGTGCCGCACGGTGAGCTCCCCATCTCCCGCCCATCTCCATTAGCCCCCTCGCGCACCATAGCTGCCCCGTCACAGTTGCCGTGAGCACGTCGCCGCGGATCGCCTCGCCGCCGTGGCCATGATCTCCATCGGGCTCACGTGAGCACGGCATCGTGTTCCTGGTGCTCCTAGGAACCCAACGCACACACGCACACGCCTTCCCGTGCCCCCTAGCGTTGGATCCACTGACGCCCGAACTCCGGCGTCCGCTCCACTGCTCACCACCGCTGTCTCCGGCTGCTTCTGGCCAAGTCCCCTCCACCGTTCGACGCGCCTCGACGCACTCGTCAGTTCGGTCCCAAACATGCCCCGTTCAAACACCCCGTAGCGCGATCCCCGTCCGCGCCCGAACTACAGCCCGCCGCGCTCGTCGCCGACGACCATGCCGGCCACCCCCGCCGTCGTGCTCCCCTCCATAGGACGCGGTGCGAAGAGGCCATTCCAGAGAGACTGGCCGTGCCCGATTTGGTGCCCCGTATGCGAGTCCCGACGCTCGCCGGCGTTCCGCCGCTGCGCGCGAGCTCGCGGGAGCTACTCCGGTGGCTCCGCTGAGCTGGCACACAAGGGCCCACCCCTTGGGTCGCTGCCTGTGGGCCTGGGGGCCCCAACTGACCACGTTGACCGAAGTCAACTACGCTGACGTGGCAGCTACTGCCACTGACATGCGGGCCCCTGGCCATAAAAAGAATAAAAACAAATAGATAAACTGCTAATTAACTAAATTAATTAATTAAAACCTAATCTCTCACTGACTACTAGGCCCCACCTGCTAATTAACCCGTTTAGTTAGTTTTAAAACTCTGTTAATGCCCCTGACAATGACATGTGGGTCCCACTAGACCCACCTGTCTGTTTGACTGGTCAACCGACCAGTTGACCTGCTGACATCACTCCGATGTCATGCCTACATCATCATTCACTGTTTTGGACAATGTTAGAATTAAATAACTAATTAAAATCAGAAAATGATTTAAATCTTTAGAAAATCATATCTTTTAATCCGTAACTCGGATGAAAATACTTTCTACATGAAAGTTGCTCAGAACAACGAGACAAACCCGGATACGCAACCCGTTCGTCCGCCACGCATCCCTAGCATACCGAACACGCAACTTTCCCCGTCCGGTTCATCTATCCAAAAACGCAAAACACCGGGAATACTTTCCCGGATGTTTTCCCCCTTCACCGGTACCACCTCGTACCGCGTTAGGGCACACCTAGCATCACGCTTTGTCATGTCATGCATCGTCATGCATTTGTTTGCATTATATTTATTTTTTCTTCCCCCTTTACTCTCGCTAGACACCGAGACCGATGCCGCTGCTACCCAGTTCGACTACGGTGTTGACGACCCCTCCTTCTTGCCAGAGCAACCAGGCAAGCCCCCCCCTTGATCACCAGATATCGCCTACTCTACTCTCTATACTGCTTGCATTAGAGTAGTGTAGCATGTTACTGCTTTCCGTTAATCCTATCCTGATGCATAGCCTGTCCTTGCTACTACTGTTGTTACCTTTACCTGCAATCCTAATGCTTAGTATAGGATGCTAGTTTATCATCAGTGGCCCTACATTCTTGTCCGTCTGCCATGCTATACTATCGGGCCGTGATCACTCGGGAGGTGATCACGGGTATATACTATATACTTTATACATGATACATGTGATGACTAAAAGACGGGTCGGCTCGTAGGAGTACCCGCGAGTGGATCTTTGTGGCGAAGCGACAAGGCAGGTTGAGACCACCTAGGAGAGAGGTGGGCCTGGCCCTGGTCGGCGTTCGCGGTTATTTCAAGATAACACGTTTAACGAGATCTTGGTATTTGATCTGAGTCTGGCCACTGGCCTGTACGCACTAACCATCTACGCGGGGACAGTTATGGGCACTCGACGTCGTGGTATCAGCCGAAGCCTTTGTGACGTCAGTGACTGAGTGGCGCGTGCGGATTGGACCGTAAGCCTGCTCTTGTATTAAGGGGGCTAGTTCTGCTTCCGGCCGCGTTCGCAACGTGCAGGTGTGCAAAGGGCGATGGGCCCAGACCCCTGCTCCATAGGATTTAGACCGGCGTGCTGACCTCTTTGTTGTGCCTAGGTAGGGCTGCAACGTGTTGATCTTCCGAGGCCGGGCATGACCCAGAAAAGTGTGTCCGGCCAAATGGGATCGAGCGTGTTGGGTTATGTGGTGCACCCCTGCAGGGAAGTTAATCTATTCAAATAGCCGTGATCTTTGGTAACAGGACGACTTGGAGTTGTACCTTGACCTTATGACAACCAGAACCGGATACTTTATAAAACACACCCTTCCAAGTGCCAGATACAACCGGTGGTCGCTCTCTCACAGGGCGACGAGGGGAGGATCATCGGTTAGGGTTATGCTATGCGATGCTACTTGGAGGACTTAAGTCTACTCTCTTCTACATGCTGCAAGACGGAGGCTGCCAGAAGCGTAGTCTTCGACAGGATTAGCTATCCCCCTCTTATTCTGGCATTCTGCAGTTCAGTCCATCGATATGGCCTTTACACCTATACCCATGCATATGTAGTGTAGCTCCTTGCTTGCGAGTACTTTGGATGAGTACTCACGTTTGCTTTCTCCTTCTTTTCCCCCTATACCTTCTACCTGGTTGTCGCAACCAGATGTTGGAGCCCAGGAGCCGGACGCCACCGTCGATGAAGACTACTACTACTCGGGAGGTGCCTACTACTACGTGCAGCCCGCTGACGGCGACCAGGAGTAGTTAGGAGGATCCCAGGCAGGAGGCCTGCGCCTCTTCCGATCTGTATCCCAGTTTGTGCTAGCCTTCTTAAGGCAATCTTGTTTAACTTATGTCTGTACTCAGATATTGTTGCTTCCGCTGACTCGTCTATGATCGAGCTCTTGTATTCGAGCCCTCGAGGCCCCTGGCTTGTAATATGATGCCTATATGACTTATTTTATTTGTAGGGTTGTGTTGTGATATCTTCCCGTGAGCCCCTGATCTTGATCGTACACGTTTGCGTGTATGATTAGTGTACGATCGAACCGGGGGCGTCACAAGTTGGTATCAGAGCCGACTGCCTATAGGAATTCCCCTTCCACACTCCTTGGCCGAAGTTGAGTCTAGACATTACAAAACTTTTACTAACATGGTTGTGTGCCTTACGGGCCCACATCGCCATCTGGGTGGTATTAGGATCTTTTACTCCTCGATCCTTACTCTGGGACTCTGAACTCTCTCCTACTCGGGTTAAACGATTTTACTAACTCTAACACTAGGATCCCGTGACCACGTTCACCCCAAAGTTGGATAAGCCCTACTTATTCTTTAGAGTAGTATTTGAACATTATCCACATTGTCATTTGACTCCTGTGAAAACATCTTTGTTTTTAGATGGAACCCACGAGGCAGGTCGTGCGCCACACGACGACCATTGGTGCCTCAGGATCACCTGCTGTGTTGGTTGAGATGATGACCTATCTGGGTTATCGCTGGCACCCTGAGTACAGCGTCTATGAGGAGTATCAGGACTTCAACCAGGAGCAGTACCGTGCATCGTCCACCTCTACTCTCGGGAGTATGACTCCACTACCGTGCTGCACACTGCTCATGGTGTTGGAGTGACTATCGACATGGCGGTCCATGATGCTGCTTATGCTGCTCTGACACGTCTTCGTGGAGAGTATCAGGAGTTGGATACCTCCCCCTTCAGGCACATTGCTATCGCATCCGATGTTGGTGCGGAGGGTTACTACACTGCTGCCTACTCCACTGTCACCCGAGAGCCCTTCTACCATCAGAACCTGGTTCTGCATGCTGATGGGATGGATCGAGCTAACCGAGCTCTTCGCCACGAGTTGTACACCACTCGTCAGCACCTTTACCGTGCTCTGACGCTATTGCACCCCTCTGTCCGATCTGGTGATCTGTCACGTTCTGCGATCTACCCTGCCAGGACCGTGATGCCCCAGGGCGTCGGCTGGCCAGATGTGGGAGGCTACTTTCCCGCGCTTGGTCCTCTCCTGCCACCTATGCATCGGGTTCCGCACCAAAGTATCTGCGGACCCCAGGCTATTCGCGTGGAGGTCTTCCCTTCGCGTCACTACCAGCTGTTAGGCTACACCTACCTCCACAGTTCCTCCTGGGACTGATGTAGGCTTGCTTGTTAGTGTTAGGTGCATTCGCCGTGAGCCTGCGTGCCGCCTATGATGTATTAGTCTATGTACTGGTCTCTGTGTACCAAACTCTAGACATGATCTCTTTTGTAAGATATGCCGACCTACTATGTAGTATCTATCGTGCTGCTTTCATTGTGCATGTTTCATCATGAATGATTCTTGTCTTTGCAAATTTCTCGATGCTGAACTACCCCTGTTATATATTAGCAGGATGGTTAGACCAGGTGGTCGTGGTCGTGGTGGCAACGCCCCCCCACCGCCTGAGTACATGGCTGGGATGATGAAACAGTTTGAGCTGAATCGTCAGTTCATGGAGAATATTATGGCTCAGTTTCCTCGCCCCAATATGGACCAGCAGCCAACCCAAGTGACTCTGCAGGATTTCATGCGCCTCAACCCAACCGTGTACCGCAGCTCAACTCAGCCTCTAGATGCTGATGACTGGCTTCGTGACATCACCTATGAGATGGAGTCTGCTGATGTAGCCCCTGCCAGCTATGTCACCTTTGCTTCCTTCTTCCTGAAAGGTCCCGCAGCTCAATGGTGGGACAGCCACAGGCATACTCTGCCAGCTGGAACAATCATCACCTGGCCAGACTTCCAAGCTGCCTTCCGTGCTCGCTTCATTCCTCAGGGAGTCATGGACTGGAAGAAGCGTGAGTTCCGCAACCTCACCCAAGGTAACAAGACTGTTGAAGCTTATCAACGTGAGTTTCTTGACTTGTCCCACTATGCTGAAGAGGACATTGCAACTGATGCACGCAGATAGGAGAAGTTCCGTGATGGCCTTCAAGCTGACATCAAGCTCGCACTTCTAGTGCATGACTTTGCTAATTTCGCCACCCTGGTGAACAAGGCCATCAATGTCGAAACTGGTCTACAGGAATACCAGAGCTCTCACAGGCGCAGCCGTGACACGGGCTCATCTTCGGGCCCTTCTTAGCATAAGCGCAAGATATGGATTCCCAACAGCATGTACCAGCCGAATGCACCTGCCCCAAGGCAGACCTATGCTGCACCTCGTCTGCCTGCTCCTCCAACTAGGCAGCCAAGACTTCCAGCTCCACCACCACAAGCTCCTGTTCCCACTCCCAATAATGGTCTCTGCTACAAGTGTGGTCAGCCAGGTCACCGTGCTAGGGATTGCAATCAGAACCAGAATCAACTGGCCCTCCCAGCAACTGGCCCTGGAAGCAACCAGCCTCGCAACAACAATGCCAAGTCTTATGGTCGTGTTCATGCCAACCATGTTGATCTCAATGAAGTTCTAGACCAGCCTGCTACCGTGATGGGTACACTCCTTGTAAATTCAGTACCAAAATCTGTTTTATTTGATACGGGAGCATCGCATTCATTCATATCAGCTGAGTTTGCATTCATGCATGGCATTAAATACGAAGAGATGAACACTGCGATTGTGGTACACACCCCTACGGGCCAGTGTCAAACCTCTATGGTTAGTCATAATGTTCCCGTTGAAACTGAAGGACTGGAATTCCTTGCCTCTCCCATTGTACTGAAGTCCTGTAGCATCGACCTCATTCTGGGAATGGATTGGTTGAAAGCGCATACTGCTTCTATAGTTTGCGCCACTAAGATCGTCCATCTGCTACACCCTTCTGATGAAATAATTGCTTACCAAGCTCATCTAGTTCAGAACACCGAGGCACGTCTTTATGCCTTGAATGCGTTGAACGCTGCACCACTCGAGGGCATTGAAAACATTCCCGTCGTTTGTGAGTTCCAAGACGTCTTCCCAGAAGAACTTCCAGGGATTCCCCCTGCTAGAGCTGTCGAATTCATCATCGATTTGAAACTCGGCACCACCCCTATAGCTAAACGTCCCTACAAGATGCCGCCGCATGAACTCATTGAGCTTAAGGAGGAAATCGACAAATCTCTTGTCAAAGGTTTCTTTCGCCCAAGTTGCTCTCCTTGGGGAGCACCTTCTCTCTTTGTTAAGAAGAAGAATGGGACAAACCGATTAGTCCAAGACTACTGTCCTATAAATCAAGCTACCATTCAGAATAAATATCCTCTTCCTCGGATCAATGATCTTTATGATCAACTGGCTGGCTCATCAGTGTTCTCCAAACTCGACTTGAGGTTGGGTTACCACCAGATCCGTGTTCGTGAGGAGGACATCCCAAAAACCGCCTTCGTGACTCGGTATGGATCATACGAGTACACCGTCATGTCATTCGGCTTAACGAATGCTCCCGCCACCTTCTCTCATCTGATGAACTATATATTCATGGATTACCTCGACAAGTTTGTCGTGGTTTATTTGTACGATATCCTTGTATTTTCCAAGAACAAAGAAGAACATGCTGAACATCTTCGTCTTGTGCTGGAAAAGCTTCGAGAGCATCAACTGTATGCTAAGTATTCCAAGTGTGAATTCTGGCTCCCGGAAGTAACCTATCTTGGGCATGTCATCTCCAAGGATGGTATTGCCGTCAACCCTGAATGAGTTCAGGCTATTCTCGATTGGACTCCTCCGAAGAATGTGAAGCAAGTCTAAAGTTTTCTCAGTCTCGCCAGCTATTGCCGTCGATTCGTCAAGAACTTCTCCAAGATTGCCAGGCCCCTGACTAATCTGTTGCATAAGGGTGTCAAGTTCGAATGGACAGACAAGTGTCAAGAAAGTTTCCAGGCGCTCAAAGACAAGTTGACTTCTGCCCCCATGCTTGCTCCACCTGATACTAAGAAGGATTTCGTCATTTACTGCGACGCTTCCCGTCAAGGATTAGGCTGTGTCCTAATGCAAGAGCGCAGAGTGATTGCTTATGCCTCTCGTCAACTGCACCCTCACGAAGAAAACTACCCAGTTCACGACCTCGAGCTTGCTGCTGTCATTCATGCACTAAAGCAGTGGCGACATTACCTTCTCGGTAATTGTTGCGAAATCTTCACCGACCACCAAAGTCTGAAGTATCTGTTTACTCAGCCAAATCTGAACCTCCGTCAGCAAAGATGGATGGAGACTGTTGCAGACTTTGACGTGGGTATATCCTATACCCCCGGCAAGGCTAATGTAATGGCTGATGCCTTGAGCCGCAAGTCTTACTGCAACCACCTCTAGGTTCACAAAGTTCAGCCCTTGCTTGTCAAAGAGTTTAGAAAGCTGAACCTTCATATTGTTCCTCCTGGTGCACTCGCTCCCCCTCCCCCGGAGTTCCGCAAGATGAACCTCCGCGTTGTTTCCCAGGGTTCCCACAATACCCTAGCCGTCGAACCAGATCTCTTGGAATCCATCAAGAGAATTCAAGGATATGACTCTCAAGCCCACAAGATTAAACACCATCTAAAAGAAGGAAAGCCCTCATTCTTCACTATCGCCGACGATGGCGCCTTGTACTTCAAAGGCCGCCTAGTGGTGCCATTTTCAGAGATAAACAATGATATGACACAAGAGGTTATGAAAGAAGCTCACGATACGCCTCTATCTATCCATCCGGGTAGTACCAAGATGTACCAGGATATTCGTCAAAGATTTTGGTGGTCTAATATGAAGCAGGACATTGCTCGTTATGTTGCTGAGTGTGACGTTTGTCGCCGTATCAAAGCAGAGCATCAAAGGCCTGCTGGAACTCTGCAACCTATCTCTATTCCTGAATGGAAATGGGACCATGTTGAAATGGACTTCGTCACTGGATTTCCCAAATTGCAGAAAGGTAATGATGCTATTCTTGTCGTCATTGACCGACTTTCTAAAGTTGCACATTTTCTGGAAGTCAAAGAGACAATCACTGCTAGTCAGCTTGCTACTCTCTACATGGCCAGAATTGTTTCACTTCACGGTATTCCACTGGTTATCAGTTCAGACCGTGGCAGTTTATTCACTTCAAGATTTTGGGCGAGTTTCCAAGAAGCTATGGGAACGCACCTGTTGTTCAGTACTGTGTTTCATCCTCAGTCGCAAGGACAGGTTGAACGTGTCAACCAAGTCCTCGAAGACATGCTTCGAGCTTGTGTAATTTCCTTCAGCAAGAAATGGGAGGAATCTCTTCCATATGCCGAGTTTTCTTATAACAATAGCTATCAAGCTAGTCTGAAGATGTCCCCCTTCAAAGTGTTATATGGGAGAAAGTGCCGAACCCCTCTGAACTGGTCAAAAACTGGGGAACGTCCACTCTTTGGTCCGGATATTATCCAATAGGCCGAAGAACAAGTTCGCATTATTCGCGATAATCTCAAGACTGCTCAGTCACGTCAGAAGAGTCAGTATGACCGTCATCATAAAGACATGGTCTATCAACCTGGCGAAAAGGCCTATCTTCGAGTTACACCAATGAAGGGTGCTCACTGCTTCGGGATCAAAGGAAATCTAGCTCCCCGCTATATTGGTCCTTTCACTATTCTCG
Organism: Triticum dicoccoides; assembly: GCF_002162155.2. Lineage (NCBI taxonomy): Eukaryota > Viridiplantae > Streptophyta > Magnoliopsida > Poales > Poaceae > Triticum > Triticum dicoccoides. The sequence goes on from NC_041380.1 coordinate 452,979,895, forward strand.
AGAGGCATGGAAAAGTGGCATATCAACTGGAGCATCCACCGAACCTTTCTCAGGTTCACGATGTGTTCCACGTGTCACAGCTCCGCCGATGCTTCAAGGACCCAATCCGAGCAGTGGATAATGAAGTGCTCGAATTGCAACAGGATCTCTCCTATAAAGAGCATCTGGTCCGCATTCTCCACCAAGATGAACGCCGCACACGTCAGAAGGCGATCAAGTTCCTCAAGGTCCAGTGGTCGAATCACTCTGAAGACGAAGCTACCTGGGAACGCGAGGATCGTCTTCGAGATGAATACCCCGCACTGTTTCCTTCTACCTCCTAAATATCGGGGCACGATTTCTTGTAGTGGAGGAGATTTGTAACGCCCGGATAATTAGGCTACGGTAAAACTCTCCTAATGATACCATGTCATCGGTGATTACTATTGCTAAACCTTCGTTAGTTCAAACCGATCCAAAAATCAATTCAGAAAATGGCAAACAACAAAAGTTTTTAAAAGTTGAAACAAAAATGTTCGGTGGGTGCCAAATATTGCACTGGTAATTATGGTGTAGAGGACACAATTTTACAAAATACCTAAGTGCCCTAAACTAAATAAAATAGAAAAGGAAAATAAATAAAAAGGAGTGAAAATAAAACAAAAGGAGAACCCCCTCCCCACTGGGCCAATCGGCCCAGCTGCTAGCCAGGCCAGTCCCAAACCGGCCAACCCACCCGCACGGCCACAGCCCCTGCCCCCTGGCCCGCAACCAGCCTGGTCAGCCCAGCTCCCCGCACCGCACCCCCCTTCCTGTTCCTCGGTCGCGCGCCGCTACAGGGCGCGGTCGCCACCGGACCCGCTCGCCGGCGTCGAGGTGGATAAGGACGCCGACGCCGCGCCCCCTCGGGCTCCCCTCTCACTCGCCCCACTCTGGCCTCGGTTCCTGCGCCTCCCCCCCTCAGATCCACCTCGCTCTCCTCCTCATTCCCACCACATCCGACGCTGCCATGGCCTCGCCGCCGTAGAACTCGCGGCCACCGCGACCTCCGCACCTCTCCGACGTGTCTGCTCGCTCCACCTCCCTCGACTACGCCTCCCCGACGAGCCGCAGGATGCCGGGCGCCCATGAACGCTGCCCCAACCTCGTCTTCTTCCTCGAATCCCCAACGCATCTCCGACGAGCGCCGTTGACTCTCCTGCTAATAAACTCCCAAGGGCCATCTTGCGTGCCGCATGGTGAGCTCCCCATCTCCCGCCCATCTCCGTTAGCCCCCTCGCGCACTGTAGCTGCCCCGTCGCCGTTGCCGTGAGCACGTCGCCGCGGATCGCCTCGCCGCCGTGGCCATGATCTCCGTCGGGCTCACGTGAGCACGGCATCGTGTTGCTGGTGCTCCCAGGAACCCAACGCACACACACACACGCCTTCTCGTGCCCCCTAGCGTTGGATCCACTAACGCCCGAACTCCGGCATCCGCTCCGCCGCTCGCCACCGCTGTCTCCGGCTGCTTCCGGCCAAGTCCCCTCCACCGTTTGACGCGCCTCGATGCGCTTGTCAGTTCGGTCCCAAACATGCCCCGTTCAAACGCCCCGTAGCGCGATTCCCGTCCGCGCCCGAACTGCAGCCCGCCGCGCTCGTCGCCGACGACCATTCCGGTCACCCCCGCCGTCGTGCTCCCCTCCATCGGACGCGACACGAAGAGGCCGTTCCAAAGAGCCTGGCCGCACCCGATTTGGTGCCCCGTATGCAAGTCCCGACGCTCGCCGGCGTTTGACCGCTGCGTGCAAGCTCGCCGGAGCTACTCCGGCGGCTCCGCTGTGTTGGCACACAAGGGCCCACCCCTTGGGTCGCTGCCTGTGGACCTGGGGGCCCCAACTGACCACGTTGACCGAAGTCAACTATGCTGACGTGGCAGCTACTGCCACTGACATGCGGGCCCCTGGCCATAAAAAGAATAAAAACAAATAGATAAACTGGTAATTAACTAAATTAATTAATTAAAACCTAATCTCTCACTGACTACTAGGCCCCACCTGCTAATTAACCCATTTAGTTAGTTTTAAAACTCTGTTAATGCCCCTGACAATGACATGTGGGTCCCACTGGACCCACCTTTCTGTTTGACTGGTCAATCGACCAGTTGACCTGCTGACATCACTCTGATGTCATGCCTACGTCATCATTCACTGTTTTGGATAATGTTAGAATTAAATAACTAATTAAAATCAGAAAATGATTTAAATCTTTAGAAAATCATATCTTTTAATCCGTAACTCGGATGAAAATACTTTCTACATGAAAGTTGCTTAGAATAACGAGACGGACCCGGATACACAACCCGTTCATCCGCCACGCATCCCTAGCATACCAAACACGCAACTTTCCCCCTCCGGTTCATCTGTCCGAAAACACGAAACACCGGGAATACTTTCCCGGATGTTTTCCCCCTTCACCGGTACCACCTCGTACCGTGTTAGGGCACACCTAGCATCACGCTTTGTCATGTCATGCATCTTCATGCATTTGTTTGCATTATATTTATTGTTTCTTCCCCCTTTACTCTCGCTAGACACCGAGACGGACGCCGCTGCTACCCAGTTCGACTATGGTGTTAACGACCCCTCTTTCTTGCCAGAGCAACCAGGCAAGCCCCCCCTTGATCACCAGATATCGCCTACTCTACTCTCTATACTGCTTGCATTAGAGTAGTGTAGCATGTTACTGCTTTCCGTTAATCCTATCCTGATGCATAGCCTGTCCTTGCTACTACTGTTTTTACCTTTACCTGCAATCCTAATGCTTAGTATAAGATGCTAGTTTATCATCAGTGGCCCTACATTCTTGTCCGTGTGCCATGCTATACTATCGGGCCGTGATCACTCGGGAGGTGATCATGGGTATATACTATATACTTTATACATGATACATGTGATGACTAAAAGACAGGTCGGCTCGTAGGAGTACCCGCGAGTGGATCTTTGTGGCGAAGCGACAGGGCAGGTTGAGACCACCTAGGAGAGAGGTGGGCCTGGCCCTGGTCGGCGTTCGCGGTTATTTCAAGATAACACGTTTAACGAGATCTTGGTATTTGATCTGAGTCTGGCCACTGGCCTATACGCACTAACCATCTACGCGGGGACAGTTATGGGCACTCGACGTCGTGGTATCAGCCGAAGACTTCATGACGTCAGCGACTGAGTGGCGCACGCCGGATTTGACCGTAAGCCTGCTCTTGTATTAAGGGGGCTAGTTCTGCTTCCGGCCGCGTTCGCAACGTGCAGGTGTGCAAAGGGCGATGGTCCCAGACCCCTGCGCCATAGGATTTAGACCGGTGTGCTGACCTCTCTGTTGTGCCTAGGTAGGGCTGCGATGTGTTGATCTTGCGAGGCCGGGCATGACCCAGAAAAGTGTGTCTGGCCAAATGGGATCGAGCGTGTTGGGTTATGTGGTGCACCCCTGTAGGGAAGTTAATCTATTCGAATAGCCGTGATCTTCGGTAACGGGACGACTTGGAGTTGTACCTTGACCTTATGACAACTAGAACCGGATACTTGATAAAACACACCCTTCCAAGTGCCAGATACAACCGGTGGTCGCTCTCTCATAGGGCGACGAGGGGAGGATCATCGGTTAGGGTTATGCTATGCGATGCTACTTGGAGGACTTAAGTCTACTCTCTTCTACATGCTGCAAGACGGAGGCTGCCAGAAGCGTAGTCTTCGACAGGATTAGCTATCCCCCTCTTATTCTGGCATTCTTCAGTTCAGTCCATCGATATGGCCTTTACACCTATACCCATGCATATGTAGTGTAGCTCCTTGCTTGCGAGTACTTTGGATGAGTACTCACGTTTGCTTTCTCCTTCTTTCCCCCCTATCCCTTCTACCTGGTTGTCGCAACCAGATGTTGGAGCCCAGGAGCCAGACACCACCGTCGACGATGACTACTACTACTCGGGAGGTGCCTACTACTACGTGAAGCCCGCTGACAGCGACCAGGAGTAGTTAGGAGGATCCCAGGCAGGAGGCCTGCGCCTCTTCCGATCTGTATCCCAGTTTGTGCTAGCCTTCTTAAGGAAATCTTGTTTAACTTATGTCTGTACTCAGATATTGTTGCTTCCGCTGACTCGTCTATGATCGAGCGCTTGTATTTGAGCCCTCGAGGCCCCTTGCTTGTAATATGATGCTTGTATGACTTATTTTATTTGTAGGGTTGTGTTGTGATATCTTCCCTTGAGCCCCTGATCTTGATCGTACACGTTTGCGTGTATGATTAGTGTACGATCGAACCGGGGGCGTCAGACCGCCGCTGCCCTCAGCCTCACCGCCGCCGCCCTAGGCCACCCTCGACCTCGCCGTTACCGCCCTCGACCTCACCGCCGCCCGAGCCCTCCCAAGACCGCCGCTGCCCGTGCCCGACCCGCCCTCTCTGCCCCTGCCTCCGTCGCCGAGCACCTCCCCGCCATCGTCTCTCCCCTCTCTGTAAGTCCCCCACCCCTCCCCAACTCCTCTCTCTCTGCATTTTAGAGCAAAAATTAGTAGAGCAAAAGTTAGTTTATAGCAAAAAAATTAGTTTAAAGCAAAAGATGTTAAGTAGTAGATGTTAGAGCAAAAATTAGTTTAGAGCAAAAAATTTGGTTTACAACAAAATTTAGTTAGGGCAGCAGGGTTTAATTAGGGTAGATGCTGCTTGTAGTATATAGTGATACTAGTAGATGTTAATTAGGTTAGGGCAGTAGTGGTACTAGTAGATGTTAATTAGATGTTTTTTAGTTAGGGCAGTAGAGTTTTGCTAGGTTAATTAGGTTAGTAGTGCTGCTAGTAGTAGTGGTACAGTAGGTTAATTAGGGCAGTAGAGTTTTGCTCAGCGTCTCGACCTGAAGCCTTTCACTAAGCTCGGAGACTATCTCCCTCACTTGGATGGATGGCACGACATGGAGTGATGGTTGATATATGACAATGTGCCCGTTTAGTCCATACTATCTGTATGACGAAACTTTGAATTATGCACGACGAAACTTTATTTGTGATGTAATTAAACCGTCCTCCTCGACTAGCAAAGATCACTCTAGTTAGGTCATTTTGGGTACGATGAACTTTGTTATTTATGCTTATGATATGTTGCTTCTATTTTTGCCAAGTCTGTCTCTTTCTGTTGCTCAACTATATATGTTGCATATCATCGACTCATGTGACGATGCAGGTGTATAGATTATCGATGGCGAAGAAGTGCTATGCCAGGAGTATACGGCGAGTGGCCTAAATGTCAGGCCCAGGTGTACCGGTTTCCGGTTTCCGAGCGACAGCCAGTAGTTGGTTTAGGTTCACGCTAATGCGAGAGAGGGATACGAACTCCTGTACTGCATAGTTTCGCTCTCACTCTAAGTGATAGCTATTCTCGCGTATATCATTGTTTAGATGGATGATGATGTAGTTGCAAGTAATTGAGATTTGTATCGCTATTTTCAAGATGATGACGAGAGACCACTTTATGTTGGATGATGATTATGATGATGACATGATTTGATGAGACTATTTGTATGTATATGCTATGATTACATTTGTATGTGTATGATATGCTAAAGATTATTGTATAAACCTATTCAAATACAAAACAAATATGCAGAAAAAACTAATAAAACTAGCAGTAGCGAGGGGAACAAAGTTAGTAGTAGCGCTGCCTTACCAGTAGCGCTTCCTACTATCTGCAGCGCTCTTCACTAAAGCGCGCTACTGCTAGCCATGTATAGCAGTAGCGTGGGACGACAGGCACTACTGCTACACATTAGTTGTATCGCCTTATCATTAGCGCGTCGTCCCGCGCTACTGATAGGCAAAATACCCGCGCTACTGCTAGGGTTTTCCCTAGTAGTGTGAAGCACTCCGTAATCATTAGCTTGGCTGGAGTACCTGGCATGACCATTAGCTTGGCCCCAGGCGCCCAAAATTGGTTGCCTGGCGCTTGCCTGTGAACCTAAAACACACTTTTCATGGGGTGTTATTTGACGAAGTGACAGGTCAACAGTTCAATATGATATGACAAAGTAAATTATTGCTGTACAACGGATTAATATTTGGGAAGATGCCTGGATCCCCAACTGTGCCACAAGGAAAATTGTGACGCCCAAGGGGGGACATTGGTGACCTGATTGATCCTGCTCCGAATAGTTGGGATGAAGATCTCATTAGACAAACTATGTGGCCCATTGATGTACAATGGATTCTTTCAAATCCACTTTCACACTATGATATGCCATACTTTATTGCTTGGGGCTATAAAAACGGTATGTTCTTGGTTCGGTCTGCCTACTTTAGGGAGTGGGATCATCAATATGGAGATAAATTATGACACTCTAATGGGAGGGGGCGAACCACAGTTAACCCAATTTGGAGCAAGATATGGAAGTTATCTTGCCCGACAAAAGTCAAAATTTTTATATGGCGTATGTTGCATGGTACACTTTCATGCCGGGTTACGCTTGCAAACAGGCATATGAAGATCTTACCCATTTGTTGTACTTGTTCGGAGCGTCTAGAAGATTCAAAACACATGCTTTTCCTTTGTAGAAAAGCCAGGGAGGTGTGGAAAATACTTGGGATGGATGATATTATTAATAAAGCTGGTGAGGTCGATCGTGCTGGAGAAGCAGTGTTGGAATATTTACTACTTCTACCAGACCAAGAACTGTTGATTCTGGGCCACCACAATGTGCGCAAAATGATTGCTATCTCAGCTTGGTTTCTATGATGGGAAAGACGAAAAATGATACATAAGGAGACAACGCATAATGCACATTAGATCTCTATGGGGATTCTTACTCTTACATCAGGACCGCCCCCATGGCATTTATGAAAAAGGGGGGTTGGTCCTGCCCTCCCAGGGGATTTTTAAAACTTAATGTTGACGCTTCTTTTGACCATGACCTCCTAAAGGGTACAATGGGGGCGGTCCTGAGAGATGACAAAGGTAGGTTTATCGCAGGAGGCAATGGGAAAATTGACTATTGCGCGAATGTTCTTTTTCAATTTCAAAAAATTTCCTACGCTCATGCAAGATCTATCTAGGAGATGCATAGCAACAAGAGGGGGAGAGTGTGGCCACGTACTCTCGTAGATCGAAAGTGGAAGTGTTTGACAACGCGGTTGATATAGTCGAACTTCTTCTAGTTCTGACCGATCAAGCACCGAACGTACGGCACCTCCGAGTTCTGCACACGTTCAGCTCGATGACGTCCCTCGAACTCTTGATCTAGCAAAGTGTCGAGAGAGAGTTCCGTCAGCACGACGGCGTGGTGACGGTGATTGTGATGCCCGGATAATTAAGCTACAGTGAACCTCTTCTAATGATGCTATGTCACCTCGGTTATTGTTGATAACTCATGTCAGTTCGAAACCCTGTTCAAAATTTGAATTTAAAATAAAGTCAAACAATAAAAGTTTTCAAAAGTCAAAACTAAAGTGTTCTAGAGGTGCCAAATAATCCATAGGAAATGTTGGTGTTGAAACCACACTTTTATAAGGTAACTAAATGCTAAAAATAAATAAACAATAGCTAAAACAATTGTTTAAATGCCCCTTTAATTAATTAAATTATTGTAAACTACTTTAGTTAACTACCAATATTATTGTGGCAGTGGAATATTTATTATTACTAATTTAGGTGCAATTCTTGTAATTTATAAAACAAAAAAGAAAGAAAAAGAAAAAGAAAACATAAACTATAAAAGGTAAAAGCAGAAGAAATTGCAAAAAGAGGAAAAACCCATGCACCCCCACCCCCTCTGGGCCTTGGCTTCAGCCGGCCCAGCTGGCCCACTTCCCCCGCCGGGTCACCCCTGTTGGAAATATGCCCTAGAGGCAATAATAAAATGGTTATTATTATATTTCCTTGTTCATGATAATTGTCTATTGTTCATGCTATAGTTGTATTAACCGGAAACCATAATACATGTGTGAATACATAGATCACAACATGTCCCTAGTGAGCCTCTAGTTGACTAGCTCGTTGATCAATAGATGGTTGTGGTTTCCTAACCATGGACATTGGATGTCGTTGATAATGGGATCAAATCATTAGGAGAATGATGTGATGGACAAGACCCAATCCTAAGCATAGCACAAGATCGTGTAGTTCGTTTGCTAGAGCTTTTCTAATGTCAAGTATCGTTTCCTTAAACCTTCAGATTGTGCAACTCCCCGGATACTGCAGGAGTGCTTTGGGTGTATCAAACGTCACAACATAACTGGGTGGCTATAAAGGTGCACTACAGGTATCTCTGAAAGTGTCTGTTGGGTTGGCACAAATCGAGACTGGGATTTGTCACTCCGTATGACGGAGAGGTATCTCTGGGCCCACTCGGTAATGCATCATCATAATGAGCTCAATGTGACTAAGGAGTTAGCCACGAGATCATGCATTACGGAACGAGTAAAGAGACTTCCCGGTAACGAGATTGAACGAGGTATGGGGATACCGACGATCGAATCTCAGGCAAGTAACATACCGATGGACAAAGGTAATTGTATAGGGATTGATTGAATCCCCGACATCGTGGTTCATCCGATGAGATCATCGTGGAACATGTGGGAGCCAATATGGGTATCCAGATCCCGCTATTGGTTATTGGCCGGAGAGGTGTCTCGGTCATGTCTGCATGGTTCCCTAACCCGTAGGGTCCACTCCAAAAAAATACACTTCCGTGATGATACGTGTTTGTCACAGTAGTTCACGTTTTTTGTCATGCATGTACATCCATGACAATTTTGTGACAAAATCAAGATAGTCATACCTGTGCTGTCGTAGAAGTGTTCCATGACATTACCAAAATTATCATCATGGAAGTGTCCACTTCCATGACGATAAATCGCGCGTCACAAAAGTGCTTTCGTCAAGGGTGACCACACGTGGCATCCACCGTAATGGGACGCCGTTAAGTTATCGGGTCCAGTTTTGGATCCGATAACCCGTTAACAGCCCGACCAATAGGGATTTTCCATGTGTAAAATCATCATTGGCTGGAGGAAACACGTGTCGGCTCACCGTTGGGACAGATGTCATCCACTCATTGGACCCAAAGCACCTATGATACGTCGACACATGGCACGGCCCAACAGAGGCCTATTCCTGTGAAAAGGACAGACCGTTTGACTTGTTCAAAAGGTGGCGGGCCGGCCCACGGCAAGCCTGTTAACGACCTGTTCGCATATAGCCCATTTGTAGCCCGCTAACCCAGGGCCCATTTACGGCCTATCCGAATTAGGCCCAGTAGCGTCATTTGGACCATCCAATATAATTCCAGCCCATTTTAACTTCCGACCCATGTATGGCCCGTGACGTCTTTTGGCCCATATGAGGCCCTTAGTAACCCTCGGCCCATTAACGACCCGTGGTAAAACTGGCCCGTAATGAACAGTGTATCACTTATACCCATTAACAGCCCATTATTCTGTTGGGCCGTTTCCAGCCCATGTTACGGCCTTCTCAGGGCCCATTTATTCTTGGGCTCATTTCCAGCATTCGGTTACTTACGGCCCGTTACTGTCATTTTCTGCTTGTGGGGCAAATTCAGTCCGTGCTTACAGTCGGCCCGTTTGTGGCCCGTTAATACGTTGGGCCGTTTTCATAGCGTCATCAAATACGTCCGATTAACGACGACCCATTATGGTCGGCCCATGAACGGACGATTCCAATTCTAGCCCGTTTACAGCCATAAAGCGGTATGCTATTGGCCCATGTTTGGGCAATAGATCATACAGCCCGTATAAGGCCCATTTATGATACGGCCCGTAGAAGGCCCAGTGTCACTACAGTAAATATGTAGTCCATGGTTATTGTGGCCTAGTTTTAAAAAATAGGTTATTGCGGCCACTAGCAAACCGCGGAAAAAGAACAACACTGACCACAAGCAAACAAATAAACAAGACAACAAGGAAATAAATAAGCAAGCAACTTACGCTAGGCTATCATGGCTATTACACATATTACATCCATTGGGCATCAAAGTTCGCCACTAGTGCAAATATAGGGAACAAAGCAGCATATCATATACACTGGCTGTCAAAGTTGGCGACCAGTGCAAATAAACGCCGCAGCAAAACAAGTCCAGAACTGAAACCACTTCAGAAGATCTCAAGAAACAATATCCTGGGTACCCATAATGCTGGCAAGATGCTTAGCAAGCTTATTAACTTTCTCTTGTTTGGCGCTTAAATCCTCCAGCGCTTGCTGTTGCACCAGAAAGTATGCATCTGAATTCTGCAGGGACTTCCTTAGTCCTCCAGCTTCCTGTTGCAACACATCTGATCGATGTCTTTCAATTTGAAGCTGAGACTCAAGAAGACGAAATGATTCATGCAGCTACTTCAAAGAGCTTGTGCCAGTAGTAGTGGCCAGTAACTCAAACACTACATCAAGACAGGACTTCCGGGTTCTCTCATTGTCGTCGAGGTAGTTTTTATCAGCTTTCTTGGAGACCAACAAGGATGTCTCACTATCTTGAACCTTATCTGCATTACTTCCTTCACCATTGCATAATGGGGTATTGTTCTCCAATATTTTGTCCGCATTCTAAAAGAGAAACAAGCAGACATGTCATAGGTTTACCATGTTGTATATGAAACTCATTTTGGTAAATCAGTTCAGTAGTAAAGTGCACAGGATAACAACATGAAACAAACATATGTCTATGTACCATGGTCACTTTATGGTCTATATCATTCTAGTTTTTGTTGCCAAATCAAGATAGAGACACAGTTCAAATAATATTTGTTCAAGACAAAGCAGAATAGACAGAATATAAGTGTGGGAAACTATAGAGACACTTGTAATGTGCATGACATGAGAACATAACTGTATATTCAATTGAAACTGAAATCAATATAGAGCAAGTTACAACAGCAAACCAGTTAAAGAAACAAGTTTAAAACATACCTGTTGCGCCATTGGAGTTTCAATTCCATCCTTCAAATTTGAAAATAGTTGGTTAGAGTAAATACAGTGATGCAAGAGCAAAGGAGTATGAACCATAGCTACAGAACCTGACCCGAGAACAATTCTTCTTCTCCTTTAAGCGTTGAGTTGGGATTCGGAGTGGTGGTCCTCGTGCTTTGGGAACTGCAGTTCCCTTACTAATTGCTCGTGTTTGGGTGCTCTGTGGTGGAGACGGTGCTGTGTCAACTGGAACTGGGTTACTATCTGCTGGGGTTGGGGTTAGAAGGGGTGTAGTTGGTTCTCTGTCCAACTGGGTAGGGGTACAATCTGCGAGAGTCTGGGTTATGTGTGGTAGGGCTGGTTCTTGGGCAAGTACAACCGTGGTTCTATCTGCTTCAACTGGTAGCACTATCTTTTCTGAAGACCGTGTTGTTACTCCCTTAGATACTGCCATCACCCTCTCCAATTCAAATGGCTAATAAATAGTAAAAGTAATTGAATGTACAAACATTGTATGATAGACAGGTGCAATGGATAGTGGGGAATAAAAGAGGGCATGCAATAATTCACATTTATGTTTTCTAACCAAACAGGATAGCATGACACAATTTCACATATATGATGGCTAACTAAACAAGATAGCATGATACAATTTCACATTATGATGGCTAACTAAAAAAGATGGAAAGACATAGTTCAAAATATGATGACTATGTAAACAGGATGACATGATATAACTATATAATGTGTTTATTAAATAGGTTGGCATGCCATAATTCACATACATGCCGCCTATGGAAACATGATAGCATGATATAATTCCCGGATAGAATGACATAATTCAAAATATGATGACTATAAACACTAAACAGGATGAGATGATATAACTATATGATGTCTTTATTAAATGGGTTGCCATGGCATAATTCAGATATATGTTGTGTATGTAAACATGATGGCCTGATATAATTCAAATATATGATTTATATAGTAAGCAAGTAAGCAGATGGCAATCCATATATGATGTAAAAACTAAGCAATGCAAGACAACATGTATGACATGGGTAATATAACCCTGCCAAGTTTGAGCATAGACCTTAGGGGGGAAATAGGACTGGTCATCAGTCTCTGGATCCTCCTCTGAGGAGCTCTCTATATCCAGCAAGATGTCTGCTTCAGCAGGTAGCATCGTCTGCTCTGAATACCTTGTTTTCACTCCAGATACTTCCATCACCGCTTCAAATGGCTGATGCACAGGAAGAGTAGTTGGATATACAAATGTTGTCGACAAATGGAACACGTAATACAAAAAAATGATAGCATGATATAATTCACATACATGATGATTGGCTCAACAGCATGGCATTGCATAATTCACATATATAATGCCTTTGCAACAAGATAGCATTGCATAATTCACATATATAATGTCTTGCAACAAGATGGCAATGCATAATTCACATATATGGTAATTAGACACTAAACAGGTGGCATTCACACAATGCATGTCTAAACTAATCAAATGACATCGCAATGCAAGACACCATACGCACAGTATGAGCAACATAACCCTGCCAAGTTAATTAGAGCATACACCTTAGGGGGGGGGTGGGGAAATAGGACTGGTCATCTGTCTCTGAATCCTGCTCTGAGGAGCTATCCGTAACCAGCGAGATATGCGCTTCGTCAGATAGCATAGTCTGCTCTGAAGACCTTGTTTTCACTCCAAAATTTTCCATCACCGTGTCAAATGGCTGATGCACATGAAGAGTAGTTGAATGTACTAACATT
>NC_041380.1:452993228-453005447 GCF_002162155.2 Triticum dicoccoides
TATGGTAATTAGACACTAAACAGGTGGCATTCACACAATGCATGTCTAAACTAATCAAATGACATCGCAATGCAAGACACCATACGCACAGTATGAGCAACATAACCCTGCCAAGTTAATTAGAGCATACACCTTAGGGGGGGGGGTGGGGAAATAGGACTGGTCATCTGTCTCTGAATCCTGCTCTGAGGAGCTATCCGTAACCAGCGAGATATGCGCTTCGTCAGATAGCATAGTCTGCTCTGAAGACCTTGTTTTCACTCCAAAATTTTCCATCACCGTGTCAAATGGCTGATGCACATGAAGAGTAGTTGAATGTACTAACATTGTTGACAAATGTAATACGTAACGAAAAAAAGGATGGCCTGATATAATTCACATATAAGATGACTGGCTAAGCAGGATGGCATTGCAAAATTCACATATATGATGCCTGGCTAAACAAGATGGCATTGCATAATTCACAGAAACGATGAATAAACTAAACAAATGGCATTCACACAAAGAATGTCTAAACTAAGAAGTTGACATATTTGATGTATAAAGTAAGCAATGCAAGGCACCATATGCATGATATAACCAACATCAGCATGCCAAGTTAGAGCGAAGACCTCATGGGGTAAATAGGAGTGGTCTTCTGCTTTTGAATCCCCCTCAGAACAGTTATCTTCCTCTTGATTACGATCCGAAATGGGTGGAGGGGGGGCTGCCTTTGCACCCACCATGGAGCGACGTCTGCATGAAATTTTATTGCCACGCAAGGCTCGTCTCTTTTGCTCTACATGTTCAGTTCCATTGTGTACAATAACTGACATGCATAGGAATAAAACATAGTGTGATTATGTAAGGAGTGCATGCACAAATCCAGAGTGATGGTAGCAAACCGTGGATAGACCCAAAACCAATGATAGCAGGAAAATAATAGCTTTAGTTAAAACGTACAGATAATGGCTCCTTTGATGTTTGTTTGCACCCAACATGAAACTCATAGTAGACACCCGAGATTAACCAGATAGTAGACAGATAGTACTGATTGTTGCCCCAATATGTACCCCACAACCATTTAAAAACTCAAGTTTCAGTATAAGTTTGTACCTGACTCGGAGTCTAATAGGCGAACACGACGATAAAGTAGCATGTCATCATATTAAGCGATGCATAACGTAAGCAGACACGGAAGAGTACGACCTCTCTTGCGGACCCGTGTGGTCCTGAAGGTCATCTGCTCAGTTGATGATGGTAATGTAGTTGTCATGGCTGCCAGCGGCAGGGAAGAAGATCTGAGGCAGCGGAAGACAGCCTGGAGAGTGGATCCCTGCTGTGGTGAACCCTTTCGTCATTGGAGCAGCTGAGCTGGGGTGGAACACAACACCGGAGGAGCAGGACAAACCACACAAGGTTTTCTTTGACACATATCTGTAATAGAAGTAATTGTGTAAGGGCTTGTTTGAATTTGAGGATTCTAACAATTCAGGGATAGGAAATAGACAGGAACATGATAGGAATGCACGTGCAAAATAGGGAATTTAAAAACAGAGGATTTCTGCCAATATGGGTGTTTGGTTCACAAGAATTGGAAGATCACAGGATGCAAAGAAGCATGGTGAGATTAAGTCAAACTACAAGAAAATGTATGGTTATAATGCTATTATGCTACTATCTCTTAGTCTTGTGCTTCATGAATAGGAATTTGAAAAGGAGGACAAGTGGAAATTAAAATTCCAACGGTTTTTCTTTCAAGGAGACACTAAAGGAACAAATCCTACAATTTTCCTTTGCTCCATTCCTTTGCACCAAATTCATGAAAAGTAGTACCATAGGAAACTTTCCAATTCCTATGTTTTTCATTCACTTTTCCTTTCAAGCACTGGCGATTCCAGTAGGCAGGCTTGAGCAAGGAAAAGCCTACACTAAAAATGTTTTTGTGCTACTTCTATTACTTTGGACCCAGGACACTGCCCTACTAGCTCAACTCCCAGGGCCATCGACAAATGCACATCTCAAATGCGTAGAGATAAATAATGATGGCGTTCAAGAGAGTCCATCACGGATAGCTAAGTTGCCTGGTAACTCACTGCTTGCCATATAGTAGGATAAAATGATCGTATTTCCCGTTACTCCGTGTGCTCAGTGGACAATATATATAACATGTAGAGTAAAAAAAGATATGCAACAAGTGTACAACCTCTTTGGCGAAGCCATGTCGATCTCAGCGTGATTGGGTTGGCCAGTGAGGATGCTCCGGCTGACTTGGCTGTCGGAGGAGGGGAAGAAGATCTTAGGCGTCTAGAGATGGAGCCCGAGGTACTGCTCCGCTGTGATGGAGGGTTTCGTCGTTGGAGCAGCTCCGGTGAGTTGTACGACGCCGAGACTGAAGCAGGACAAGAGAGACAACGTTAACACGAGTGGAATTCTAATAGCATCTCCAATAGATGACGCAAAATATATAACCACAAAGTGCTAGATGTATACATCAGCCGCTCATCTCTGAACTTAATTGTCGAAACTGAATTTAACTGTCGAAACTGAACTGAACTATCGAAACTAAACTTAACTATCAAAACTAATTTTGCTGTCGAAACTGAATTTTACTGTCGAAACTGAACGCACTAGAGGTGAGGCTACATGTCAGTCGACTAACTTTTTCATCTCTGGTCAGCCGATTTTGCAGCCGCTGGATACAAAATCAAGGGCCTGCAGTTCATCTTCAACCTCCACCCCCCTGAGCCGCCAGCCACCACCGGCCAAACAGCCGCCCCCCGCCGCCCGCAGCCGGCGATGTGCCGCCCCGCCCGCCCCGAAAACACTCCCCACCTCCGGTCCGCCGCTACCCTTGCCATCCCTGTAGGGACCCCCATGCCGAGATTTTCTCCGGCGATTGATAACCCACAAGTATAGGGGATCGCAACAGTTTTTGAGGGTAGAGTATTCAACCCAAATTTATTGATTCGACACAAGGGGAGCCAAAGAATATTCTCAAGTATTAGCAGCTGAGTTGTCAATTCAACCACACCTGGAAACTTAATATCTGCAGCAAAGTGTTTAGTAGCAAAGTAATATGATAGTAGTGGTAACGGTAGCAAAAGGTAATGATAACAAAAGTAATGTTTTTGGTATTTTGTAGTGGTTGTAACAATAGCAACGGAAAAGTAAAAAAAGTGAAGAACAATATATGGAAAGCTCGTAGGCAATGGATTGGTGATAGAGAATTATGCCGGATGCGGTTCATCATGTAACAGTCATAACCTAGGGTGACACAGAACTAGCTCCAATTCATCAATGTAATGTAGGCATGTATTCCGAATATAGTCATACGTGCTTATGGAAAAGAACTTGCATGACATCTTTTGTCCTACCCTCCCGTGGAAGTGGGGTCCTAGCGGAAACTAAGGGATATTAAGGCCTCCTTTTTATAGAGTACCGGACCAAAGCATTAACACATAGTGAATACATGAACTCCTCAAACTACGGTCATCACCAGGAGTGGTCCCGATTATTGTCACTTCGGGGTTGCCGGATCATAACACATAGTAGGTGACTATAGACTTTCAAGATAGGATCAAGAACTCTCATATATTGATGAAAACATAATAGGTTCAGATCTGAAATCATGGCACTCGGGCCCTAGTGACAAGCATTAAGCATAGCAAAGTCATAGCAACATCAATCTCAGAACATAGTGGATACTAGGGATCAAACCCTAACAAAACTAACTCGATTACATGATAAATCTCATCCAACCCATCACCGTCCAGCAAGCCTACGATGGAATTACTCACGCACGACGGTGAGCATCATGAAATTGGTGATGGAGGATGGTTGATGATGACGATGGCGACGGATTCCCCTCTCCGGAGCCCCAAGCGGACTCCAGATCAGCCCTCCCGAGAGGTTTTAGGGCTTGGCGGCGGCTCCATATCGTAAAACGCGATGAATCTTTCTCTCTTATTTTTTCTCCCCGAACACGAATATATAGAGTTGGAGTTGAGGTCGGAGGAGCTCCGGGGGCCCACGAGGTAGGGGGGCGCGCCCAGGAGGGGGCAGGCGTGCCCCCACCCTCGTGGCTAGGGTGTGGGCCCCCCGCTCTTCAGCTTTTGCAAGGATATTTATTATTTTCAAAAAGACGTTCCGTGAAGTTTCAGGTCATTCCGAGAACTTTTGTTTCTACACATAAATAACACCATGGCAATTCTGCTGAAAACAGCGTCAGTCCGGGTTGGTTCCATTCAAATCATGCAAGTTAGAGTCCAAAACAAGGGCAAAAGAGTTTGGAAAAGTAGATACGACAGAGACGTATCAGCTCCCCCAAGCTTAAACCTTTGCTTGTCCTCAAGCAATTCAGTTGATAATCTGAAAGTGATAAAGAAAAACTTTTAGAAACTCTGTTTGCTCTTGTTGTTGTAAATATGTAAAGCCAGCATTCAAGTTTTCAGCAAAGATTATGAACTAACCATATTCACTGTAACATTTAGGTCTCATGTTTACTCATATAAATGGCATAATCAACTAGCGAGCAATAATAATAAATCTCAGATGACAACACTTTCTCAAAACAATCGTAATATGATATAACAAGATGGTATCTCGCTAGCCCTTCCTGAGACCGCAAAACATAAATGCAGAGCACCTTTAAAGATCAAGGACTGACTAGACATTGTAATTCATGGTAAAAGAGATCCAGTCAAGTCATACTCAATGTAAACTAACAGTAATGAATGCAAATGACAGTGGTGCTCTCCAATTGGTGCTTTTTAATAAGAGGATGATGACTCAACATGAAAGTAAATAGATAGGCCCTTCGCAGAGGGAAGCAGGGATTTGTAGAGGTGCCAGAGCTCAGTTTTGAAATAGAGATGAATAATGTTTTGAGCGGTATACTTTCATTGTCAACATAACAACCAAGAGATGGTGATATCTTCCATGCTACACACACTATAGGCGGTTCCCAAACAGAATGGTAAAGTTTATACTCCCCCTCCACCAACAAGCATCAATCCATGGCTTGCTCGAAACAACGAGTGCCTCCAACTAACAAGAGTCCCAGGGGGAGTTTTGTTTGCAATTATTTTGATTTAGTTTGCATAAATCATGGGACTGGTCATCCCGGTGACCAGCCATTTTCTGGTGAGTGAGGAGCAGAGTCCACTCCTCTTGAGAATAACCAGCCTAACATGGAAGATACGGACAACCCTAGTTGATACATGAGCTATTCGAGCATACAAAACAGAATATTTATTTGAAGGTTTAGAGTTTGGCACATACAAATTTACTTGGAACGGCAGGTAGATACCGTATATAGGTAGGTATGGTGGACTCATATGGAACAACTTTGGGGTTTATGGAGTTGGATGCACAAGCAGTATTCCCGCTTAATACATGTGAAGGCTAGAAAAAGACTGGGAAGCGACCAGCTAGAGAGCGACAACAGTCATGAACATGCATTCAAATTAATCAACACCGAATGCAAGCATGAGTAGGATATAATGCACCATGAACATAAATATCATAGAGGCTATGTTGATTTTGTTTCAACTACATGCGTGAACATGTGCCAAGTCAAGCCACTCAAATTGTTCAAAAGAGGATACCACCCTATCATACCACATCACAACCATTTTAATAGCATGTTGGCACGCAAGGTAAACCATTATAAGCTCCTAGCTAATCAAGCATGGCACAAGAAACTATGATCTCTAGTTGTCATTGCAAACATGTTTATTCATAATAGGCTGAATCAGGAACGATGAACTAATCATATTTACAAAAACAAGAGAGGTCGAGTTCATACCAGCTTTTCTCATCTCAATCAGTACATTATATATCGTCATAATTGCCTTTCACTTGCACGACGAACGATGTGGATAATAATAATAGTGCACGTGCATTGGACTAAGCTGGAATCTGCAAGCATTCAATAAACATGAGAAGACAAGGCAATATGGGCTCTTTTATCAGATCAACAATAAGGCATATAAGAGCCACTTCAACAATTTAATCATGGTCTTCTCCTATCGACCCCCAACGAAGAGAAAAGAAATAAAACTATTTACACGGGAAAGCTCCCAACAAGCAAAAGAAGAACATGAAATATTTTTGGGTTTTCTTTTTAATTACTACTACAAGCATGGAAAGTAAACTAATTAAAAGCTACAACTATTTTTTTGGTTTTTCTTAAGGCTTATTAAACACACAAGAAGAAAGCATAAAAAGGAAAATAAACTAGCATGGATATTACAATGAAAAAGTATGAGTACCGACATCTAGCAATGAGTGTGTGAACATGAATATAATGTCGGTGAGAAATACGTACTCCCCCAAGCTTAGGCTTTTGGTGTAAGTTGGTTTATTGCCACGGATGGCCTGGCGGATATCCATTGTAGCTGGGGTCGTACTGCGATGCAGCGGCTATCGCCTCCTGAGCTGCAGCGTGGTGACGAGCGGCCTCCGCCCTCCTCTCGTACTCATCTGCCTCCTCTCTGGTAATAAAATGTCTTCCTTTTGCTTGATAATCAAAGAAGGCAGGAGCAGGGAGAGTAATACGGACAACACGACGTCTGTCAAAGATTAAGCGATACTGGAGAGGTGATTCATTCCTCTCGACAAACTGGTGGTGAACCATAGCAAAGTCTAGGTAAGCAGGAGGCATTTCAATATCATCATTACGTATGGTTACACCAAGAAAATCAGCTAAGCGGGTTGCATAAATTCCACCAAAGAAATCTCCATTAAATCTATTATTATGCAACCTACGTGCAACAATGGCTCCCAAATTATAAGATTTGTCTCCTAACACAGCACTCCTAAGAATACTGAGGTCAGGAACACACATATGACATGCTTCATCTTTACCATTTATGCACCTACCTATGAAGAGAGCAAAATAATGTATAGCAAGAAAATGAATGCTCCCTATGGTAGCTTGTGCTATATCTCTAGATTCCCCCACAGTTATGCTAGCAAGAAAATTTCTAAATTCAGTTTTGCGGGGTTCACTAGCACTACCCCATTGCGGAAGTTTGCAAGCAGTGGTAAAATCCTCTAAGTCCATCGTATAAGATGTTTCATAAAGATCAAACAGGAAAGTTGGAGAATTACGTAAAGATGAAAATTCAAACCTCCTCACAAAGGAACTAGTGAGATAGTGGTACTGGCGGTATTTTTCTGCCTCGAAGCTCACAAGATCAGTGTTACGAAAATATGCGTTAAATTCTTCCTTAATTCCCGCTCGATCCATGAAGTCCTCTGAAGGCCATTCACAAGGCCGCACTAGAGCGTCCCTCGGCGGCTCATCGTCAGCATCACGCATTGCAAGCCTAGGTCCTTGCTTCCTTGAAGAACCACCTTGGTACATTTTCCTAAGCATATTTCTTCCTCTGAAAAATTTCTGAAATTTTTAGTAACTTCAAACAAAAGTGAACCAAGTTCAAAAAAATTGATAGCAACTACTCCTACAAGTGCCTAGAGCCTATATCATGCAATCAAAACTACTTTTGACCATATAAATTTGACATGCAAGCTCAAGAACAGGGTCACCTAAGCAGCAAAAATTTGCAATGAATAGAGAACTAGAACGAAAACTAATTGGACAAATGGAGGAGTCACATACCAAGGAACAATCTCCCCAAGCAGTTTTGTGAGAGGTGCTTTGAGCAAGGAGATCGAAAATCGCAGCAAAATGAGCTAGAACTCGTGCTTGAGCTGGATATTGGTGTTTGTGGGAGGAAGAAGAAGTGTGTGGGTGCAGGAATAAGTGGAGGGGAGCCACCATGGGCCCACGAGGCAAGGGGCGCGCCCAGGGGGGTAGGGCGCGCCCTCCACCCTCGTGGACAGGTGGATGCCCCCCGTGCTGTGTTCTTAGTGCCAAATATTCTTAAATATTCCAGAAAAAATCATATTTAAATTTCAGGGCATTTGGAGAACTTCTATTTTCAGGGTATTTTTATATTGCACGGATAATTCAGATAACAGACAGAAAATACTAATTTTATTTTATTTAAAATAAATAACAGAAAGTAAAAGGAGGGTACAGAAGGTTGTGCCTTCTAGTTTCATCCATCTCATGCTCATCAAAAGGAATCCACTAACAAGGTTGATCAAGTCTTGTTAACGAACTCATTCCGAATAACATGGAACCGAAGAAATTTCGAATAGCACTATGTTACCTCAACGGGGATATGCACATCCCCAGTAATAAGAATATCATATTTCTTCTTGACAGTAGGAAGAGGAAATTCAAAACCTCCAAATATAATCGATGGAATTTTCCCAATAGAGTTGATACTATGAACTTGAGGTTGTTTCCTCGGGAAGTGTACCGTATGCTCATTACCATTAACATGAAAAGTGACATTGCCTTTGTTGCAATCAACAACAGCCCCTGTAGTATTCAAAAAGGGTCTTCCAAGAATAATAGACATACTATCGTCCTCGGGAATATCAAGAATAACAAAGTCCGTTAAAATAGTAACGTTTGCAACCACAACAGGCACATCCTCACAGATACCGACGGGTATAGCAGTTGATTTATCAGCCATTTGCAAAGATATTTCAGTATGTGTCAACTTATTCAAATCAAGTCTACGATAAAAAGAGAGAGGCATGACACTAACACCGGCTCCAAGATCACATATAGCAGTTTTAACATAGTTTCTTTTAATGGAGCATGGTATAGTGGGTACTCCTGGATCTCCAAGTTTCTTTGGTATTCCACCCTTAAAAGTGTAATTAGCAAGCATGGTGGAAATTTCAGCTTCCCGTATCTTTCTTTTATTAGTAACAATATCTTTCATGTACTTAGCATAAGGATTCATTTTAAGCATATCAGTTAATCGCATACGCAAAAAGATAGGTCTAATCATTTCAACAAAGCGCTCAAAATCCTTATCATCCTTTTTCTTGGATGGTTTGGGAGGAAAAGGCATGGGTTTCTGAACCCATGGTTCTCTCTCTTTACCATGTTTCCTAGCAACAAAGTCTCTCTTATCATAACGTTGATTCTTTGATTGTGGGTTATCAAGATCAACAGCAGGTTCAATTTCTATATCAGTATCATTGCTAGGTTGAGCATCATCATGAGCATTATCATTAACATTATCACTACTTTCAGGTTCATTACCAGATTGTGTTTCAGCATCAGAAATAGAAATATCATTTGGATTCTCAGGTGTATTAGCAATATGTTCACTAGAGTCATGCAAAGTCCTATCATTTTTCTTTTTCTTCCTTTTAGAAGGACTAGGTGCATCTATATTATTTCTCTGAGAATCTTGCTCAATTCTCTTAGGGTGGCCTTCAGGATACAAAGGTTCCTGAGTCATTTTACCAGTTCTAGTAGCCAGTCAAACATCATAATCATTATTCTTACTATTCAATTCATTGAGCAAATCATTTTGAGCCTTAAGTACTTGTTCTACTTGAGTGGTAACCATAGAAGCATGTTTACTAATGAGTTTAAGTACACCTTTAACTCTAGACATATAATCACCCAAGTGTTCAATCATATAAGCATTTTGTTTTAACTGTCTACCAAAATAAGCATTAAAATCTTCTTGCTTCACCATAAAATTATAAACTCATCTAAGCATTGGCTAGGAAACTTAGTAAGAGGGATTTCAGCTTTATCGTATCTATAGAGAGAATGTACCTTTACTACTCGTGTCGGGTTATCAAGACCATGAGTTTCTTCAATAGGTAATGGATTAAGATCATATGTTTCTTCGACAGGCGGTAAATTAAGACCATGTATTTCTTCAATAGGAGGTAAATTCTTAACATCTCCAGCTTTAATACCCTTTTCTTTCATAGATTTCTTTGCCTCTTGCATATCTTCAGGACTGAGAAATAGAACACCTCTTTTCTTCGGAGTTGGTTTAGGAATATTATTTTCATTTGTCAACATATTATTCAATAGAATTTCAGATTCATCCTGTGTTCTTTCTCTGAAAACAGAACCAACACAACTATCCAGGTAATCTCTGGAAGCATCGGTTAGTCCATTATAAAAGATATCAAGTATTTCATTTTTCTTAAGAGGATGATCAGGCAAAGCATTAAGTAATTTGAGAAGCCTCCTCCAAGCTTGTGGGAGACTCTCTTCTTCAATTTGCACACAATTATATATATCCCTCAATGCAGCTTGTTTCTTATGAGCAGGGAAATATTTAGTAGAGAAGTAATAAATCATATCCTGGGGACTACGCACACAACCAGGATCAAGAGAATTAAACCATATCTTAGCATCACCCTTTAATGAGAACGAAAATATTTTAAGGATATAAAGGTAGCGAGATTTCTCATCATTAGTGAACAGGGTGGCTATATCATTTAATTTAGTAAGATGTGCCACAACAGTTTCAGATTCATAGCCATGAAAAGGATCAAATTCAACCAAAGTAATTATATCAGGATCAACAGAGAATTCATAATCCTTATCAGTAACACAGATAGGTGAAGTAGCAAAAGCAGGGTCAGGTTTCTTTCTAGCATTAAGAGATTGCTGCTTCCATTTAGCTAATAACCTCTTGAGCTCGTATCTATATTTGCAAGCTAAAATAGCTAGAGCAGCTTCTTTTTCAAAAACATAACCCTCAAGAATAACAGGCGATTCATATTTATTAGGGGGAGAGTCTTCATCATCACTTTCATCAGTGTTATCAGTTTCAATATTTTCATTCTCTCTAACCCTAGCAAGTTGTTCATCAAGAAATTCACCAAGTGGCACAGTAGTATCAAGCATAGACGTAGTTTCATCATAAGTATCATGCATAGCAGAAGTGGCATCATCAATAACATGCGACATATCAGAACGAATAGCAGAAGTAGGTTTAGGTGTCGCAAGGTTACTCAAAACAGAAGGTGAATCAAGTGCAGAGCTAGATGGCAGTTCCTTACCTCCCCTCGTAGTTGAGGGATAATTTTTTTTTGGATCTCTCAATTTCTTAATAATGATAAGCAGATATAAATCCCAAGTGACTCAAAGAATAGAGCTATGCTCCCCGGCAACGGCGCCAGAAAATAGCCTTGATAACCCACAAGTATAGGGGATCACAACAATTTTCGAGGGTACAGTATTCAACCCAAATTTATTGATTCGACACAAGGGGAGCCAAAGAATATTCTCAAGTATTAGCAGCTGAGTTTTCAATTCAACCACACCTGGAAACTTAATATCTGCAGCAAAGTGTTTAGGAGCAAAGTAATATGATAGTAGTGGTAACGGTAGCAAAAGGTAATGATAACAAAAGTAATGTTTTTGGTATTTTGTAGTGGTTGTAACAATAGCAACAAAAAGGTAAATAAGCGAAGAACAATATATGGAAAGCTCGCAGGCAATGGATCGGTGATAGAGAATTATGCCGGATGCGGATCATCATGTAACAGTCATAACCTAGGGTGACACAGAACTAGCTCCAATTCATCAATGCAATGTAGGCACGTATTCCGAATATAGTCATACGTGCTTATGGAAAAGAACTTGCATGACATCTTTTGTCCTACCCTCCCGTGACAGCGGGGTCCGAGCGGAAACTAAGGGATATTAAGGCCTCCTTTCAATAGAGTACTGGACGAAAGCATTAACACATAGTGAATACATGAACTCCTCAAACTACGGTCATCACCGGGAGTGGTCCCGATTATTGCCACTTCGGGGTTGCCGGATCATAACACATAGTAGGTGACTATAGACTTGCAAGATACACTACAAAAAAAAGACACATCCGTGACATTTTGGGCCGAACGAATTTTTTCTTCTGTCATACATATGACACTTCTATGATGATAATTGTAAAAAAACCCCGGTATCATCATAGATGTGATGGGCTCCTACTTCTATGACAAAAAATCATGACAACAAATGGGCTTTTCGTCCTGGGCGGTCCGGAGACGCAGCTGCATGACATTCTTTGGGCCGTCCATGACGGAAAAAACTATGGTAGAAGCGAGGGCGAAGAAAATTTCGGGGAGTTCCCGGTTACGGTGGGAGGTCGGGGGCCGAGCGATGCGC
Organism: Triticum dicoccoides; assembly: GCF_002162155.2. NCBI lineage: Eukaryota > Viridiplantae > Streptophyta > Magnoliopsida > Poales > Poaceae > Triticum > Triticum dicoccoides. The sequence goes on from NC_041380.1 coordinate 453,005,233, forward strand.
GTTTCTCTCGTACACGTACGCGTGTGTGTGCGAGGTTTTGGCTCTAACTGAACCCGAGTGAGGCGTTGGGCCTAACTGAACCCGAGCGATTGCACTGCACGCTACGCGTTACTGAACCCGAGCAATCGATCGATGGCTGTTAACTGAACCCGATCGAGCGATTCCTTCGCTACTGCTGCTAACTGAAGCCGATCGATGCTGCCTCTGGATGAACA
>NC_041380.1:453005793-453105733 GCF_002162155.2 Triticum dicoccoides
GGTGGGGGTGGATGAACCGGACCCCGTGGTGTTGCCTCTGGATGAACAGGACCCCGATCGATCGAGCCGGTTGGGGCTGGATGAACAGGACCCCGTGGAGGGCTGGATGAACAGGACCACCCCGTGGAGGGCAGGATGAATAGTAGACGGTGGAGGGCAGGATGAACAGTAGCCCGTGGAGGGGTGGTTGAACAGGAGCCCGTGGAGAGGGCTGGTTGAACAGTAGCCGGTGGAGTAGCGCGTGGTGGAGGCTGGATGAACAGGAGCCCGCGGATGAACAGTCGCAGGTGGAGGTTGGAGGAGGTCGACGGTGGATGAACATTAGCTCATGGAGGCTGGAGGGGGTCGATGGTGGAGATGAACAGTATCCCGTGGAGTCCCATTTTGCGGTATGCCACACCCCCCCGATGAACAGGACCCCTGTTATGACCGTAGCGCTCGAACACAAGCCTGTTTCCTCCGTTTTGCAGTACGCCACACCCCTCCCGATCAACAGGACCCCCGTTTCGACCGTAGGAGGTCTGTTTCCTCCGTTTTGCGGTACTCCACACCCCTCCCGATGAACAGGATCCCGTTTCGAACAAGGCCGGTCGAACACAAGGCCGTTTCTCCGTTCTGCGGTTCGCCAGGCCTCGTTTCCATCGCCTGTTCCGTCCAAGCCCTCCCGGTGAACACGACGCATTCCGTTGCCTCCCCATGAACACGATGCATTCCGTTGCCTCCCCATGAACACGATGCATTCCGTTGCCTCCCCACGACAACGACGCCATTTCTCCGTTCCGACCCAGCCATGTACAAGAGCCCTCGCCATACGTATGCGCGAGTAGGCGTTCGAGACCCCGCCCGTATGTACACATACGTGGCCGCATTTTCTTTCTTGCACCCTGGCCGCCTCTACTACGACACGTGCACGCCTCTACATCGACCAGTATATATGTACGGACACGTTCGCGACCAGAATGACAACGCTACATATGCTTCGACCAGGTGGGTCCCGACTGTCAGGCACTTCCTTGCGTGCGAAGATGTAGCTAGTGGGTCCCAGTAGTCAGGGGGGAAAAATACGGTGGCCCGTCCGATGGGTCCCGCTGTCAGGTGGAGGAATAATTATTTTGCACATAATAAGGAGGCACTTCCTTGCTGCGGCCGTGGACCCAGCTGTCAGCCTCTCCACGTACAGTCCACGTCCGATGGAAGCCGTTCCTTGACCATCTTGACCACGCCGCACCGAGAGCACCAGGGCGGTGGACGACGGCAAGGCCTAGGAAGGGGACGACGCGGAGCCGGGGAAGACGCGGCAGTGGATGCCCACGCGTAGAGGAGTACGAGGGTTCACTGGTTCGCTGCGGTGTGAGGCTGCCGTTGCCGCAGAATAACAGGGGGTGTGGGTGAGTAGAGGGATGGCCTGGCCAGCAGTGGGAGTAGTAGGGGGTGGTGAGGCCTCCGCCGCATTGTAGCCGGCCACGGGAGGCAGGAGGACGAGGCACAACCAGTGCTGGTTTGGGCGACTGGAGCAAGAAGACCAGAGGTTGAAGAAGCACTACGGCCGTTGGATGGACATCGTACGGTCACTGGAGCTAGAATCGTGCATATTGACTAAGTTGACAAAGCCCTCCGTCCCTGTCAACTTAGTAGGCCCACAAGTCAGACTGCCACTATACTGGGTCCCAGCTAACAGGGGGAGTATTCATTTTTTTGTGCGTAATAAGGAGGCACTTCCTTGCGTGCGAAGATATAGCTGGTGGTCTGAGCTGTCAGCGGCGGTAACATTTTTTTCACGAAATACAGAGGACCTTTCGGTGGGTCCCTGATGTCAGGTGGAGGAATCATTATTTTGCACGTAATAAGGAGGCATTTCCTTGCATGCGGCCGTGGACCAACTGTCGGCCTCTCCACGTAAAGTCCACTTCAGATGCATGTCGGTCGTTGACCACGTTGACCAGGCCGCGCCGAGAGCACCAGGGCGGTGGACGACGGCGAGGCCTAGGAAGGGAACGGCACGGAGGCAGGGAAGACTTGGCAGTTGTTTCCCATGCGGAGGGGAGTACGACTGTACGAGGGTTTACTGATTCGTCTGCCGTCGCCGGAGAATAACAGCTGGTGTGGGTGAGTAGAGGGATGGCTAGGCCAGCGATGGGAGTACGGTGGGGCGGTGAGGCATGCGCGGCAGCAGAGCCGGCCGCGGGGAGGAGGGAGCAGGCAGTCCTGCCGGCGCCTGTTTGAGCGGTTGGAGAAGGAAGAGCAGAGATTGAAGAAGCACGACGGCCGTTGGATGGCCATCCAACAGTCACTGCTTGTGTGTCAACCTTTTTTTAGGAAAGCCTCAAATCTGTGGAAAATAGCATACAGCCCATCTGCCATTATTTCTAATAATTTACAGCCCATTGGCTAATTATTAAGGTTTTTTGGAGCCCATATTCTTTTTGTTAGCATTACAACCCATATTGTGGCCACGGTTAAAAAATTATACGAAATTTTGCATATTTCGGTGCGGTCCGAACTGTTTTTAATCCCGAAATTTCGACTCACATTCAAACTGATTTTAAAAATAAATGTATATCAATATAAAATCCAACAAATTCTCCACGCATAAAAATTAATGTAATTTCAAATCTCGAAATGAAAAAAAGATATTTGAAACTAATTGCCGGTTTGATGTGTTTTAAAAATGTACAACCCATTTCTCATTATTGATGGGCCATTTTCTCGGCCAGCCGAATGAAAGCTCTCCTCGTCTTGAAAGATTTGCAGCCCAACAGGCCTGACAAAGCGACTTACTTGGCAAATCACAAAATAACCGGGCTGTGGCCATGGACCCAGCTATCAGCCTCTCCACGTACAGTACTCTTCCGATGGAATGTCATTGACCACGTTGACCACGCCGCACCGAGAGCACCAAGGCGGTGGACGACGGCGAGGCCTAGGAAGGGGACGATGCGGAGCCGGGGAAGACGCGGCAGTGGATGCCCACGCGGAGAGGAGTATGAGGGTTCACTGGTTCGCTGCGGTGTGAGGCTGCTGTCGCCACAGGGCCTGGCTAGCGGTGGGAGTAGTAGGGGGCGATGAGGCCTCATCGGCAGCACAACCGGCCACTGGAGGTAGGAGCAGGCGGTCTCCCCGGCGCTAGTTTGGGCGGCTGGTGCAAGAAGAGCAGCGATTGAAGAAGCAGCATGACCGTTCGATTCAAATCCAAACTGCTGCTAGAATCGTTTGTTGACTAAGTTGACAAGCCCTGCGTACGCGTCAACTTAGTAGGCCCACAGGTCAGCCTCCCAAACGGTGCGCCCCAGATGTCAGTGGGAGGAACAATTTTTTTTCGCGTAATAAGGAGGCAGTTGATTGCGTGCGACCAGGCCAGCGGAGGGAGTAGGGTGGGCCGGGGAAGCCTGCGCGATATCACAGCAGGCCACAAGAGGGGGAGCAGGCAGTCTCGCCGGCGCTAGTTTAGGCCTGGAGCAGGAAGATCAGAGATTGAAGAAGCACGTCGGCCGTTGGATGGACATCCAACACTAACTGCTGTTAGAATTGTGTGTTCACTGACAAAGCCTTGCGTAAACAAGTCAGCCTCGAAATTTGTGGCATGTACAGCCCATTTGCTATTATTTTATAATTTTTACTCATTTTCTAATTCATATGGAATTTATTGCAGCCCGTTTTCCATTTTTAGAATTGCTGGCCATTTTCTGGTCAGTACCAGGGTCAAAAAATTAACTAAATATGTGGCAATTTTTGAAAATTCGCAAATTTTTGCTGGGGAACGAAATATTCTTAATCCAAAAATTAATAGCCGTACTAAAACAAATTTAAAATAAATTAGTACTATGTCATGTTAAATCCAATGAAATACGTATAAGATATCAGTGAAGAACAAAAACAAAAAAAGAAACTTATATCCCATTTGCTATTTTTTTTTGGAATTTTCAATCCCTTTTGATATTACTTTTAACAGACATTGACCATACTCTTAAGCCAGGCCGGAATGCATCCCTCCTCGTCTTGAAAGATTTGCAGCCCAGTAATTCGGAGAAAACAAATAGGCCTAGCTTGGGTATTCTTCAAAAAGAAATACTGGGCTACCTATTTTCCCAAAGAACTGGTGCATGAGCATTTAGCTTTATTTATTTACTTATTTATGTTTAGGCGACCATGAGCATGTACCTGGGCCGGATTCATGTGAGAGCCTGCCTTCTAGTTAATTATGGGCTTCTCTATTGGGCCTTCATCAGTGGGCTGCATGTTATCAACAAGTGGAAAATGTGTTCCGAGTTTCAAAAAAAGTGTTCCGTACGATAAATAGTATGCGCTACGTACGGTACGGGGCACTAAAGGATCGAACCATGCAACAACTTCCAAAACATTGTGTTTGTCGTTCTAACAAAACATTTATTCAACCAACAGACGAAATATACTACTGATTGTACTCCCTCCGTTCCAAAATAGATGATCCAACTTTGTACTAACTTTATACAAAGTTGGGTCATCTATTTTGGAACGGAGGGAGTACACTGAAAACAGCAGCAGCAACCTGGACTGGGGGTGCAACAGAAGCAGTAAGCAGGCCAGAAGAGTGAAGAAGCAACTCTCTCTTCCAAACCAAATATCAACCATCATTACAGAAGGGCTACCAAAAAAGAACAAGTGTATGCATCAAACTAAATAAAGATCCTACTACACCAAGTGTACGCATCTAACTAACTGGCTCAGTTAGACGTTACTATTTATTAAGTTGTGGAGATTGGCTGACGGCTTGAACCAGATGGGTGCCTGACGGGGGAAACTCCAGCCAGCAGGTCGATGTATGATACTTGCGACCCTCTCTCCTACTTTGGGCTGCAGAGCGTGGTGGCACATATCAGGGTATGGTGCATGCAGAGACGCATGGTATGCTGTGTACACACAGTTTTGCCTGATGAATGAAACCATGCTGCCATCATGATCCTTGCCATCGGTTATCTCCTGGTTAATCGGATAATTCAGTCCGACAAACAGAGAGCGTGTACCAAGGCTACTTACCAGCCTCCAGTCAAAAATTCCTGAAGGCGCAGAGAAGCTGGGATCCTGCTCAAAGACCTTGCAGTGACTGTGATTGTATTCCGTGAAACAACACGTCCGGTATGTGTCAACGATCATCAATCTTTCTCCGTCGTCTGATCGAGACAGGAACCACCTGCAACTGCCATGCCGCTTTTCTTTGAAAGGTTATGGGATTAGGAAGGGTAGGGATACCAGGCGGCCTACAACATCATATCAAGTTGGAGTCAAATAAAAAAGGGCTCTTGGTTTAGTCAATCTTAAGAACAACATGTTATGAGCATGAATATTTTTTCAGCAAATGTTGACAGTAATATAAGCAAGCCATCATGATATCATAGGAAAGTAACATACTGCTGTAACAGCCGTTTGTAGTGATGACTGGAGTAGGCCAGCAATATGTCCAACCATAGAAGGAGTCGACAGCGTAAATGAAGCCCTTGTGTTCAATGGCATCAGAGAACCATGGAGGATTTATGATCCTGCGATGGATGTGAAAGATTTATCCACTTACTGCAGTGACCTGTCAGATAGGCGAGACCGTGGTTGAAGAACGCAATTAGCCTGAAGTCTTTATAATTCACAGATCTTGTGGGCACTTGGCAGATTACAACCTTGAGCAAATCAAACTTGGTATCATGTTGGCTACTCTAAGATTCTGAGTATTTTGGGCCGCGGTGCCAAAGCAGTGCAGTGTTAATCGAAGGAAGGGGATCAATTGCCGGGTGTAGACCTCCGCGAGCATCCAGCTGCCGCGACCGTCGACGAGCAACATCCAAGACGTGTTCATGCCGACCCAGTACATACCGTTAATGTAGTTGAGGCTGACGGGGATCGGATCACAGTCAAGGGGGTTGATGCTCGCCACCCTATGATCATTATGCTGCGTGACACGGTGTTTCTGAAGATCAGGCGGCATCAGCAAGCAAGGAGCTGGCTTAAAAAGCTCCGACCTGAGGGCTTTGAGTAAACTGTACAGCCTCGACGAGCACGCGGCGAGCGGCATGGTACTGAGATTGTCCACATGCGAAACAATGAGCTTGATTACCTCTATGGGGAGCGAATTCCAGCCACTCTTTCGGCGGACGCTGCTCGATTCTACCATCGTTAGTGCTTGGGTTTCGGACGAGGGGGGGAGGCGCCTTAGCGGGGATGGAAGATTGGACGAGATTATGTGTGGACAAAGATGGAGAAGCGAATATGTGCTGCGGGAAGTGGACAGGTGATGATGACTACAACACGCTGCTTGACTTACGAGACACATACCAATAGCGTAGGGTCATGTCGATACCATACTACTTGCTTGAGTGATCACAGTACTGGTACTCCCTACAATGCTATGCCCTAACTTGCTTGAGTAGAGTAGTAGAGTAGGACTCTACTCTACTACTAGCACCGGAGGAGTAGTATATTCTAATCTAAAATAGTTACAAACTTCAATGCCCGAGCATGGAATGACTACGAACCGTGCTCAAAGACCGTGTCTACGTGGTGTTTGGACATGGGCGACAACCTCAACGCCAACGGTGCTGCTCCCGTTGCACCGTATGTGTTTCTGTCCTTCCTGTTCGAAATCGTGGTAGAATTCATGTTTCTACTCTGTATCCTAATACTATGCTAGTCCACATGATTAGTTTCATCTCTGTTATAGCCGTCATGATTTATTTTGTGCTTATTCGGATTAAATCTCGTAGTAACTTGCTCATATATTCAACTGGCGCAACGTCCCCTACAGCCACTCCCGTTTCATGGACGGCTTGGTCGATGTTGGAATTTTGCTAGTAGGCCTTTATAAGGTGAGCTCTTCTACCACTTGTATGAGCATGAGAAGAGGAGACCTACACGCGCGCTCCTCCTCCTCGATCACCTCGCCACGCCACGCCTCGTCACGGCACGCCGCGGGTTGCGGGATTGAGCCAAGCCGAGGACAGAGCTATACTCCGACGACCTACCCGGCCTGCACTATATAGTTTCTCACCACCGTTCCAGATCATTGCACCGCCAAGCAAGTCTTCTCAATCCCTCCTTTCGGTGTGCACCGGGAGAAGGGATAGCAGGCCTCCGGAACCCCGCCTCTCGTGATCCTGTACGGGAGAGGGGTGATCAGATTTTTGGGGAGTGCACTAGCACGACTGTTGGCAGCGACGACTTCGCGAACGACGACTTCTTCCCTGACCTCGGCAACCTCATCCTCGACATGGGCGACAACGTCAACGTCGGCAACCAGTGAGATACAGGGTGTAGGAAGCGGTTTGGGAATTTGCATGCCTTTCCAACCAGTGAGATACTCCGTACAAAGTATGACATAGAAATAACCACAGAGAAGGAAGCTAAAAGTAAACAATCAAATGAGCATTTTTGCATTTGTTTTGCATTGGATCTTTTCACAAGCTTGACTAGTGCTGTTTTTCTACTTTTACAAAAACCACATCGTAATGTTAAAATGTGCATTTGCATGTACATAAGTAATAGTAGAACTCCCTCCGTCTAGGTGTATAAGTCTTCCCTCCTTCTTGGTCACGGTGCACAACCGGAGATGACTTATTGACCTGGACGGAGGGAGTAGCACAGTCTGCAAGCATATATCGAGAGAGACGTGTAGTGCGATAGTATATAGTAAAGTTTGTGCTATATGCACGTACTTGCAAAATGCGTACGAATACACAAGGTTTCCAAACTTTCCCTTTTACATACTTAATTAAGGACGCTAAAAATTCCTGAACGTTCGGGATTTATAATTTGCATCCCAAAACTAATGAGATCGCCTTACGAAACAAAAATTATACTCCTCCTAAAAGCCACGATGCTCGCAGGAGCGCTTGCGGCGCACCATGAGTGCCCTGGTGCGCGGCCGTTTCCTAGCGCGCTGACACAACGCCTCTTCCTCAGCCTCGCAACTCGCGAGGTGCTGATTGGTGGCTTGCCGGCGGGCGAGCACAATCTCACCGGTGTGGTGATCCATTGCCAACAGGTACTCCTCCTCGCTAGAAGCATGCACCCAGTCCACGTACCGCCAAGCGTAGATGAGGCGCTTGGGCCCGACTGCACTCAGGGCGTCGGCACTGGCGTCCTCCACCACCCTCACGGCCCTCGCACGAGCCTTCTGCCAAAGAGCCAATTGCCTGACTCTCTCGGACGCGACATAGGCCTCCCAGGCAGCTTGTTCTGCGGTGCGCTTCTCTTCCTCGGCCTTCTTCTCCGCCTCTATTTTGGCGCTCTCTGCTGGAGGCAAAGCCTCCCACAAGGCGACATCCATTTCTTTCCAAAGCTCCTCAAGGCTGGGGGCTCGGTGGGCGGCGTGGCGTTCTCCTCGTAGCGGGGAGCCGACGCGTCCTCCGGCGCGCATGCTGGCGAGATTGGGAACACCGACGCGTCCACCTCGACGCGTCGCGATGAGGAGCGGAACGCCGACGCGTCCTCCTCGACTAGTGGCGGCGAGGAACAGAACAGCGACGCATCGCGTAGCGGCGAGGAGCGGAACACCGACGCGTCCTCCTCGACTAGTGGCGGCGAGGAACGGAACGGCGGCGCGTGACCATCCGCGTGGTGCATCGAGGGGCTCCTAGGGCTTGGGAGGGGTGATGCCATGGTGGTCGACGTGAGAGGGAGGGGGAGGAGATAGCGATGAACATGAACGTGAGGGGGAGGAGATAGCGATGTCGTGGGAGGCGCAATATTTATAGCGAGCAATGGCACACCTACGTAAGATATGGACTGAGCTGCACTGACTTAACTGCCGGTCCAGTTGCGTCACTGACATGTGGGCCAGACCCCTGTTGGGCCCATATGTCAGTGACCGAATACACCTACAGTTAAGTAACAGCTACGTGGGCATATTTGTTGGAGTAAATTACGGGGGAGCGAAGGGGTGGAAATATTGCTGGTCACAACGGATTGGATGAGCGTGGGGGAAGGAGAGTCATGCATGCAGATTTTTTCACACGGGGTAGAGTGGTGGGACCGCCGGAGGGAGAAGGAGAGTTTGGCAGGCATATTGTTTCCACACATGGAGAGGAAAAGATTTGGAGATGAACGGGCTGCCTGCAGGTATGGGGAACGGTGCATAATAAGTCATCTTGCATGCCGGGCTAGGTATAGTCTCAAGTCATTAAAAACAAACACGCCCCACACATGTTCATATTTCAAGGTGCACTAAATTATTGCATGCGATGATTAAGGCTGGCCATAATGGTGGTATCTTAGCTGGTATCATGCACACGGGAATAGCAAACATGCTGATGTGGCAAAGAATTAAAGAAGAGAGGGGGGGTTAGAGTAACTAGTGTTCATGCATGCATTGGTAAACACATTTTTTTGTGGAGAATGACAACACTAGTTGAGTACTTTTGCAGACTTCAAAAACTATTCCACAATGTGTCAACATTCACAATGTCAAATCAATATTTTTACACTCATTATAAAACGTAGTTCTTATACTCATTATAATCAGTACTCCCTCCGTCTAGGTGAGCAAGTCATCTTAGATTGTGCACTGCGACCAAGGAGGAGGGGAAACGAGAGATCTCAATGTTTATTTGCTAATTAATAGCATTGCATGCAATGAACTAACCACTGCATGTCGTGTTTGGTAGTCTCAAGTCATTAAAAGCATGCACACCCACATCTCCTATTGGTTGATATGTCAAGAAACAAGAAACGAGGTAGAAGTTAATGCACCGCGCCTAAGTGTTTTGGGAGTATTGTAGATATTGATATTTTTAGTATAAATTTGGTCGTGGGATTTCATTGATGCCTGTCAAAGCGTTGACAGGTCTGCTATGCGTGACCTGAAGATGAAAGCGTTGAGCATCTCGGAGTTGATCAACAATCTTCAATTGTCAAAGATTAGCCGTTCGGCCATTAAGGTGGCACACTTAATCGCTAAGTATAGGTTTGACAATAGATTAGATGGTATTCTTGTAAATAAGGTACCACCCTGTGTGGTGAATATTGTAACGAATGAGTGTACTGGTGTGGCTGGTTAATTAATATAAGGTGGTGTTAAAAAAGTATAAATTTGGTCAAACACTTTGCAAACGGTTGACGGGAGTAAAAAGGACCAGAGGGAGTATCATGCATGCGGAGTAGGCAAAAAAAATTGGTTGTCTAAAAAAAGGCAAAAAAAAGCTCATTTATAGCCGATCGAAGTCTCAAAGGGCGCGACCGCGCGAGGGAGGCTGTCGGCGTGGGTCCCCAGACTTTCCTTCCTGCGGCCTGCAACGTGGCTCAAGTGGGGGCCCAGCACGACCCATCTTCATCAGCTCAAGCCCAAGACCCTCGCGAGGGGCCAAGCCTCGCGGGACGAACGACAGGAAGCTTCCTCAGAGGAAGCCTCATCAGGCAGGCTCACGAGGAGGAGGAGAGATCAAGGCAGGGGCACCTCGCGAGGAGCCCATGACGCAAGCCATGACGATCGAGACCAGGCGGGCGCCAGGCGGGCGTCGGCCTATGCAGTGTCCTTCTTTCCCCTTTGGTGCAAAGGGGGCAAGCACAGGACAAGGCATCGGGCAAAGGTTGCCATTCCGGTGCAACGATACCAAGACCAAAAGAGCAGCAAGACGGAGGTCACCGTGGAGCCCAAGACGGCGTCATCACCAGTACTTTTGGCAGCCGAAGACCACCTTTAGTCAGGATAACTTGTACTAGCTGTTCCCCTTCAAAATGGCCAATTGTTGGCGCCCTTCCCGCTCATTATTTGGGGAGAGGCCCAGGGCCTCTATAAATAGAGCTAGCCACCACAGAGTAGAGGGGGACATCTAGAGATCGGACAGAAGGCAGAGAGGGGGGACACACCTAGACATCTAGAGATCTGATAGAGCCCTAGCAGAGAGAGAGAGGCGACTAAACTCACCCAAGCAGTTCATCGCACCAGCTCAAGAACACCTCTCGCGAGGCCGTTCTTCCCTTGTACTGTTCATCATCAGCCCCTGAGGCAATCCTCCACACCACACACTGGAGTAGGGTATTACACCACAATGGTGGCCCGAACCAGTATAAACCTCGTATCCCTTGTGTTGTTCGTTGTTTCCAGCTTAGATCACACGAGGAGATTGGACACAGATCGGTAGGGGAGAGATCTCTGTGCGCACCCCAGTGTTCGAACCTCAAGGGTCTGTCGGAACCCGAAATCCGACATTTGGCGTGCCAGGTAGGGGTGCGCCGGAATCTTTCTTCCGCTGTTTGCGTGTGATCTGCCGTCGTGTCCATGGCTGACGCTTGTCGGGCTCGCGCCGAGCGCCAGGCTGCTCTCGCCACCCGCGTTGCCTAGACGACGCCCGTCGGCGGACTCCCTCATCGTTCCCCGTCGCCTGCCGCCAACGCCGTCACCGGCCCGGCGGGGAACGAGTAGCAGACCTCGTCCCAGCATGCTTCGGTGCGGCGGGAGGGCCGGACCGCCACATCGTCGCTGACTCCAGCCGCTTCGTCGTCCCACGCCCGTCGCGCCCCCATGGACGCACACACCGCGCTGCTCCTGGCAAGAGAGCTCCTACACTACCGCCTCGTCGACGACCTCTACGAGGACTGGCTCGCCCGCATCACTGAGCTCATCAGTGCCGCAGGGGGTTCCCCCTTGCCGTCCTTCTCGCTGCCTCGCCCTCCATTTTGCGCAAGATGCAAGGATCAGGAGGTGCCTCCACCACCTCCTCCCCAAGAAGGCGCCCTGGCTCCAAGGCGCGCAGCCCCTGGGCAAGACCCTCCGTGTCTGGCACCTGCGCAGCAAGAAAGGAGCTGCCAAGAGATCACTCATCCCCAAAAAGGTGCTCGTGCGCTCCCAGCGCCGGCGCGCCAAGATCGCGTCCCTGCATCTCCATGCCAAGACCCCGTGCTGCTCCAAGCGGTGGCGCACGGTAATCCCCAGGAGCAAGCCCAATACCAGCAAAAGGCACCGGTGGCCACAGCAGGCTACCGCTCCCTCACCCCCGAGCTACGCGGCGTCGCATGGCCAGGCAAGTTCAAGCCTGACCTACCCCCTCACTACGATGGCACGGCGGACCCCGCGGAGTTGCTACAGCTCTGCGAGCTATGCATCGAAGCCGCCAACGGAGACGAAAGGGTCATGGCGAACTGGTTTCCCATGGCGCTCAAGGACGGGGCCCGCACCTGGCTCCTGAACCTGGCTCCTGGCACAGTCTCCTCCTGGGACGACATGCGCACTCACTTCATCGCCAACTTCCAGGGCACTCGTGACTGGCCCCCGGCCGTGAGCGATCTGCGCCGCATCAAGCAGCAGCAAGGGGAAACCCTGCAGAAATATATCCAGCGCTTCAACAACGCCTGCCTCAAGATCCCCAAGGTGACTGAAGAAGCCATCATCTTGGCCTTCTCCGATGGCGTACGCGACATCAAGATGAAGGAGGAGGTAGCAATCCATGAAGACCTGTGCACATCCCTGGAGCTGTTCAACTTGGCGACCAAGTGAACCAGGGCCGAGGAAGGGCACCTTTCCCTCCTCAAACTCCCGGCTGCCGACTCAGAAGAGAAGAATCCCAAGGCCAAGGACGTGAAGCGCAAGGGGGCTGCCTTGCTTACAGTGGAGCCAGACACCAAGCGAGGCAGGGATCAACCGGAGTCATCCAAGGGCAGTCGATACTGCGTGTACCATGACCTCCACTCCCACAACACCAACGAATGTCAAGAGCTCAGGGCCATGAGAGATGGACGTGTCGGCCGATGCCCCGAGCGCAAGGACAGGGGCTATGGTCGAGGAGGAGGAAGAGGTGGCAGACAATGGGAAGACCATGGCCCTCGCCAAGGATGGCGTGACCGACCTCGCGAGGATCGCTGGCAGGACCAGCCTCGCGAGGGAGGCTGGAGAGATCAGCCTCGTGAGGATTGCCCGCATGGCAACGCATGCCTTCCTCCTCTGCCGCCACCGCCAAGGAGGAACGAAGACCAACATCAAGACGAGGGGGCTGGGGGCTTCCAGGAGCCGCGCGCGATCGCTTGCATCTTGGGTGGCGCGCAGGCCCCAGCCTCGCAGCGCATCTTCAAGAAGTTTGCTCGCGAGGTGAATGTAGTCCTCCCCAAGCTTGAGGCCACGCGCCCTCTTAGGTGGTCTGCGTGCGCTATCACGTTCAGCTCAGCGGACCAGCTCAAGTGCGCGGCAACGACCAGAATCCTCCCGATGCTTTTCTCCCCAGTCATCAGCAACGTGCAGGTCACCAGGACCCTCATTGATGGCGGAGCAGGACCCAACGTCCTGTCCGTCGAGACGTTCGACAATCTCCAAGTGCCCTATGATCAGCTTCAGCCAACCAAGCCCTTCTCAGGAGTCACTGATGGTTCCACTGTTCCAATAGGGCAGGTTCGCCTTCCAGTCACCTTCGGGCAGCGCAACAACTACCACACCGAGCTCATCGACTTCGACGTCGCCCACATCCGTCTGCCATACAACGCCATCCTCAGGTACCCAGCCCTGGCCAAGTTCATGGCAGTGACTCATCATGGATACAATGTCCTCAAGATGCCAGGAAGCGGTGGAGTCATCACCGTACCCTGTGAAGAAAGGGACGCAGTGTGCTCACTTGAGCGCGCGTTCCAAGCCGCAGCAATCGAAGACCCGGAACACAGAAACGGAAGACTTCCCGAGGCGACCCTTAAGAAGAAGAAGGTTTTGCCTGGCCCAAGCCATAAGGAGGCAGGCGCCTCCGGAGGTGTTGCGTCAGGATCTGCACCCAATCAGGGAGCGCCACCCTCTCTCGCATAGGAAGGCGCGCCCGACGCCCTCCTCAGGTAGGGCTCGGGGGCTCTTTCTTGGGGAGCCACCGACTTTACCAAGGTCGCGAGGGAGGCGCTCGGGCACCACTTGGAGGGGCGCTTCCAGGCACGGTTCCCTCAGGAAGGTACAAGGCAAGGAAGACCAAACCCTCAAGAGTTCATCGCAAGAAACACCCAGGAGCTACAGGGGTTGAGAGTCATGCGCGACAGCCGCCGCTTGCCCGCCGTAGCCCCACATCCAGGCAAGGATGGTGGGCTGCGCGTCTGGATCGACATGCCAGGGATCAACCAAGCCGCGTCTTAGGAGGGCCTATGGCCTTCGCGCGTGGGGCGTTGCGAGGGTCCACCTCATAGCTACGTTCACATGCCTTTCGGCCTGCCGAACACGGTCGCCGCTCATCAGTGCCTGCTGAGGAGCATTCTGGAGGCTCAGGAGGTCAGGCATTGTGCGGTCCTGGAGGAGATGGAGATAGCCCTCGGAGACCCGCCTGAGCCCCCGGGGCCTCTCGAGGCTCCTGGGCCTGGGGGCTCGTGAGGGTCGATGTCGTCATCGCGCATCGCCCACTTCTTCAACATCACTTCATCTTCAACGGCACCATGTGACATCTTTCTAAGTTCCGTTTTTAGCTGGGAGCACCCACATGGCCGCATCATTCCAAGGTCACGTGGGTCCGTCCCTGTGGCGTGTATCCATTTTGCTTATGATCTTTACTTACCTTGTTGGGGGCGCCCCTCGGGCTGCATCATCCCCGAGCTGCTCGGGCCTGGCCCAGCGGCGTTTGCTTTTCCCGCGTCTACTTAAAATGAATTTGCTCTTTCGCGCTTAATTGTCACCCGCTGCTTATTGCGTACTTCTCTGCTTTCATGCAAAGTGCTTGCACGTTAAAAGGGGGGTACCTGAGCATCGCGACTCATGGGCTCCTACTGGCTCTCCAGCCCTCACCCCTGGCCTTGACCCACGGCATCGCGACCTGTCATACCAGTAGCGGTTGAGCTAGCTCGAGGGCCGGGACCTGAGGACGTAGAGCATTTGCATTCTAACCACCCTGCAGGAACACACCGTTGATAAAGGCCCAGAGCCAGGCGCAACCCGCCTCGAGGTAGGGCCTCGTGAGTTCTGCGCTGGCTCACGAGTGCCCAGATACACCTCTCCTAGCCCTACCGTTCCGGCCATGTGTTAGGGCGGGGCTGTACACGCCCCGAGGGCTTCTCCCGGAGGGGAGCCCCCTCCCACGTACCAGTGGAAGCACCATGCTCCGTGCTGGCTGACGACTCTGCCGAGGAGCGGCTATGCCCGTACACATACGGAAGCGCTATGCTCCGCGCTGGTGATAAACAACTGAGGGCGGCCTACGGCCGTACCAACCTCAGGGAGCCCAGAGCTCAGTGTCTGGCACCATCGCAACGCCTCCCCTCGGGAGCGCCGCGCGAGGGGGCTGGACATGGGGGATACTCCCGGGCCTTGCCCGAGCGCACGCCACCCAGCCAGGTCCCTCGGACCTGGTCGTCATGCGCCCCTCCCCGAGCGGAGCCAAGGTATGGAAACCCGTTTGAACGTCAAGGGGGACTCCTGAGCATCGCGACTCAGGAGCCTAACTTGCCCCGTAGCCCCTCGCTCCTTAGTCCCGTCCTGGTTTCCGGTCGGGGCTAACGCTGGGTGAGGTATGCACGGGGTCGGGCCCTGCCAGCATAGAGCGCGAGCAAGTAGGGGAGAAAAATGCAAATTCTAGGAAATTCAAAGCAAATATTACAAGCCATAGATTGTTTCACGACGTCAAACACAAGTTTAAACGCCTCCGTGAGGCATGGTGCATGTTGCAGGAATAAAAACAGGACGGAAGCCGCGAAGGGATCACTCTCCAGTGGCGCTGCCACCTGTGGTGGAGTCACGCTGGACGACTCCGCCTCCCGGGGCCGCAGAGCTGGCGGCACCGCGCCCGGGCAAGATGCTGAAGGCGCGGAACCTCCCCAGCAAAGCTTTGGCTCGGCCTTTCACGGCCTCAGCGGCAGCGGTGGCAAGGTCGCCGCTCACGGGTTCCAGCAGGCTGTCGAAGTCGACGTCGGGGTCGCGCAGGTAGACGTGGCTGAGGATATGCGTCAGCGCCGCAGAAGACAGAGCACGCGCCTCGGCCTCGGCCGTGGGGCCAAGGCCGTCTACGACATCTTCAAGCGCACGGACCAGGAAGGGAAGCAGCTTGGCGGGGCCGTCCTCCCCACCGGCCAACGGCTCCTCCAAGCCGCTCTCGTAAAGCGTCTTCAGCGTGGCACGAGCCTTCTTCTCCATCTCCGTGAAGGCCACCCGATCCTTCGCCAGGACCTTCGCCTTGGCGTCTAGCTCGGTCCTCTTCGCCTGCAGCGATCGCTCCAGCGTCTCCAATCGGCCGTGGCAGTCATCAAGATTGATGTCCCGGTCCTTGACGGCAGCCTCCCGAGCCTTCATCTCCTTCTCTTTATCCTAGCGGCCGTGGACCTCCTTGGCGAGCTCGTTGCGCAGGCCTTGCAGCTTGGTCTCCAGCGCCTCGCAGCGAGCCTTGGCAGCCGCAGCATCGCCCAGGGCATCGTCGTAGTGGCCTTGGCTTGGTTGGCAGCCTGCTTCTCCCCATCGGAGGCCGACACGGCCTGGCTCAGCGCTGCTCGGATGAAGGCAGCGGAACGGGCCCAGCCAGAAGCTAGCTCCAGGCGACCGACCACTAGGCGAGGGTCCGCGCTTAGAAGATCCTCCCGCAGCTGGCTCAGTTCGCTGGCGACCTGGTCCAGGACGACGGCAGAGGGAACAGAAGAAGCGGGAACTGGCGGAGAACTGCAAAGAAGAACTCATAGAAAGGAGGCACCAGACCGGCGACGATGGCACTCACAAAGAGCGGATATAAGGTGCTCCCCGTGCATTCAGGCTGGTCGGAGCCGGCCTTGAGCACAGTCGCCCCCTTGCTACCCTGCGCCACTGTCATCGGGCACGTGAGGGCGAGGTTCTTCTCCGGCAGGTTCAGGGAATCCAGAGCTGGTGAGTACCAGGCCTCGGTCGGGGACTTGTGAGGCGCCATGGCGTGCCGTATGAGAAGGATTGAGACAGATCTGGAGGATTTAGGGAGCAAGAAGGAGGAGAGCAAGAAAGGGGATCTGGGGCGAGGCGAACGAGAACAAAGCAAGTAAGTCTGGCCCGGGCACCTCTTTTGTCAGATGGACAGTTGCCGAGGCATCGTGGGGAAGTGCAGGCGCCCACGTCCAATCAATTGCCGTGCGGCGCCCAAGGCCGTAGGCTGCTGGGGCCCGCGGTGCTTCGCACTTGCCCCTTCACTTCCCTTCTAGGCCAAGCCCGGGCGCGCCTTGGGCCCGGGGGCTACTGTCGGCGTTCTGGGAATGGGGGTCCCCAGACTTGCCTGCCTGCGGCCTGCGACGTGGCTCAAGTGGGGGCCCAGCGCGACCCATCTTCATCAGCTCAAGCCCAAGAATCTCGCAAGGGGCCAAGCCTCCCGGGGCGGATGACAAGAAGCTTCCTCAGAGGCAGCCTCATCAGGCAGGCTCGCGAGGAGGCGGAGAGATCAAGGCAGGGGCACCTCGCGAGGAGCCCGTGACGCAAGCCATGACGATCGAGACCAGGCGGGCGCCGGCCTGCGCAGTGTCCTTGTTTCCCCTTTGGTGCAAAGGGGGCAAGCATAGGCCAAGGCATCGGGCAAAGGTTGCCATTCCGGTGCAACGAGACCAAGACCGACAGAGCAGCAGGACGGAGGTCACCGTGGAGCCCAAGACGACGTCATCACCAGTAATTTTGGCAGCCAAAGACCACCTTTAGTCAGGATAACTTGTACTAGATGTTCCCCTTCAAAATGGCCAATTGTTGGCGCCCTTCCCGCTCATTATTTGGGGAGAGGCCCAGGGCCTCTATAAATAGAGCTAGCCACCACAGAGTAGAGGGGGATATCTAGAGATCGGACAGAAGGAAGAGAGGGGGGACACACCTAGACATCTATAGATCTGATAGAGCCCTAGCAGAGCGAGAGAGGCAACTGAACTCACCCAAGCAGTTCATCGCACCAGCTCAAGAACACCTCTCGCGAGGCTGTTCTTCCCTTGTACTGTTCATCATTAGTCTCTGAGGCAATCCTCCACACCACACACTGGAGTAGGATATTACACCACAACAGTGGCCTGAACCAGTATAAACCTCGTGTCCCTTGTGTTGTTCGTTGTTTCCAGCTTAGATCACACGAGGAGATTGGACGTACATCGGTAGGGGAGAGATCTCCATGCGCACCCCAGTGTTCGAACCTCAAGGGTCTGCCGGAACCTGAAATCTGACAGAGGCAAAGGTCGTGGGAGGCGCGACGTTTGACGGAATTAAGTGAAGTTACATTCACGCACCGGCATGGCGTGCGAACAAGTAGAAGCTATACTGTCAGGACTACGATATGGGTCTAGTATACATGACATCTAGTGGGTCCCGCATAGTTCTCTAGAACTCTTTGGGGGCTTGCAGTCGTTTATCCACCGGGCAAGCCAGCAACCCCACGCCGTTCGCACGCCCTACTCGTCCCCTTCTTCTACCTTACAACAGTTCGCTCCCAATCGTCCCGTCCTTTCACATTAGTTCGCTCCCAGTTTTTTTGCGGGGTACAACCGTTCAACTTCTCCTAACCCTCCTCCAAAATCCATGGTCCCCGCTGAGTACCAGGTTAGAGCCATCACCGGCGATCAGTTCATCGTCATCTACAGATGTGGATCCGAGACGGTGAAAGCCTGGCTTGCTCGCTTCCTACGCATGTTCAACAGTTCAACAGATGAGTGGGTCGCTGGGCTAGATGTTGAGTACACCACAGTCCTGGGACGAGAGAAGGATCTAAAGGACGAAGAGAGGAAGAATCCCGCCGTGATCCAGGTTTGCGTACATAACATTTGCTTGGTCTACCACATATGCCATGCCGACATTGGGTGCCAGGATTTTAAGAACTTCCTCAAGGACAAAAGAGTGAAATTCGTTACTGTAGGCTTTAAGAACGACAGTGATGTCCTGCGTCGGATAGGTCTCGTTGTAGGCCAGCCCTTCGATCTCCAAAAGGCAAGCCTGGTGTCCTCCTCTCAACCTTCAATGCTGACCCTGGCAGCAGCCATGATTGATCCTTCGTACGCTAAACTGAAGAAACCTCATCACGAGTTTCATCATGCATGGGAGTCGAAGACATTAGATGAAGATCACATCCTGTACGCAGCAATGGATGCCTACCTTTGTTTAAATATCTACAAGGGTTGGATGAAGAAGCAGAGCCCAGTGTCCGGTTCAAGCAAAGAAGCGTCGGCGAAGAGGAAGAGAAAGAGGGACGAGGACGAAGTCGAGGACGTGAACTCGGACTCCAAGTAGGTGGCAGTGCCGTCGCTCATGCTGGTTCTACTGCAGTGTCAAGCGGACTAGTTGCTTATTAGTTTATTTTCAAGGACTAGTAAACCAGAATGGAGGTAGTAGTTTTTTTAATCGAAGAAGGGTTTCCCCTTTCGATTTTCATTAAAGAAAACCAACATCTAAATCTAAACCTTGGTTTTTTTCCTAGAACTACCAGGTTCAACATCTCGCAACATAAACCCATACAACCTCCATCGCAAAAAACAAACAAACCATACAACATACGCCAAGGAGGTACGTAATACTATGAATTCCATTTTCGCTCCATACCAATCATTCTAAAAACTACTTACTACTTATAACGCGCCATTGAAAATCGGAACTCTTAACCCCGCTAAAAACGATATTTTAAATGTGGTTACTCGATCTGTGGCAACTGGCGAGCCACCGCGCTCCAAGTCGTTCACCTGTGGTCCCGAACATCAACTCCTACGGATCAAATTATCACGCGAGCTGACTATTCCTACAAAGGTGCTCCACCACGTACCCAGTACCCGCGAATGCAGCAATCGTGCCTCTAGGGTTTTAGGGTTTATTTGTTAACGTCGCCTTTACGTAACACTCATGTGTGCGAGACAGCTAGAGGCCGACTGCGTGCGTGCGCCTCTTCTCTTCGTATATGTACTCCACTGTTTGTCTTGTGTCCAAAAAACTATAATAACTACTAGCAATGTGCCAATGCGTTGCCACATGATCAAAGTAGATTAATACAGTGGCGGAGCTAGATGCAGACTACGCCTGGGGCTGTGCTATGTTGAGTGATAAACTTCTATGATTTTCTATGCTTTGCATGAAGAACTTTTAAAGGAAGTTGTTTCTAGGCCTGGGGCTATAGCCCTAGCTCCCCCAGGCCTCTCTCTGCCACTGGATTAATACATATTCACAGATTTGATAGAAAAAATTCTAGGTTTGAAATACGTATATCACTAAAAATATGTCATGTTTCACTCAAAATATATTCCTTTGGCGTTTTTGATGAGATAAGGGAGGAATGTTGTTGGTTTCAAGATTCGAGAAGTGGTATATGTCTAATTTCTACTCTTACTAGCAAGATGCCCGTGCGTTGCACGGAACATCAAGATCTTGTGGGAGAAAAGGATGAACGAGGGAAGGCCTTATCTGCAAATGTGGTGAAGAGTGCGGGTAAATTGCCATATTTTCCTTCCTATCCGTCAGATATAAATCAGAAGACCTACATTACAGGATGGCAGGCCCACCATCATCACCAACTCTATTTTTTATCCCTACTCTTATAATAAGCATTGTCGGTGATGATCGTGTGCCTACCATCCTGCAATATAGGCCGTCTGATATATATCTGACAGATAGGAAGGAAACTATGACAATTTTGCAAAAAGATACCCACACCCCTCTCCACATTTGCGAATAAGGCCTTCCCTCATTCATCCTTTTCCCCCACAAGATAAACTACTCATACAAATGCATCTTGATGTTCCGTGCAACGCATGGGCATCTTGCTAGTTGTTGCAAAAAGCCCATGTGTGTGTGAGAGAGAGGGCGAGTGGAGGAGGACGGAGTGCATGTGTGACAAAGACACAAGGAGTGTGTGTGCGATAGGTATCAGCTTAAAATGAGGCGATAGTGTGTGTGTGTGCATGATCGAGAGGGCGTGTCTCAAGAAGGGAAGAAAAATCTACATAGATACAAGGAGCGGTAGAGAGACATGTATGCGATGGTGGAAGCACGAGTGTGCGGGTGTATAAACCTATCTAGAGTCTAGCTAGTCGATAAATATTTGTGAGAGAAATACGAGTCGGGGTGCGAAAGCGAGAGTTTTGTGTGTGTGAGAGAGACGGTAGTCGGGAAGGGGAGTGGAAGCAGGAGTTGTGCGTGTGTGTCTGTGAGAGAGAGAGAGAGAGAGGAGATGGTAGTCGGCGTTGTCTGATCAGTAAACAAATGAATAATGTCATTCTGGGATGGAGACGAAAAGGAGACCGCAACAAATGTTGTGTCTACAGGAGAGATAGAGAGAGTAATTTTAGTGGTATGAGTCATATGTAGAGACATATAGGGTGTGTGAGAGAATCCCATAGAGAGAAAAACAAAGTGAAAGACGAGTGGATACTGTGTGTTTGGTGGTGAAAAAGAAAGCTTAGGTACCGAGTGATACCAGAGAACAGTAGAGACGCGAGAGATAATGAAAACCGTGTAATTTATAATGATAGGGAGAGTGTCACACTTCTCAAGGGAGACGTCGAGTGACCATGTTTGTGAGGATAGGAGCAACATGAAGTGAGCGTGCGGGTGAGATGGAGAAAAGAGAGTGATAGCTACCTGAAGGAGCATGCATGCCAGAGAGATGGGCGTGAAAGGAGTGAACAAAAAAGGGATTCAAATATTTGAATTCGAGATGATGATACATGTAATCCATACTCAAACCAAAATTGATCTATCAAACATGCATACTCATATGAATTCATGCACATCTATGTTATTTAATATGTAGATATTACTGACCCATACATTTTAGTAGAACATAATTTGGTTAAATTTTTTCGAATTCAACCTTAAGATTTCGAGATCGTTGTATTTGTAAATCAAATTATACATATAAAGGAGAAGAATTCTTTGTTGTGCTTTTGAAAGTATATATAAAAAATGATGTACATAGAAGTAATTCCAATTGAAAATGGATCCCGCCCGAAAAAAATAGAATACAAACGGGATTCGAATTGAGTTGGCACGGTAAACTTGCACTCCGAAAAATTTGAATGAAGCGGGGAAAGTCGCAGTAACCGCCCGAAACCAAAATCTGCGAGATGGAAATCACTACTACCTATCCCTGCCATGCAGAGCCTATATGCTAGATTTCTATAGGTTTCGGTAGGGGTAGGTTTGTAATTTCACCCAAACGTGACGTAACCGCCTCTCACCCGGATTCATACACGGTGGGCACCAAAACACAGTGTGTCCTCGGCCGAAATCGACTCCCTCCCCAATTCATATTCATACACGGTGGGCGCCAAAAACAAACTCTCGTCGGCAAATATTCGGTGTATGTGAGATTACCGTCCTATCCCCAACCGACTAGTGTTGCTGTGATGTAGTAGAAATTTGAAACAGGGGCTAAGTTTGTAAATTTCCTCGCATTTGAGACAAGCGCGCCCTGAATACATGGTTCCCCCCTTCCTCTCTACCTCCCTTTTCCCCATTCGTACTCCGTGGGTGCCAAAACACCCTCTCCACCCCACCCTCCTCCGTCCGCCGCCGTCCGCCACCCCATCCACCACCATCCTCCTCCACCATGCCGGAGATGATACCCCGACGCCGCCGTCCATTACAAGAGATCGACCTCTCTCATCCACGGCTTCGGACCGGGATCCTTGCATCCCGTCCTCTCGCTTCACCCCCACCGTCGTCCACCTTGCCGGCGCTGCTCCTATGACCGTCTCGTCCACCGCGCCCCGCCTCGCCGCCACCATCTACCCTCCTAGATCTGCTTCCACGCCGCCGACAGCCATCGCTACCGCAGCACTGTCAAATTCTCAGCAGATGCGTACACGGCGCCACACCAGAGGCGATACTCTTTCATATCTGCTCAACTTATTTATCGCAGCTAGAAAATAGATCGCCACTACTTTACTCTGATTTCTTGTCTTGGTTGTGAAGTTGCCTTTGTCCGGTTTGCACCTTCAGATCTGCCATGGAACGCTCAACACCATACTCGCAATGCTTATGGTTTTCCCCTTTTATATTCCACACTAGTTAAATCACAGTAGACTAAATTCCAAATTTGGGTCAGTCGATTTTTCAGAGTTCGCCGGAGTTCGCCGGTGCGATCGAAGGGGCTCGAGTGGGGATGGTGGTTGTGGGGGGCGGTGGTGGGGCCTCGTCGAACGAAGAAAACTCGACGCGGGTGGGGGTGGGGGTGGCGGAGGAATACATCCGGTGGGGCCGGTGGTTCGGCCGGCGGCCCGTGCAGTGTTCTGTATGGGAAGCACAGTATGTTCCTTGTCAGGAAGGGGAGCAGGGACATCTGCAGTCAACAGCTGATAGAGCTGGCCTGTACGTGATCGATAGGCTTTCAATTACTAGCAGCAATACAACACCGTAATTTCCAGCCAGTTCCACTTTCCCGATTTATATATCCTGGTTATGGTGTACCCCTGTTATGTACACTATGATCTGCCTAGTTGTTGTATGCTCTTGTTATCATGGTTTGGCAATAAACTCTCTATACAATATATTATGAACCTATCATCTGCCAGCTATCCTTACTTCTGGAGCCTATTTTTTGTGTACTTGTGCCAGATTATATAAATGCACACACCATATTACAGCACACATGAGCTCTCTCATTAGAATCCAGTGATAGCACACAAGTGTTTACAGGGGCGCCCCTATATTAGAATATCATCTGCATTACAAAGATAATCTCACAACTATTTATGTTTTCATGGTTCTCAGATATTATACGCAATTATAGTAAATATCAGAATTCGCGCATCAGAAGAATATTGTGGAACACTGCAATGACTTACAAAATTGGCAGCAAGGCATTGAGTGCCATTATGGAAGCAATGAAACTCGCACGCTCCCCACCTGTTGATTCTTGTTTAGAATATCATCCTAGTGACTATTCTAACCTCGAGGAGTCAAAGGCAAATGGCCTGTCCTGTTCACCCATCAAGGTGCCTGTTCTAATTTGGCAAGGTTTTATTGATTGCGCGTATCTTGCATATGTTGTCTTGCATTTCTTCTACTTTGTTGCGCCGCCATCTTCTTAGTTTACTCATCATATATGTCGAGATGCCATGCCCATCCATTATCAATACATATTCCATTTGTCATCATACCATGTTTTTCCACTCAAATGTTGTTCTTGTGCATCAGGCATCAAAAAGGAAGAGGGTGATTGCTGAACCTGAAGGAGCACCAGCAAAGTCCTTGAAAAACGTGGTGGTGCCGGAGAAATCAGACAACACCCCAATTATATTGGCTGTACAGCCAGTGACACAAAACGTAGGACCGAGTCCAGCAGACTGTACCCATACTTCACTGGCCACACCACTAGCCCCACCACACAGAACCCGCACTCCAGCAAAAGGTATACCGATTTCATTTGCCATAGCACCAGCTATACCACAGAAACATCCCACTCCAGCAAAAAGTACAACAAGTCCACCGGCCGAAGACCTATCCCAACTGCAGAGACGGCCAATTCCTGTAGATTGGAACCCCATTCCATTTATTCCCAGTTTAAAAGACAATGCTTCCAATGTTGTTAGGGACTACGTGCATATATTCCCATCATGGGAAGAATATTGTGAAGACAAACACCATTTTCACATCTTCCTGTCCAACTTACATGTAAGTGGTATTATTCATGGTTATTATTTTCCTGTTTTCTGCTGATTGAACACATCAATGATTTACATTACATTGTTGTAACTAGGCGAGGGTCAATCTGGATAGTCATGACGAGCAAAGCTTGCTTGTGCTTTTCAAGGAAGCATTGCAGCAGTATCGGTGTTACCTGAGGAAATCACACTTTGATGGCAAGTCTATAAATGAATTTCCGGTGAAGTCTCATGTGCTAAATTTAGAAGACATTGAATGGAAAAACCTTATTATGCACTAGTCTCGTTCCCAGGATGAGGTACTATCTCTGAAATCACATGACAATTTGAACTTCTACTTTTCCGCATGTGCCTTACGGATCTTTTTTGCAGGAAATCTGCTCGAAGAAGAATTCCGATTTGACAAGAACGACAGGATATCGCAAATATGCTGCCCACTGCTTTGCTCTTGTTAGTACCTGTTGTCCTGTATCACTGTACTTGCATACATACCTGGTTCATTATGTGACAGCAGTATGCATGATAGCTTGCTTATCAATTGTTCGCTCCAAATTATCTGATTTGTATGAATGGTCACATTAGTGTAGAATATATCCAATGCCAGTGTTTTTTTAGCTCTGCATTGTTCTTGTAAGTACATGCTGTCCTTTATCAGTGTACTTATAATGACAGGTAGTTGTTCATGTACCATCACTCTGCAGCTTATTTTCCTTTGCCCTCCATTTTCTACACATCAGATCTATATTTACTCTTACCATAAGGTTGGTACTGAAGAAGTTTAGCTGTGCATTGCTCTTGGCTGTACCTTTTGCCTGTATCACTGCACTTACATTTATAGCTACTTGGTTATGTAGGATCACTCTTCATCTTATCTTAAATATTCTCCATTTTTCGTATATTATCACATCTATATTTACTCTTAACAAAATGTAGAATAAATGCAATGCTTTTGAAGAAGATTTTGTGGTAAACTTCTTGAATTGCCCCCCCCATCAGCATGGACAAGGCCTTTATAGAGCCTGTCTTCACCAATAATGTAAGTTTGTCCATCTCAAGCCTTCAAACTTTGTTGTATATATTTGGTTAGGTATGACTGCAACAGCTGTTTATTTTTGGTGTTTGCATCAAATTGCTTGTTTAAAGTTTATTATATGTAGTTCATAAACAAAAGTTCGTCCTTTCTCAATTTAAGTTTTCAGTTGTACAACCAAGTTCCTTCTTCATACCATGTAAATTAAACTATACAGAGCAAGTGATCTTCTTTTGCACTGCATGTATGCTTCTGTTCTTCATCTGTAATCCAGTGGTGTGGTGAACCTACCCACTACATCACAATGTCATATTCTGCAATGTCTTAACTATGAAAAATGTCATATCATTCTACTATTATTTAAACCGTCTCTTTATTTGCCAATCTGAAATGGTATAAATTGACAACACACTAACCATTGATACTTATGAGTTCTTGATCTGTAATCCAGTGGTGTCGTGAAGCTGCCAACTCATTCACAATGTCATTTCCTGCCATGTCTTGACCTGAATAATACCATATTGTGTTAATGCAAATTTAAACTGTGTCACTTTATTCGTCAGAAAGAAATGTGATGAATTGTCAGCACTGATACTTTTATGTGCAAAACCTATCATCTGTCTGCTTGTTTATCTTTCAGAGTGAGGAAGATATAAATGTTGAACAAGCGCAGTCTCATCATCTTGCTCAGCTGCTTGCGCTGCAGCTCCCCAGCAGGGCTAACCTTTCTTGAACTCTATTGAAGTGCTGTCGGTTTTGTATATTATTTTGTCGGCGTGTTTATTTGCACTGGTGGCAATCTTTGCTGCCCAGTGTATGTAATCTGATGTCTTCTTGTGCTTTATTATCATACTGGCGAACTTTGATGCCCAGTGGATGTAATATGCCGTAATTTCTTTATTGTATAGTATATGTTTTTTCTTATTCACGATGCTGCAGTTATTTTACTATATATATAATTATATATCTTGTCTTCGTAGTAAACAGGCCAAACCGTAAAATTACGGTACATAATCGGGCCGTCATGCAATCACGATGTAGGTTGGGCTTGAAACGTGCCGATCAGCTCACGGGCCGGCAGCAGCCTGAAATGAACCCCGGCCCATGATTGTGCGATTCAAATCACGGGCTTTTAACAGGCCGAAAAGTTGTCTCGGTCCTTGTTTGGCCTAATCAGATATCGGCTACGAGCAGGCCGGATGCAAACCGGGCCGTAGTTAGGCCCAACTATATGACGGGCTTTTAACAGGCTGAAATTAATATAGGACCGAAATGTTAAACGGGCCCTTAACAGGCCAAAACTAATATCAGGCCGAATTACTAAGTGGACCTTTAGCAAGTGGGCCCAAAAGCATAGTGTCCAGTTGACGGGCCGAATCTGATATGGGCCATAATTAGGCCCAAAACCTCTTAAAGGGCTGGACCTGATCTGGGCCGTAATTTGGCCCAGAACGTGGTAGGCTTTTAATGGGCCGGATCTCATATGGGCCACTATTAGGCCCGGAGCATGGCAGGCCATTAATAGACCGGATCAAATATGGGCCGACATTTGGCCCAAAACATGGCATCCAGTTAACGGGCCGGCCTACTAGGGTCCTCAAAATCTTGTGGGCCTACAGCTTGGCTGGCCCATTAATGTCGGCGAAATCTCGTGGGCCTTTAGCTGGGCTGGCCCATTATGATTCGCAAAAATCTTGTGGGCCTTTACCTGGGCCGGCCTATTATGGCACACAAAAATCTTGTGGGCCTTTACCTGGGCCGGCCCATTATGGCCCGCGAAATCTTATGGGCCTTTAGCTGGGCCAGCCCATTATGGTCCGCAAAATCTCGAGGGCCTTTAGCTGGGCTGGCCCATTATGGTCCGTAACATCTTGTGGGCCTTTAGTTGGGCCGGCCCATTTAAACTTGTTGGGCCGTGCCACGTGTCGACGTATCATAGGCGCCTTCTGTCCAGTGACTGGATGACATCTGTCCCGACGATGAGCCGACACGTGTTTCCTCTAGCCAATGATGATTTTACACATGGAAAATCCCCATTGGTCGGGGCTGTTAACGGGTTATCGGATCCAAAACCCGACCCGATAGCTTAACGGCGTTCCGTTACGGTGGATGCCACATGTCAGTCACCCTTGACGAAAGCACTTCTGTGACACGCGATTTATCGTCATGGAAGTGGACACTTCCATGATGATAATTTTGGTAATGTCATGCAACACTTCTATGACATCACAGGTATGACTATCTTGATTCTGTCATAAATTTGTCATGGATGTACATGCATGACAAAAAAAGCGACCTACTGTGACAAACACGTATCATCACGGAAGTGTATTTTTTTGTAGTGATAGGATCAAGAACTCTCATATATTGATGAAAACATAATAGGTTAAGATCTGAAATCATGGCACTCGGACCCTAGTGAAAAGCATTAAGCATAGCAAAGTCATAGCAACATCAATCTCAGAACATAGTGGATACTAGGGATCAAACCCTAACAAAACTAACTCGATTACATGATAAATCTCATCCAACCCATCACCGTCCAGCAAGCCTATGATGGAATTACTCACGCACGGCGGTGAGCATCTTGAAATTGGTGATGGAAGATGGTTGATGATGACGATGGCGATGGATTCCCCTCTCTGAAGCCCCGAACGAACTCCAGATCATCCCTCCCGAGAGGTTTTAGGGCTTGGTGGCGGCTCCGTATCGTAAAACGCGATGAATCTTTCTCTCTTATTTTTTCTCCCCAAACACGAATATATAGAGTTGGAGTTGAGGTCGGAGGAGCTCCAGGGGGCCCATGAGGTAGGGGGTGCGCCCAGGGGGGCAGGCATGCCCCCACCCTCGTGGCTAGAGTGTGGGCCCCTTGGTCTTCATCTTTTACAAGGATTTTTTATTATTTTCAAAAAGACGTTCCGTGAAGTTTTAGGTCATTCCGAGAACTTTTGTTTCTGCACATAAATAACACCATGGCAATTCTGCTGAAAACATCGTCAGTCCGGGTTAGTTCCATTCAAATCATGCAAGTTAGAGTGCAAAACAAGGGCAAAAGTGTTTGGAAAAGTAGATACAATGGAGACGTATCAGCGATCCCCACGCCACCGCCCCACCACCGCTGGCGACCACCGCACCCACCCTGAACCCTAAGATAGATAGTGGGGTACCTCTCTGGCGAGCCCCCCTCCTTGCTGCGGCTGGTTCTTCCTTAACTCCGGCGAGCTCCCCCACCCGCTGAAAATCGACTGACCCAAAAGTCTATTCAGTCGACTGAAGTGTAGCTAAATCGGAGCAGCATCGCAAGCAAGAGCAAGAGCGAGAGCAGCAGCGCGAGCGCGAGCAAGAGCAAGAGCAGACCAGGCAGGGGACCGAGAGCAAGAGCAGAGCAGCAACGCGAGTGAGAGCTAAAGCACCAGCAGCTCCTACTGACGTGGTCGCTGCCGCCGAGGGAGCGATGCCGTGGAGGAAGTGGCCGACGACGCCGCCGTGGATGGAGCCGTGCCGTGTCAGCTCGGGACCGAGCGCCGGCAGCACCGTGAGATCGAATCAAGAAGAAAATGCGGAGATTAGTGTACAACCTCTTTGGTGGCACCGATTAGGCCGTAGCTTCATCCGAGGAAATAGTGATGATGATGCTCTTTCGGTGGTGCTGGTGAAGACGGCGGTGTGGGAATGGAGGTGGCGCGAAAGACGAGGGGAACATCGAGGCAGCTCCTTGGAGGTGGAGGACGGGGTGGCTGAACCGGCGGGACGGCCAGATCGACGATGGATCCTCATCCGGTATGGTGGATGAGGGACGTCGAGGTGTTGCTGTGGAGGACATCGTCAGGGAAGAGGCTCCGACTGGGTGGCAGACGGAGGAGGGTGTGGGGCTTCGCGGGTTTTCCCGGCCTTGGTGTACGACTGGGTGGGCGGATGGGATGGGAGTGGGGAACCATGGCTTAGGGACGCGCTTGTCCGAAATGTGGGGTAAGTTACGAAAGTACCCCCACCGATTTGAGGCGGTTCTTTCGGTTCAGGGGTATCATGGGCATTTCGCATGTTGGGATTTCACAGAAGGTGGGAGTTTTCGTGCGCGTTGTAATTTTGGAATAGCAAGGCGCGGGTTGAGATGGAGGGAGTTGTCAGAGCACAATGAGACAAAGATATATCTTAAATATTTTGGGCTAACAAGGCGCGGGTTGAAATTTCCGGACAAGCCTAACGTGTACTGTACCAAATCAATTCGCACTACAAATGTCATTCAAAACTTTGAATTCATGTTATGTTCAATTAAAATATTTTGATACGTGTATAATGCATGCAACCTAGTACTCAAATGAACGTTTTAGTGCATTCCAAACGTATATACTACCGCTTCAATATGATCTAAATTTGAATTCGTTTATCTATTTGAATAAGATCTATAATAATGATTGTTGTGAAGTCAAAGCATCCAAATTCGTTTCTTTGTTTTAATAAGATCTACAATCGTCATCATTGTCAAGTTAAACCATCGTTTGTGTATTATCTTCATAGCACACCACATGATTAGTCTCGAGTTACATATGAACTATGTGTACTATATGAACTCGAACTCAATTTTTTGAATCCACTTTATGTTGATTTCAAATCATAGTACATTTCAAGCTCTAGCTAGATCTTCACAAACTAAACCATGTCTCATATGTATAATGTGTTTATCACATTATGTATGGTGCCCCGCCCCTACGCCTACAAGTATTTAGATGTGAGTTGCAAACACCACACATTACCACAAATTCAAATAAAATGTGAGAATGTTCGATATATAGTATTGTTTAGATTGTTCGATATTTAGTTGTAAGCTGCAAACGCCACACATTACCACAAATTCAAATAAAACGTGATATTGTTCGATGTATAGTATGGTTTAGATTGTTCGACATTTAGCTGTGAGTTGCAAACGCCATGCATTTATCACATTATGGTATAACATGTGCAAAACCACAACACGTGTATCACCACTATATTCATGCATGCGTATGTTTAGAACACTATGATCTCTTGTTCAAATATATGAATCCACTTTCATATCAAATTATGATCTTTGTTACTCTCTTACAACCACACAATCCTCTAACCTTTGTAGCTACCACTAACTTTCTCTCGTGCGTGCACACGCCCTCCTCGCCCTCCCCCTCCCTCAGCATTCTATCCATCGCGCACATTCATTTTTTTCTTTAGGTCGTTCTCCCACAGTCTCCCCAACTCCTTTCCGACACACACCGATCAATAAACCTCTCCAGCGATGTCTGCCTACAACATACACACACACCTTCAATCTCCTCCTTTATGTGTCCTTGCCTTGTGTCTCTCATACGGTCCCACACACGTGTAAACTCTCGCCCCTCTTTTCATCGATCTCACAACCATACACTCCTCCCCCTATCTAGCTAGTAGCTGGGCCTCTCGCACCACCTCCTAGCTCCATTCTCTCCGTCTATCCATCTCACCGGGCCTTATTTGCCTCTAACAAATGGACGTACACCGACCGATCTCCCGCTATACATATAGCTAGCTAGGTCCTTATAAATCGTTTTCCCCCACACGTCGATCGATCTACCTCATTATTTGTGTCTCTCCCTTCCTTCAACAAACAACAATTGATCTACAATCTAGTTAGGTTTTCTTACAAAACACATGGTTCCCCTTCATCATCCATGGATGTGTCCCGACAGATCTATCACGCACAGGCACACACAGAAACACATCCCCACTCTTATTGATAATATTGCAGTTCCACCCTCAGTTTGTCTAGTAGGCCTCTCCCACAATCTTCGAGAAGCAACTCCATCACCCATCCAGAACTCTACTCCTCTTCCTCCCCCTCTCCCTCCTCTCTCTCTCTCTCTGTCCCATCCTATTTCCCGTCCTTCAGTTATGTATGGACGTCGACCGATCTCCCTCAAGACATAGCTAGGTCTCTCCTTCTCAACACATATATGAGTCATTCTACCTCTATAGTTAGGCCTCCGCCTACCCCTCCCCCACCCCCTCACACACACACAGATACATCGAGTGCTCTAGTCATGTCTCCCTGCCACACACAAACTTGACATGTGCCCTCTGACGTTCCGGTAGCTAGGCCAATCGCCCTATATCTTTGACTTGCACACACACAATTTTGATGGCTCTCTTCATCGATCTCGCACCCACCCACTTGATCCTCTCTTCGACTCTATCGATATCTATGACCCCTCCCTCTCTTCTCGTGGATTGCCCGACCCTCTATATATGATATGGATAGTCCTCCATTTCACACACATTGCATGCAAAATTTTGTTTGAGATGTCATCGACACATATTCCCACAAATACATTCACGAACGCACAAGCCATTTGTCTAGGTTTGTATCTCTCACACACACCCGCGTAGGTGGTGGACGTGCACGAAGAGAAGAGGTGCACGCACGGCGCACGTACTCCCGTCTCTTTCCAAACCACACCCACGCGGGTACACAGTGGAGCTCATTTCTGTACGAAAAGGAAGCCCACGTGGTAACTTGACATGTGTACTGGTTGTCCACTAGATGGAGGGAGGATCGTCAACCATGGGTGAACAAACAAATTGCGACTTGACGCGTTATGTTAAAAAAGAGGCAAACCTTGTGCGGCCTACCTTAGAGGCAAGGCTCTATACACTGGAGTACTTTTGATGTGTCCCGTCAACTCGCAGAACGAGGAGAAGCTTGCTTAGTACGCCCGCTCCCTCGCCCACGCGCGCGGTGGCTCGCAGGATGAGGAGAAAATTTTACTACTACTCCCTCCGTTTAATCCTCGTCCCTACCTTGGTTAGAGAGATTATCACATTGTTTGGAATATATGTCCTTTAGTAGATTTCAATATGAACTACTAGTACATACTCCAAACACTGATGTATATAGACGTATTTTAGAGTGTAGATTCACTCATTTTGCTCCGTATGTAGTCCATATTGAAACAGACATAATAGTACGCACTCGCCCCTCGACCCTTGCCACGTGGTGGATGTGCAGCAATTCATTCGGTGTCATATAGCCAGAACGATATATACTGCAGTACCATTGTTGCTCGACTTCCCGAAGAGGCGAAGAGCCAATCACAAGGTTAATAGTTTGGAGAAGCCAAGCGCAAGGTTTATAGGAGAACGAGTAGTAGGTGCCACGTCATTTATAAATAAAGTTTTTTTTCTTCAGTGGCACGCATGCAATATAAATAGGTTCAGATGGAGAGAAAAGGAAACCGCTCCAGTATATACATAGGCATGACGAGCCTACGCGGTTGCTTGCTGGGGTTGCTCTCTTCAGTTTTCACACTCTCTCGCACAAAACCAATGTGGCCACATCTCTAACATCCCGACGGATCACGTCCGCCGGGGGAAGGGGTGGATGCTTAGTGTAGATGCGGTCGTCGTCGCCAACGGCGAAAACCCACTATCGGCACGTCCCGATCAGGGGTCCCCGCCATTCTCTCTCACAAAGACGGTGAGGTTGCCTTCATCCATTGCTCACTGCCGCGACGTGGGTAGTTGCCTCCTCCCGCCGCCCTCTAGGTTGAGCTACGTCCCAACATCCCTCAGGTACAACACCCTTTACAGCCAGCTTGCACCACTGCTCCAGATGCCCACATCACTCCATGTGGATATTTCTCTACTTCTTTGCCCCGCACATACCTCTACTAGCTTCTACGTACTATATTTGTGATGAGTTTATGTCTCATCAACTAGTCCCAGTAATCTTGAATCGCACATACTGCATTGTACTATCTCGCTGATAAATTACAGTATGTACTATACAAGTACTTCCTCCGTTCCTAAATATAAGTCTTGTAGAGATTTCACCATGAACCACATACAGATGTATATAGATGCATTTTAAGTGTAGATTCATTCATTTTGTTCCGTATGTAGTCCACCTAGTGGAATCTCTACAAAGACTTATATTTAGGAACAGAGGGAGTACTATGTAAAGAGTTAGGTGTCGCATGATGTCCAGAAAATATGGTGATAGTGTGAGGTGGGCCATGTAATCATTGAGCCTGCGTGTTTTCACTGCTCTTGCACTCCTCTGTCGTAAGAATGGAGAAAATTGTAATCTAGTAGTACCTCCTTTTGCTGAACGCGTGGGACATCCAGCAGTCCTACCACCTCAGTAATAATGACCAATGAGCCGTAAAATCACATAGACTCAGCAGTAAGTTGGACGGACGAAGCAACCATCACTCTTGAATCCGCTTCTCCCTTCAACGCAGGCGCCAGTGAGAGGTCACGTCCCCTCTGCCCGGGCATGAATGCGGCACTGACCGTTTCAGGCGGGAAGCGCGCACAGGCGATGGAGGGGCTTTGGGTGGGCCAGGCTAGTCAGGAGCGGGCGTGGCAGCTGTTTGCCTGTCCCTACCGGACGACTGGAAACAAGAGGATGCACCGACTCTGGCGGCTAAAATCATACACTACACACCATCTCTCTGTAGGAGTAGGTCGATCTGTCGCTCTCTCTAACACACACATGATGTTAAACACACACACGCACACGCACACGCACACACAGGTTCATAGAATAGGAAAATCATGCGAGTGCGAAGCCACAGGAAGTGAGATACAAATGGAGTACGTACAAGAAGAGAAGAGGTGACAAATATTCCATCAAACCTGGACTGAGGAGTAGTACTCCCTCCGTCTAGGTGTTAAGTCATCCTACGGAAATCGGATATTCCCAAAATGTTTAGGCGTCGTCCATTAACTTTGCATCTCAATCCCCTCCTGGCCTTGTTGCTAGCGAGCGTTGTTACTTAGGGAGCGTTTGGATCCTTAGCAAGAACATCTTATAGCATAGCCGGGCAAGGTTAGGCGTTTGTAACTGTTAAAATATGTTAGCTTTTGTGGGCCAGCTAGCCTGGGTGGGCTAGAAAAAACTTGCTAGCTCAGGAGAGCCAAATCGGCTCGCTTCCGATGGAAAACTTCGCATAGTAGTAACATAGACTAGTAACATATGCATGTTGTACTAGTCCAAGTTACTCACCACTTTGACCAGCCTAAGCAATGTAACAAAACACTCCTTACTCTGCCTTGTTATCTCCCTGGAAACCCAATGCATGGAGCTCAACTACGCGTTGACCAGTCAAGAAATCAAAGTCGGTTTGCATGCGAGTTAATACGTGGCCTTGCATGGTAGCTAAAACGACATCTCTTAGTTGTTTGGATTAATTGTTGCGTTTAGAGACAGAAATCAGGGCTTTGATTGGAGGAATGACCGGTCAAGTTTCTCCTTCTCCGCCAATCTGCTTGCACCTTGGTCCCGCTGCACCTTCTAATGTGACTTATTACACCTAGACGAAGGGAGTCGTACGAGATACGGTGGCACACTAACTTAGGTCGAATACAAGTGCCCAAAATTGTGTGCATGTTATAATAAGGATTCACTCAAAATAGTACGTGAGTGAACATAGGCATCAATTTGACAGTGTTCCCGAGCACTAGCGACATATGTGAGGTAAGATACACCGCTGCCGCTTTTATTTTTTCTTATTAATTTGTTTGTTTCACCCTCTGACTGGTGGGACCCAAAGTACTACGTGGAGAGAGGTAACGTACTACTGGTCAAAATGGATGGATACAGAGCTATACGATCTCGTAGTGACCGTATAATCACCTCATCACGTATAAGCTGCAGCCTCGGCGCTTGTTTTCTTGGGTTTGCACTCTTCACACTCTCTCTAGTATATATATATATATATATATACACGCTGGAGCCTCAGCGCTTGTAGTCGCTCTCTTCACACTCTCTCACCCTCTCCATATCTAAACAAGACTTCGTTGGCCTCTCTCTCTCCCCTCACTGCTGGTCTGCTTGTAGTTGCTCTCTTCACACTCTCTCACCCTCTCCAGATCTAAACAAGACTTCGTTGGCCTCTCTCTCTCTCTCCCCTCACTGCTGGTCAAAGAGCCGGCCGGATCCGTCCTCCAGGAAGGGAAGGAGGCTTAACGCTGTCGCCGTCGGCGAGGGAGGAGGGAATCCACTACCGGCGCAACTCTTCACTTTCACCCAGCGGCGGCGCGGGAGGGCCTCCGACCCCTTCTTCTTCGCCGCCGTACATAGTGTGGGTCGAACGGCCTCCGGTCGCCCACCGAACCACACCCCAAGAACCTTAAGGTATAATTTACTTATTCCACATGCATTGCTCTAGCTGCATGTGGGATTTTTCCGCTTCTGCACTCGAATCTAGGTGTTGGATCAAACAAGAAAGTAGTAGGGAAAGTTGTATACCATGAATCTAGAACGTGGTTCAAAGAGGAAAGGAATGGGGGAAAGTAGTGGGAAAAGTTGTATAGCATGAATATAGGACGTGGTTCAAAAAGGAAAGGGAGGGGGAAAGTTGTATCACATGAATCTAAGACGTGGTTCAAAGAGGACAGGAATGGGGGAAAGTAGTGGGGAAAGTTGTATAGCATAAATCTAGGACGTGGTTCACAGAGGAAAGGAAGTGGGGAAAGTACTAGTACAAACTGTCTATCCAGCACCTATGTTGGTCGAAAAAGGAAAACAATGACAAACACAGTACACACATCTGTAATGAACTAATCTTTTGTTTTGGGGGACAAGGCTGTAGAGTTTGAGCAGGACTAGATTTGCTGCGCTCACATAGGGAAAGGTTTTTAAAGATAACAAAACTGGGACCAACACAAATATGCTCCTTGGTTGTTTGTTCTTTGTTGCAACAGACTGTGCATCACCCCAGTACATCGGTAGATGCACATGGTGCTGGTGCGTCCACTGTCCTGTGCAACTCTTTAGCTGTTGTTAATCTAAGGCCATGTTTGGTTAAAAACTCCCTAGTCCCTACCTGCTTGGTTCCAGGGACTAAACATGGACTAGAGGTTATTAAATGACATGCTAAAAGACCATGTTACCCCTAGTAATGAACTAATAGAGACAAGGTGTGATGCGTGGCAGGGGTAACTATTGGAAAAAGTCCCAAAAAGACTCTCCCTCGTGGTTTTTTTTCTTTAGTCCCAAATGCCCACTTTTAGTCCCTAAAAGTCCCTCCTGTTTGGTTTAGATGGGACTGACACGGAGTTTTTGTCCCTCCACCAAAATGTCCCTGTAAACAAGCACCCTCTAATAATGCCGCTGGAAAATTGATGCAATGCCACAGTTAAAAGCAAATTACATGTTTAACGAATTTTATTGTTAATATAATCTCTCTGTTAATATTAATCAATGCCACTGTTTGAGAAATGCTACGGTCTTGCTTTCTTTCCCATTTAGGTAAGGTAGATGCTTTTTTTGTTGGCTTCTGTGTCATCCACCGTTATTGACCTCT
This sequence comes from Triticum dicoccoides, assembly GCF_002162155.2. NCBI lineage: Eukaryota > Viridiplantae > Streptophyta > Magnoliopsida > Poales > Poaceae > Triticum > Triticum dicoccoides. Next base: position 453,042,604 of record NC_041380.1, read on the forward strand.
AGTTGTTTCCTTTGCACCTCTGTGTAAACAGGGTTATCTACTTCACCTCGTTGTGATTGTGACCTTTTGTTGCACCGCACAAAACACTATTGTTTTAAGAGTGTTTTGTGCAGTTCAACCAAAATGTCACACCGACAACGTTGGTTTATTGCTTGATCTTAGTGGAACTGCACAAGAGGAGATCTTACTTCCTATCCGTGTTGGCAAATTTGGTTCAGATCTTCTTCTTGTGAGTTGTTTGAATTCCGTGTCATTAGAGGTCAGTACTAGCCTTCTTTCACATGATTCTGCAGTGTGCTTTCATATGTTGTGCTACTTGTACGGTAGTGTTGCTTGATTTTAGTGAACTACACAAATGGAGACAAGACTTCCAATCCGTATGTGCGCCACAATATCCCATTGAGGTAAAATAAGGATATTTCACAACTGTTGGCCTATATTTTGCCACTTTCATTAGAAAATTAATGCCATTGTTTAGTGCTATACTTGTGCAACCTAATTGACATGCCAAATCTTACATTGAAGGCCAAGCTTGTCTGTTATTGAACCAAGTGATGAAGGGGAAGAACAAGTTGAATAAAAACAAAAATCGACTCCTGGTGCTGTAATGAAGCACTGGAACTGTGATGACACAAGTAATGATATAGTTTTGCATCTTAATTTATTGCTATGGCTGGAACGATCAATTGTTTTGCCACTGATTTGATGCCACTCTTAATGTAATACGTAATTATCTCTACTTGTGCAAAAAGGGATCTTCTTTGAAGATACCACATATTTTAGTGGAACTACACAAGAAGATGTTGGAAACATTAATCTAATCGAGGAGTATATAGTAAGCATGGCCACCACAGTAGATAGCAATAGATGGTTCCGGAGAAGTGCTTCATCTGTATGCTCTACACAATAAGCCTCCTGACAAAGGTTGGTACTCGCCCACTGATTTCATCCAGATGATTGAGCTTTGTTATCTCTATTGGTGTTGTGCTACTGTTTAGATAATGTCATCAAAAAGTGGTACTGTCCTTGAGAAGTGCTTCATCTATGCTGTTTTAAATATTTCCTTTCCTTTTTTTCGAGCAAACAGGGATGCTAGCATTTAGTTATCCTCTTGTCTTTGCACAACAGGATCCTCCTCCTCTGAAGAAGAATATGGAGTACGTGAAGTGACTAGTTTCGATTATGCCAGGATGAAGAAGCCTTGTCTATCTTCTCATTAGAAGGAGCAGTTGAAGAATGGTTACATTACCCCCCATAAGACCAAACTAACTTCAGCTTAGAAGGACTGACAAATCTCCATTTTCTTGCTGTGATGCGTGAGTACAATGTTGTTCTAGGATTCTTTCCGGTGAGTTCCACTTTTTGAAAAGTGTGCTCTACATGGACCATGTAGGTGCCTGTTTAAACTGTCAATTCATAGTACAGTTTGCTTTATACTAATCACTTTTTTGGTATTTGTGCAAACAGGGTGCTCAGCTTGATTTCAATGGGAACTTCACAAAATGTTCATGAAAACATCGAATCATTCATTTCCACTACAAGAAAGGAGGTGCCGATAAGTTGAAGGTGTTGCAACATATAAGGGCGAAATCATACAAGCTACGCGCGAATTTGGTTGATTTTGGTGGAACTACACAAAAAGAACAGCTGGTTTATTTAGCACGAGGTGCCGTGTCAATGTCCGAACTGATGGCAAACCCTGCCCATTCCACAATCGTAGGCATTTGATATTTTGGAATGGGAAAACCTTGTCAAATTTTGCTCATTGATTTTAGCAAGAAGACATGCGTTTGATATTTTCGAATGGGACGCCCTTTGCTGTCGGCAGCATCGATCCATTTTTTCTTTATTCTTTAGTTGTGAAGTAAATATTGGCTCCAACATGTGAATCACTAAGATGCATAATCATCGATTGTTTTGAATGTTCTCTATGAATTGCCAGGCCTGTGTGTTTGATTGCAATGTACAGGAATGCTAAAAAGCTGCTCAAACTCTTTGTACTCCTTTTGTTCCTTTTTACTTCGCACATTGTGAAAGTGCATACTTTTTTCTATAAGATTGGTCAAAGTAGAGATACTTTGACTGCAGACAAAACTTGTATGCAGACTAGAAAGGACCGGAGGGAGTACATGTGAAACTGCTGCAAACGAGGTGATCACCCTGGGAATAATGCTAGTACGTATTGTTTTGCATGTTCATCCAATGCCAGTGATACAAGAATTCAAACTAATCGAAATAAATTCATTCATACACGGTTGGATTTCATATAAACATGCCGGATTTCATTACATTTCATACATTCTTCAACTAAAAAGGGGTGTGCTGGAGGTATAATTAATTAACCGAAGCTACCCACCTGTATCCTGCTGAGCCGAATAGAAGCTTCAGTGACTTAACTGCAGGTGCAGTTGCGTAACTGACATGTGGCCCAGATGCCTGTTGGGCCCACGTGTCAGTCAGCCAACTGCACCAGCAGTTAAGTAGAAGCAACGTCCTTCTCCAACATAGCTCTCCGACTCCACGTCGCCGCCAAGAAGCTAACCGGCTGTCAGTGGTCAACCCGCCTAGCTTGGCTTCAACCGAGGGTAGCAGCGGTGGCCTTACTTGAACTCGAGCGGCGGCGACCTACCGTGTACTACTCTTCCTCGTTTTCTATGTGGCGCGGCCTGACTGGCAGCGGGGCGGGGCCTTGGCGGAGCCGGCGATGTCCTCTATCTCGTTGCCAGCGGGCGGTGCCTCGGCGGAGTGGGGGCCTCCCCCTCGTTGCCGGCATAGTGGGGCCTCGGCGGAGCCGGCGGTGTTCTCTGCCTCGTTGTTGGCACCGCGAGGCCTCGTCGACGCCAGCGGAGCGGGGACTCGTCAGAGCTGGCATTGTCCTGTGCCTCGTCCTCGGTCTAGCCAAACAGCGTCTCGCCTACTTCATCACCCTCTTTGTAGGCGGCCGCAGCCTCCGCCACCCGCATGCGGTACCGCCAGCGCTCGAGGCGGCCCTCGTGGGCGGAGCGGTACGAGTCGAGCAACGCCTCTTGCTCCGCCCGCTCTGCGGCGATCTGCTCCTCCGCCTGCAGGTGCTCCTGGAGGAGATGGTGGTTGTAGGCAGCGTCGGCCTGCGCCTCCCGGAACTGCTCCTCACGCTTCTACCTCATCGTGTCCATATATTGGGCACGGGCCTCGTCGATGGTCATGGTGCAATGCACCGGCGAGGATGGCGCGGAGGAGGGGGTTGGTGTCGGATCGTTGACTACCTTGTTCTCCATTGGGACGTCGTCGTCCTCCGGCTACTTGCCGGCCAGCCAGTCGGCAACAATGGTTGTCATCTCCTTGTGGTCCGTCGTCCGCCCGTCCCGAAGAGCAATGGAGAGCGAGGAAGGCATGGTGGGCAGTAGTGGTGTGGACAGGAGAATAGGAAGGGATGCAGATGACTACGACTATGGCCAGCGCAGCAGTTAATATAGCAATGGTGGGCGGCGGAGGGACGGACGTGTGGCGCCAGAGTAGCCGCCTCGGCAAGCACGTATCATTAATGTGGGTGGCAAAAGGACGGACGGCAATTGTGTCATTTGAAGGCGTAGAAATCGCATGCACCGGGAAGCGGGGCGGGCGACGCTGACCGTTTCGGGCGGAAAGCGTGCGCGGGCAAGGGAGGCTGTCTGGGCAGGCCAGGGCAGTCAAACTCGGTCCAGCAATCGGACATGCTGGCTCACCAGCTACCTCGCCGAGCTGAGCGATGACAATCAGACGATGGACGTAGCTTCCGACCAGGAGCCGGCGCCATTGTCCAAGCCGGTTCATGCCATGTTCACCATAGAGCAGGTGCGACCGCACTTTGACGCACTAATGGAGGAAGAGCTACCAGCGCAGGAGGACCTGTGCTACAACCCCTGTCTCCTTAACGAGCACCGGTGAACAAGCGAACGACAATGCCGTCGCGGATATGTGGCTCAATGATCCTGGCTTCTCGAATGAGCAGCGGGCGCTGTATCAGACCATCCGTAGGGCCCGCAAGGCCCTCTCCGTCATCCTTCGAGTTGTTGCGCTTGCCGTGGCGCTGCCGTCTCGTGTTGTCAACATGGTCAACGGACATGAGGATGAGGAGATGACTTTACTTGGAGAGGATGACAGTGGGGACCCACCAGGGCCATAGCCGCACGTACGCAAGTGCCTCCTTATTAGTATATAAAACAATAAATTTTTTGCTTCCTCCTAGTTTCCTGACATCAAGGTCCCACACCATTGTCAACCTATGTAGTGAATAAACGAGAGAATTGCACAAGAAGCAGCCGACAGCTGGGACCAAGCAGCTCGACCAGTATTTGTGTTTTTGAGGTGTGAGAACTACAGAGTTTTTCTTGAGCGATGTTTAGCCCAGATATTAATTTTTCTCCTCTGAACAACAACGACAACATCGCTGCAGCTATTAACTGGGCGGGCTGTGGCCTGTCTAGCCCAGGCCAGATATCCAACCCAAATATTAATTTTTTTCAAGCTGAAAATGGCTAGCCCAGCTATACTTTTTTAGGAATACCCAGGTGCTACCTCTTGAGCACTGCGTTGGATTTCCCCGAAGAGGAAGGGATGATGCAGCAAAGTAGCGTAAGTATTTCCCTCAGTTTTTGAGAACCAAGGTATCAATCCAGTAGGAGGCTACGCTTGAGTCCCTCGTACCTACACAAAAACAATAGCTCAACGCAACCAACGTGCTTACGGGTTGTCAATCCCTTCACGGTCACTTACGGAAGTGAGATCTGATAGAGAAGATAAATAATATTTTTGGTATTTTTGGTGAAGAGATGCAAAGTAAATAAAGTAAAAGCAAAGCAAAAGAAAAGCAATAATAAAGTGATGGAGATTGATATGATGAGAAAGAGACCCGGGAGCCATAGGTTTCACTAGTGGCTTCTCTCAAGAGCATAAGTATTCTACGATGGGTGAACAAATTACTGTTGAGCAATTGACAGAATTGAACATAGTTATGAGAATATCTAGGTATGATCATGTGTATAGGCATCACGTCCGAGACAAGTAGACCGAAACGATTCTGCATCTACTACTATTACTCCACTCATCGACCGCTATCCAGCATGCATCTAGAGTATTAAGTTAAAAACAGAGTAACACCTTAAGCAAGATGACATGATGTAGAGGGATAGTTTCATGCAATATGATAAAAACCCCATCTTGTTATCCTTGATGGCAACAATACAATACGTGCCTTGTTGCCCCTTCTGTCATTGGGAAAGGTCACCGCAATATTGAACCCAAAGCTAAGCACTTTTCCCATGGCAAGAACAACCAATCTAGTAGGCCAAACCAAACTGATAATTCGAAGAGACTTGCAAAGATAACCAATCATACATAAAAGAATTCAGAGAAGATTCAAATATTATTCATAGATAGACTTGATCATAAACCCACAATTCATCGATCTCAACAAACACACCAGAAAAAGAAGGTTACATCGAATAGATCTCCACGAGAGAGGGGAAGAACATTGTATTGAGATCCAAAAAGAGAGAAGAATCCATCTAGCTACTAGCTATGGACCCGTAGGTCCGAAGTAAACTACTCACACTTCATCGGAGGGGCTTGGATGATGATGTAGAAGCCCTCCGTGATCGATGCCCCCTCCGGTGGAGCTCCGAAACAGGCCCCAAGATGGGATCTCGTGGATACAGAAAGTTGCAGCGGTGGATTTAGGTTTTTGGCTCCGTCCCCGATCATTTGGGGGTACGTGGATATATATAGGAGGAAGAAGTACGTCGGTGGAGCTTCGAGGGGCCCACGAGGCAGGGGGCGCGCCCTAGGGGGGGGGGGCGCCCGTACCCTCGTGACCACCTCGTGGATTTCTTGTTGGAGGGTCCAAGTCTCCTAGATCTTATCTGATGAGAAAATCACGTTTCCGAAGGTTTCATTCTGTTTGGACTCCGTTTGATATTACTTTTCTTCGTAACCCTAAAACAGGCAGAAAAATAGCAATTCTGGGCTGGGCCTCCGGTTAATAGGTTAGTCCCCAAAATAATATAAAAGTGGAAAATAAAGCCCAATAATGTCTAAAACAGTATATAATATAACATGGAGCAATCAAAAATTATAGATACGTTGGAGACGTATCAAGCATCCCCAAGCTTAATTCCTGCTCGTCCTCGAGTAGGTAAATGATAAAAATAGAATATTTTATGCGGAGTTCTACTTGGCATAATTTTAATGTAATTCTTCTTAATTGTGGTATGAATATTCAGATCCGAAAGATTCAAGACAAAAGTTCATATTGACATAAAAATGATAATACTTCAAGCATACTAACTAAGCAATTATGTCTTCTCAAAATAACATGGCCAAAGAAAGTTCATCCCTACAAAATCATATAGTTTAGTCATGTTTCATTTTCGTCACACAAGAATGCTATCATCATGCACAACCCCGATGATAAGCCAAGCAATTGTTTCATACTTTAGTAATCTCAAACCTATAAACTTTCATGCAATAGATGAGCGCGAGCCATGGACATAGCACTATGGGTGGAATAGAATATAATGAGGGGGGTTATGTGGAGAAGACAAAAAAGGAGAAAGTCTCACATCAACGAGGCTAATCAATGGGCTATGGAGATGCCCACCGATTGATGTTAATGCAAGGAGTAGGGATTGCCATGCAACGGATGCACTAGAGCTATAAATGTATGAAAGCTCAACAAAAGAAACTAGTGGGTGTGCATCCAACTTGCTTGCTCACGAAGACCTAGGACACTTGAGGAGGCCCATTGTTGGAATATACAAGCCAAGTTCTATAATGAAAAATTCCCACTAGTATATGAAAGTGATAACATGAGAGACTCTCTACTATGAAGATCATGGTGCTACTTTGAAGCACAAGTGTGGTAAAAGGATAGTAACATTGTCCCTTCTCTCTTTTTCTCTCATTTTTTGGGCCTTTTCTTTTTTATGGCCTTTCTCTTTTTTGGGCGTTCTCCTTTTTATGACCTTTCTTTTTTATTTATTCCTCACTTGGGACAATGTTCTAATAATGATGATCATCACACTTCTATTTATTTACAACTCAATGATTACAACTCGATACTAGAACAAAGATGACTCTATATGAATGCCTCCGGCGGTGTACCGGGATATGCAATGAACCAAGAGTGACATGTATGAAAGAATTATGAATGGTGGCTTTGCCACAAATACTATGTCAACTACATGATCATGCTAAGCAATATGACAATGATGAATGTGTCATGATGAACGGAATGATGGAAAGTTGCATGGCAATATATCTCGGAATGGCTATGGAAATGCCATAATAGGTAGGTATGGTGGCTGTTTTGAGGAAGATATAAGGAGGTTTATGTGTGAAAGAGCGTATCATATCACGAGGTTTGGATGCACCGGCGAAGTTTGCACCAACTCTCAATGTGATAAAGGGCAATGCACGATACCGAAGAGGCTAGCAAGGATGGAAGGGTGAGAGTGCGTATAATCCATGGACTCAACATTAGTCATAAAGAACTCACATACTTATTGCAAAAATCTACAAGTCATCAAAAACCTCGGCACTACGCGCATGCTCCTAGGGGGATATATTGGTAGGAAAAGACCATCGCTCGTCCCCGACCACCACTCATAAGGAAGACAATCAAATAACACCTCATGTTTCAAATTTGTTGCATAATGTTTACCATACGTGCATGCTTTGGGACTTGCAGACCTCAACACAAGTATTTATCAATTTCACAACTACTCAACTAGCATGACTTTGATATTATTACCTCCATATCTCAAAACAATCATCAAGCATCAAACTTTTCTTAGTATTCAACACACTCATAAGAAAGTTTTATTATTAATCTTGCATACCAAGCATATTAGGATTTTAAGAAAATTACCATGCTATTAAGACTCTCAAAATAATCTAAGTGAAGCACGAGATAAAAATAGTTTCTATAAAACAAATCCACCACCGTGCTCTAAAAGATATAAGTGAAGCACTAGAGCAAAACTATAAAGCTCAAAAGATATAAGTGAAGCACATAGAGTATTCTATCAAATTCCAAATCATGTATGGCTCTCTCAAAAGGTGTGTACAGCAAGGATGATTGTGGTAAACTAATAAGCAAAGACTCAAATAATAAAAGACGCTCCAAGCAAAACACATATCATGTGGTGAATAAAAATATAGCTCCAAGTAAAGTTACCGATAGAAGTAGACGAAAGAGGGGATGCCTTCCGGGGCATCCCCAAGCTTTGGCTGTTAGGTGTCCTTAGATTATCTTGGGGGTGACATGGGAATCCCCAAGCTTAGGCTCTTGCCACTCCTTGTTCCATAATCCATCAAATCTTTACCCAAAACTTGAAAACTTCACAACACAAAACTTAAAGTAGAAAACTCGTGAGCTCCGTTAGCGAAAGAAAACAAAAGACCACTTCAAGGTACTATAATGAACTCATTCTTTATTTATATGGGTGTTAAACCTACTGTATTCCAACTTCTATATGGATTATAAACTATTTTACTAGCCATACATTCATCAAAATAAGCAAACAACACACGGAAAACAGAATCTGTCAAAAACAGAACAGTCTGTAGTAATCTGTAGCTAGCGCAAGATATGAAACACCAAAAATTCTAAAATAAATTTCTGGACGTGAGGAATTTATCTATTAATCATATGCAAAAATAATTAACTAAATATAACTTTCCAAATAAAAATTATATCAGTTCTCGTGAGCGCTAAAGTTTCTGTTTTTTACAGCAAGTTTAACAAGACTTTCCCCAAGTCTTCCCAACGGTTATACTTGGCACAAACACTAATTAAACACAAAAAACACAACCAAAACAGAGGCTAAATAATTTATTTATTACTAAACAGGAGCAAAAAGCAAGGAATAAAAATGAAATTGGGTTGCCTCCCAACAAGCGCTATCGTTTAACGCCCCTAGCTATGCATAACAAGTAAGAATAGATCTAGGTATTGCCATCTTTGGTAGGAAATCCATAAGTGGCTCTCATGATAGATTCATATGGTAATTTTACTTTCTTTCTAGGGAAGTGTTCCATGCCCTTTTTTAATGGAAATTGAAATCTAATATTCCCTTCCTTCATATCAATAATTGCACCAACCGTTCTAAGGAAAGGTCTACCGAGAATAATAGGGCAAGAAGGATTGCAATCTATATCAAGAACAATAAAATCTACGGGCACATAATTCCTATTAGAAACAATAAGAACATCATTAATTCTTCCCATAGGTTTCTTAATAGTGGAATCCGCAATATGCAAGTTTAGAGAGCAATCATCAAAATCACGGAAATCTAGTAAATCACACAAAGTTTTGGGAATAGTAGAGACACTAGCACCCAAATCACACAAAGCATAAAACTCATAATTTTTAATTTTAATCTTAATAGTTGGTTCCCACTCATCATAAAGTTTTCTAGGGATAGAAACTTCCAATTCAAGTTTTTCTTCATAAGATTGCATCAAGGCATCAACGATATGTTTAGTAAACGCTTTATTTTGACTATAAGCGTGAGGAGATTTTAGCACGGATTGCAACAAGGAAATACAATCAATGAAAGAGCAATTTTCATAGTTAAATTCCTTGAAATTTACAATAGTGGGTTTAGCAACATCTATGGTTTTAATTTCTTCAATCCCAGTTTTATCAAATTTAGCATCAAGATCAACAAATTCCGAATTGTTAGAACGCCTTCTAGGTAAAGGTGGATCATATTCAGTCCCATCATTATCAAGATTCATATTGCAAAACAAAGATTTAATAGGGGACACATCAATAACTTTTAGATCTTCATCATTATTTTCATAGGAACTAGAAGAACACGCTTTTATAAAGGCATCTTTCTTAGCACGCATCCTAGCGGTTCTTTCTTTGCACTCGTCAATGGAAATTCTCATGGCTTTGAGAGACTCATTGATATCATGCTTAGGTGGAATAGATCTAAGTTTCAAAGAATCAACATCAAGAGCAATTCTATCAACGTTCCTAGCCAAATCATCAATCTTAAGCAACTTTTCTTCAATCATAGCATTAAAATTCTTTTGCGAAGAAATAAATTCTTTAATATTAGATTCAAAATCAGAGGGAATATTATTATAATTTCCATAAGAATTGTTGTAGTAATTACCATAATTATTAGAGGGATTACTAGGATAAGGCATAGGATTGAAATTTTCTCTATACGCGTTGTTACCAAAATTGTTCCTACCAACAAAATTCACATCCATAGATTCATTATTATTCTCAATCAAAGTAGACAAGGGAACATCATTAGGATCAGAAGAAACACTCTTATTAGCAAATAATTTCATAAGTTCATCCATCTTTCCACTCAAAACATTAATTTCTTCTATCGCATGCACCTTTTTAGTAGATCTTTCAGTATGCCATTGAGAATAATTAACCATAATATTATCTAGGAGTTTAGTAGCTTCTCCTAAAGTGATTTCCATAAAAGTGCCTCCCGCGGCCGAATCTAAAAGATTTCTAGAAGAAAAATTCAATCCGGCATAAAAATCACAATCATCCACAAATTTAAACCATGAGTAGGGCAATTACATATCATTAATTTCATTCTCTCCCAAGCTTGTGCAACATGTTCATGATCAAGTTGTTTAAAATTCATAATATCATTTCTAAGAGAGATGATCTTAGAGGGAGGAAAATATTTAGAGATAAAAGCATCTTTGCACTTGTTCCATGAATCAATACTATTTTTAGGCAAAGACGAAAACCAAGCTTTAGCACGATCTCTAAGCGAAAAAGGAAATAGCTTCAATTTAACAATATCATTATCGACATCTTTCTTATTTTGCATGTCACACAAATCAACGAAGCTATTAAGATGGGTAGCGGCATCTTCACTAGGAAGGCCGGAGAACGGATCTTTCATGACAAGATTCAACAAAGCAGTATTAATTTCACAAGATTCAGCATCGGTAAGAGGAGCAATCGGAGTGCTAAGGAAATCATTATTATTGGTATTGATGAAGTCACACATTTAGTATTATCTTGAGCCATCATGACAAACAAGCAAACTAACACATGAGTAAACAAAAAGCAAACGGGCAAAAGGCAAACAGAGAAAGAGAGGGAGGATAGAGAGAGAGGGCGAATAAAATGGCAAGGGTGAAGTGGGGGAGTGGAAAACGAGAGGCAAATGGCAAATAATGTAATGCGGGAGATAGGGATTGTGATGGGTACTTGGTATGTTGACTTTTGCGCAGACTCCCCGGCAACGGCGCCAGAAATTCTTCTTGCTACCTCTTGAGCACTGCGTTGGATTTCCCCGAAGAGGAAGGGATGATGCAGCAAAGTAGCGTAAGTATTTCCCTCAGTTTTTGAGAACCAAGGTATCAATCCAATAGGAGGCTACGCTCGAGTCCCTCGTACCTACACAAAAACAATAGCTCAATGCAACCAACGTGCTTAGGGGTTGTCAATCCCTTCATAGTCACTTACGGAAGTGAGATCTGATAGAGAAGATAAATAATATTTTTGGTATTTTTGGTGAAGAGATGCAAAGTAAATAAAGTAAAAGCAAAGCAAAAGAAAAGCAATAATAAAGTGATGGAGATTGATATGATGAGAAAGAGACCCGGGAGCCATAGGTTTCACTAGTGGCTTCTCTCAAGAGCATAAGTATTCTACGATGGGTGAACAAATTACTGTTGAGCAATTGACAGAATTGAACATAGTTATGAGAATATCTAGGTATGATCATGTGTATAGGCATCACGTCCGAGACAAGTAGACCGAAACGATTCTGCATCTACTACTATTACTCCACTCATCGACCGCTATCCAGCATGCATCTAGAGTATTAAGTTAAAAACAGAGTAACTCCTTAAGCAAGATGACATGATGTAGAGGGATAGTTTCATGCAATATGATAAAACCCCATCTTGTTATCCTCGATGGCAACAATACAATACGTGCCTTGCTGCCCCTTCTGTCACTGGGAAAGGACACCGCAAGGTTGAACCCAAAGCTAAGCACTTCTCCCATGGCAAGAACAACCAATGTAGTAGGCCGAACCAAACTGATAATTCGAAGAGACTTGCAAAGATAACCAATAGTACATAAAAGAATTCATAGAAGATTCAAATATTATTCATAGTTAGACTTGGTCATAAACCCACAATTCATCGGTCTCAACAAACACACCGCAAAAACAAGGTTACATCGAATAGATCTCCACGAGAGAGGGGGAGAACATTGTATTGAGATCCAAAAAGAGAGAAGAAGCCATCTAGCTACTTGCTATGGACCCGTAGGTCTGAAGTAAACTACTCACACTTCATCGGAGGGGCTTGGATGATGATGTAGAAGCCCTCCATGATCGATGCCCCCTCCGGCGGAGGTCCGGAACAGGCCCCAAGATGGGATCTCGTGGATACAGAAAGTTGTGGCGGTGGAATTAGGTTTTTGGCTCCGTCCCCGATCGTTTGGGGGTACGTGGATATATATAGGAGGAAGAAGTACGTCGGTGGAGCTTCGAGGGGCCCATGAGGCATGGGGGCGCGCCCTAGTGGGGGGGGGGGGGCGCCCCCTACCTTCGTGACCACGTCGTGGCTTTGTTGACAGAGGGTCCAAGTCTCCTGGATCTTATCGGATGAGAAAATCACGTTTTCGAAGGTTTCATTCCGTTTGGACTCCTTTTGATATTCATTTTCTTTGAAACCCTAAAACAGGCAAAAAAACAGCAATTCTGGGCTGGGCCACCGGTTAATAGGTTAGTCCTAAAAATAATATAAAAGTGGAAAATAAAGCCCAATAATGTCTAAAACAGTAGATAATATAGCATGGAGCAATCAAAAATTATATATACGTTGGAGACGTATCACCAGGTAAGGTCAAGTTGTTATTCTTCATCGCGCTGGGCTGCAAATCTTTCCTAGTAGGTATGCATTAGGCTTAACAAGAAAATGGGCTTTAAGAAATAATAAATGGGATGTAATTATAAAAACTGGGCAGTAACTATAAAAAAATGCACCAAACACGTAATTACTTTATAAAATATTATTTTTGGATATTGAAAAATTTAATTTCATTAATTCTTGTGAGCGCAATGTTTCGTTGGATTTTTACGTAATATAAATTTATATTGAAATTGTATTTAATCTGACTAGAAATTTCGGGATAAAATATTTCGGATCCCATCAAAATGTGGGAAATTTTATTGAATTCTGTTTTGAACGTTTGGTTGAAATGGGATTTACTTTTAACAAACTGTAAATGGGCTGTAGTAAATTCCATTAGAATTAAAAAATTGGCTGCACATTCTTACAAATCTCAAATGGGCTATAAGTTCTCTTCCACACACTTGTGGCCTTACTAAGTTGACGTGTCCCCTAAAAAAAGAAGAGAGTTGACGCGTATGTAAGGCTTTGTCAACTTCTAGTCAACACATGCTTGTAGCAGCAGTGGCCGTTGGATGTCCATCCAACGGATGCCGTGCTTCTTCTTCAATCTCGGATATTCTAGCTTCACCCGCCCAAAAAATGATTCCTCCCCCTGACATCTGGGGCGCACCATTTCGGAAGCTGATCTGTGGCCTACTAAGTTGACGCGTACCAAGGGCTTTGTCAACTTAGTCAATATAAACGATTCTAGCTGCAGTGACCATACGATGTCCATCCAATGGCCGTCGTGCTTCTTCAACCTCTGGTCTTCTTGCTCCAGCCGCCCAAAGCAGGGCCGGTCGTGCCGCCTGCTCCTGCCTCCCGTGGCCGGCTGTGCTGCCGCACAGGCCTCACCGCCCCTACTACTCCCACCGCTGGCGAGGGCTTCCCTCCACTCACCCACACCCCATGTTATTCTGCGGCGACGACAACCTCACACCGCAGCCGAACCAGTGAACCCTCGTACTCCTCTCTGCGCGGGCTTCCACTGCCGCGTCTTCCCCGGCTCCGCATCGTCCCCTTCCTTGGCCTCGCCGTCGTCCACCGCCCTGGTGCTCTCGGTGTGGCGTGGTCAACGTAGTCAAGGAACAACTTCCATCGGACGTGGAATGTACGTGGAGAGGCTGACAGCTGGGTCCACGGCCGCAACAAGGTAGTGCCTCCTTATTACGCGCAAAATAATTATTCCTCCACCTGACAGCAGGGACCCACCGGACGGGCCACCGTATTTCATGAAAAAAATGTTTCCCCCGACTGCTGGGACCCACCAGCTACATCTTCGCACACAAGGAAGTGCGTCCGGGCAAAAGAAAACGATTCGCCCCCCTGACTGCTGGGACCCACCAGCTACATCTTCGCATGCAAGGAAGTGCCTGACAGTCGGGACCCACCTGGTCGAAGCGTACGTAGCGTTGTCATTCTGGTCGCAAACGTGTACGTACATACTAGTCGATGTAGAGGCGCACACATGTCGTAGTAGAGGCGCGCGCGTAGCATGTACACGGTCGTACAGCGGCCAGTGTGCAAGAAAGAAAATACGGCCACGTACGTACATACGGGCAGGGTCTCGAATGCCTACTCGCGCATACGTACGGCCAGGGATCGTGTACATGGCTGGGTCGGAACGGAGAAACATCATCGTCGTGTTCATGGGGAGCCAACCGGCTGGATCAGAATGGAATGCGTCGTCGTGTTCATCGGGAGGGCTTGGATGGAATAGCCGATGGAAACGAGGCCTGGCGTACCGCAGAACGTAGGAAACGGCCTTGTGTTCGACCGGCCATGTTCGAAATGGGATCCTGTTCATCGGGAGGGGTCTGGCGTACCGCAAAACGGAGGAAATGGACCTCCTATGGTCGAAACGGGGGTCCTGTTGATCGGGAGGGGTGTGGCGTACCGCAAAACGGAGGAAACGGACTTGTGTTGGAGCGCTACGGTCGAAACGGGGGTCCTGTTCATCTCCACCATCGACCCCCTCCAGCCTCCACGGGCAAGTGTTCGTCCACCGTCGACCTCCTCCAGCCTCCACCTGCGACTGTTCATCCACGGGCTCCTGTTCATCCAGCCTCCACCGCGCGCTACTCCACCGGCTACTATTCAACCAGCTCTCTCCACGGGCTCCTGTTTAACCACCCCTCCACGGACTACTGTTCATCCAGCCCTCCACCGTCTATTGTTCATCCTGCCCTCCACGGGGTGGTCCTGTTCATCCTGCCCTCCACGGGGTCCTGTTCATCCAGCCCTAACCGGCTCGATCGATCGGGGTACTATTCATCCAGAGGCAACACCACGGGGTCTTGTTCATCCACCCCCACCGGGGACTGTTCATCCAAACCCCCCGGCAATGCTCACTGTTCATCCAGAGGCAGCATCGCTCGGCTTCAGTTAGCAGCAGTAGCGAAGGAATCGCTCGATCGGGTTCAGTGAAGAGCCATCGATCGATCGCTCGGGTTCAGTAACGCGTAGCCTGCAGTGCAATCGCTCGGGTTCAGTTAGAGCCCAACGCCTTGCACCCACGCGCGTGTGTGTACGAGAGAAACGCGCATCGCTCGGCCCCGACCACCCACCGTAACCGGGAACACCCCAATATTTTCCTCGCCCTCGCTTCTACCAGGTTTTTTTCCGTCATGGACGGCCAAAAGAATCTCATGGAGCTGCGTCTCCGGCCCACCTAGGACGAAAAGCCCATTTTCTGTCATGATCTTTTGTCATAGAAGTAGGACTCCACCACATCTATGATGATACCGGGTTTTGTCACAGTTATCGTCATAGAAGTGTCATAAGTATGACAGAAAAAATTTCGTTCGGCCCAAAATGTCACGGATGTGTCTTTTTTTGTAGTGGTCTACACACTTAAGGTTTGGTGACGCTAGAGTTGTAATGGGAATATTATGTGGTTACCGAAGGTTGTTTGGAGTCCCGGATGAGATCCCGGACATGATGAGGAACTCTGGAATGGTCCAGAGGTGAAGATCGATATATTGGACGAAGGGTATTGGAGTCCGAAATTGTTCTGGGAGTACCAGGTGATGACCAGCGTGATCGAAAGGTGTTTCGGAGGCCCCGACAAGCGTTGGGGGGCCTTATGGGCCAAGGGGAGGGGCACACCAGCCCAATAAGGGGTTGTGCGCCCCTTCCAACCCCACTCACGTAACCTGGAGAGGTGGGGGCGCCTCCCCTAGGGCAGCCGCCCCTCCCGGCTTTGGGGGCAAGTTTCCTAGGTGCGGGGGCGCCCAAACCCATCTACGGTTTCCCCTGTGGCCACCGCCCCTCCCCTAGGGAAACCCTAGGGCGCCTCCTCCCCCCCTTCCCCCTATATATAGTGAGGGAGAGAGAGGGCAGCCGCACCCCTTCCCTGGCGCATCCCCTCCCTCCTCTAACACCTCCTCCTCCTCCGTAGTGCTTAGCGAAGCTCTGCCGGAGAACCACGAGCTCCACCGCCACCACGCCGTCGTGCTACCAAAGTTCTCCCTCAACTTCTCCTCTCCCCTTGCTGGATCAAGAAGGAGGAGACGTCCCCGGGCTGTACGTGTGTTGAGCGCAGAGGCGTCGTCCGTTCGGCGCTTGATCGAATCTTACGCGATTTGAATTATAATTACGACTCCATCAACCGCGATCTTGTAACGCTTCCGCTTAGCGATCTTCAAGGGTATGAAGATGCACTCCCTCTGTCTCTTGTTGCTAGCATCTCCTAGACTGATCTTGGTGACACGTAGGAAAATTTTGAATTATTACTACGTTCCCCGACAGTGGCATCATGAGCTAGGTCTATGCATAGATTCTATGCACGAGTAGAACACAAAGTAGTTGTGGGCGATGATTTGTTCAATTTGCTTACCGTTACTAGTCTTATCTTGATTCGGCAGCATTGTGGGATGAAGTGGCCCGGACCGACCTTACACGTACGCTTACGTGAGACTGGTTCCACCGACTAACATGCACTTGATGCATAAGGTGGCTAGCGGGTGTCTGTCTCTCCCACTTTACTTGGATCAGATTTGATGAAGAGGGTCCTTATGAAGGGTAAATAGCAATTGGCATATCGCTGTTGTGGCTTTTGCATAGGTAAGAAATGTTCTTGCTAGAAACCCATAACAGCCACGTAAAACATGCAACAACAATTAGAGGATGTCTAACTTGTTTTTGCAGGGTTTGTTGTGTGATGTGATATGGCCAAAAGGATGTGATGAATGATATATGTGATGTATGAGATTAATCATGTTCTTTTAATAGGAATCACGACTTGCATGTCGATGAGTATGACAACCGGTAGGAGCCATAGGAGTTGTCTTAATTTATTGTATGACCTGCGTGTCAATGAAAAATGCCATGTAATTACTTTACTTTATTGCTAACCGTTAGTCATAGTAGTAGAAGTAATAGTTGGCGAGACAACTTCATGAAGACACGATGATGGAGATCATGGTGTCATGCCGGTGACGAAGGTGATCATGCCGCGCCTCGAAGATGGAGAGCAAAGGCGCAAGATGATATTGGCCATATCATGTCACTTTATGATTTGCATGTGATGTTTGTCATGTTTACATCTTATTTGCTTAGGACGACGGTAGCATAAATAAGATGACCCCTCAATAAAATTTCAAGAAATGTGTTCCTCCTAACTGTGCACCGTTGCGAAGGTTCGTTCTTTCGAAGCACGAAGTGATGATTGGGTGTGATAGATTCTAACATTCGCATACAACGGGTGAGGGAGTCCTGGATTAGGGGGTCTCCGGACAGCCGGACTATATCCTTTGGCCGGACTGTTGGACTATGAAGATACCAGATTGAAGACTTCGTCTCGTGTCCGGATGGGACTCTACTTGGCGTGGAAGGCAAGATAGGCAGTACGGATATGGATATCTCCTCCTTTGTAACCGACCTTGTGTAACCCTAACCCCCTCTGGTGTCTATATAAACTGGAGGGTTTTAGTCCGTAGGACAACATACAATCATACCATAGGCTAGCTTCTAGGGTTTAGCCTCTCCGATCTCATGGTAGATCAACTCTTGTAATACTCATATCATCAGAATAAATCAAGCAGGACGTAGGGTTTTACCTCCATCAAGAGGGCCCGAACCTGGGTAAAACATTGTGTTCCCTGCCTCCTGTTACCATCCGCCTTAGACACACAGTTCGGGACCCCCTACCCGAGATCTGCCGGTTTTGACACTGACATTGGTGCTTTCATTGAGAGTTCCTCTGTGTCGTCGCTGTTAGGCTTGATGGCTCCTACGATCATCGATAGCGATGTAGTCCAGGGTGAGACTTTTCTCCCCGGTCAGATCTTTGTGTTCGGCGGCTTCGCACTGCGGGCCAACTCGCTTGGCCATCTGGAGCAGATCGAAAGTTACGCCCCTGGCCACCAGGTCAGGTTTGGAAGCTTAAACTATAGGGCCAATATCCGCGGAGACTTGATCTTCGACGGATTCAAGCCCCTGCCTTGTGCGCCACGCGGTCATGATGAGTACGATCTAGCTCTACCATCGGACAGTGTTCAAGAAATCGCATCGGCAGCCGCTCCGACCCTTAATTCGGAGCTAGTTGCACCATCCATGGATGGGTGGATAGACCCCGCCACGGAGGCCGTATCCTCTGCGGCGACCGAGCCGAATATCGACCTACCCTTCACGAGAGCCGTATTGCTAAACTGCCAGATCCTTCTCCGGCCACGGACTCCGAACCGCCTGCGCCCATTCCTGTTGAATCTGATTGGGCGCCGATCATGGAGTTCACCTCCGCAGATATTTTTCAGCACTCGCCCTTTGGCGACATACTGGACTCATTAAGGTCCCTCTCCTTGTTAGGAGAGTCCTGGCCGAACTATGTCCGGCAGGATTGGGATGCGGATGACGAAGAAATTCGCCGCCCACCCACCACCCACTTAGTAGCCACTGTCGAAGACTTTACCGACATGCTCAACTTTGACTCCCAAGACATCGACGGTATGGACGACGATGCGGGAGACGAAGAGGAACCACTGCCCACAGGGCACTGGACAACCACCTCATCATACGATATATACATGGTGGACACACCCAAAGAAGGCAATGACGACGAGACAACGGAGGATGACCCCTCCAAGAAGCAACCCAAGCGCCGGCGTCAGCAGCGCCGCTCTAAGTCCCGCCAAGGCAAAAGCAGTGATACCGGCACAGGAGATAATAGCACTCCGGACAGTGCCAAAGACGGCAACAATCCCCTCCAGCAAGATTTAGGACAGGAGGATGGAGAAGCCAGCCCTCCAGAGAGAGCGGCAGATGGAGAGGCGGAGGATGATAATTACATGCCTCCCTTCGAAGACGAGGCAAGCCTCGATGATGACGAATTCGTCATTCCTGAGGATCCCGTCGAACAAGAGCGCTTCAAACGCCGGCTTATAGCCACGGCAAATAGCCTTAAGAAAAAGCAGCAGCAACTTCAAGCTGATCAAGATTTGCTAGCTGACAGATGGACTGAAGTCCTGGCGGCCGAGGAATACAAACTCGAATGCCCCTCGAAGAGTTACCCAAAGTGTAGGTTGCTACCCCGACTGGAGGAGGAAGCACCGAAACCTACATCCCCGGCGTATGACGCGGCTGATCGGCCACCTCGTGGCCGCGACAGAGAGACATTCCAGCCAAAAGCTCAGCCCGCACCCCAACGCCAATCAAATAAAAAGGCATGGGGAAATACGCCAGACCCGCGAGACGTATTGGAGGACAAAGCAAAACATGGAAGATCAAACTACGGATCACGAGGGCGCGCCACTATGCAAGATGATAATCGTCACGCCGGATATAGTAAAGTATGTCCGGCCGAGCCGAACACAGTGGGCAAGACTCATTCGAGCTGCGTCGCGACATAGCCCAGTACAGAGGTGCCACACACCCCTTATGCTTCACAGACGAAGTAATGGATCATCAAATCCTAGAGGGTTTCAAACCCGTAAATATAGAATCATATGACGGCACAACAGATCCTGCGGTATGGATCGAGGATTTCCTCCTGCACATCCACATGGCCCGTGGTGATGACCTACATGCCATCAAATACCTCCCACTCAAACTCAAAGGACCAGCTCGGCATTGGCTCAACAGCTTGCCAGCAGAGTCCATTGGCTGTTGGGAAGATCTGGAAGCCGCGTTCCTCGACAAATTTCAGGGCACTTATGTGCGACCACCAGATGCCGATGACTTGAGCCACATAATTCAGCAACCAGAGGAATCGGCCAGGCAATTCTGAACACGGTTCCTAACAAAGAAAAATCAAATCATCGACTGTCCGAATGCAGAGGCCCTAGCAGCTTTCAAGCACAACATCCGCGATGAATGGCTCGCCCGGCACCTTGGCCAGGAAAAGCCAAAATCTATGGCAGCCCTCACGACACTCATGACCCGGTTCTGTGCGGGAGAGGACAGCTGGCTGGCTCACAGCAATAACATATCAAAGAACCATGGTACTTCGGATACCAAGGACGACAACGGCAGGTCACGTGGAAACAAACATAAGCTCCGCATTAACAGCGACAATACCGAGGATACAACAGTCAATGCCGGATTCAAAGGCTCTAAACCCGGTCAGCGGAAAAAGCCATTCAAAAGAAGCACTCCGGGCCCATCCAGTTTGGACCTTATACTCGATCGCTCGTGCCAAATACATGGCACCCCCGACAAGCCAGCCAACCACACCAACAGGGATTGTTGGGTGTTCAAGCAGGCCGGCAAGATAAATGCCGAAAACAAAGATAAGGGTTCACATAGCGATGACGAGGAGGAGCCCTGGCAGCCGAACATCGGAGGACAGAAGAGGTTCCCCCCACAAGTGCGGATGGTGTACATGATATACGCAACCCACATCCCCAAGAGGGAGCGGAAGCGTGCACTCAGGGACGTATATGCGTTGGAGCCAGTCGCCCCAAAGTTCAACCCATGTTATTCCTGCCCGATCACCTTCGACCGCAGGGACCACCCCACTAGTATCCGTCATGGCGGATTCGCCGCATTGGTCTTAGACCCAATCATTGACAGATTTCACCTCACTCGAGTCCTTATGGATGGCGGCAGTAGCCTAAACCTGCTTTATCAGGACACAGTGCGCAAAATGGGTATAGACCCCTCAAGGATCAAACCCACTAAAACGACCTTTAAAGGCGTCATACCAGGTGTAGAGGCCCATTGCACAGGCTCAGTAACACTAGAAGTGGTCTTCGGATCTCCGGATAACTTCCGAAGCGAAGAGTTAATCTTCGACATAGTCCCGTTCCGCAGTGGCTACCATGCACTGCTCGGGCGAACCGCATTTGCGAGATTCACCACATTACGCATATCTCAAGCTCAAGATGGCAGGACCTTGGGGGGTCATCACAGTCAATGGAAACACAGAGCGCTCTCTCTGCACGGAGGAGCACACTGCGGCCCTCGCAACAGAAGCGCAAAGCAGCCTCTTAAGGCAATCCACTAGTTCGGCGATTAATGACCCGGACACCTTCAAGCGCGCCCGGAGTAATCGGCAACAGGACCTCCTGGCATGTTCCGAGCTCGCATAGCAATGCGGCCCCCACCCCGGTCCTAGCCAAACGGTGAAATCCGTGCCACGTGTACATAATTACGCATTAAAAATACCATGGGCACAGGTGGGGAGGGGGGCACAACTACGGCACGCCCCAAGACGCGGCTTAAACCGCACTAGGGGCTTCCCACTTTGTTATTTTTCTCTTTCAGGACTTTAATCTCTGGAAACCCTGTCCGGCAGCATGATTGCCGAACACATGATGCAGCAACCAAGGAGGCAGAAAGCTATGTCACACCATGGAACTCCCAGGTGGATTACAATAACGAGTGAAATATTTGCTTTAATACTATTCCTCAGCTTGCCCTTGGAAGGGACATGTCAAACAGTCCTACTTTTTGCTTATTGCACTACTTGTATCATTCTGCTTTAATGCACCTTTTTGAATAAACAATGCATAGCATTAAGACTATTATTGCATTCTTCCTTTCTATATATATATATATATATATATATATATATATATATATATATATATATATATATATATGTTCATTCATGACATCTAGCACCCGTACACTCTGGTATGGCCAATACGCCAGGGGCTTAAGCATACCCCATAATGCGGCGTGAGAAGTCCGAACACTTTCGACAGTGCGGCACCCCGAACTTATAGCATTATATGCATCAGCTCCGAATCATGTCTTGGGTCAATAGTTGGGTTTGCCCGGCTCCCATGTTTTGGTACCTTATGTTCCGCTATATCGGCTAAGGTAGCACTGGGAGAACTACTGCGATTGTGCCCCGGTTCTGCTGGGCTAAGCACCTCAGTAGAGAAAGCTAAAACTGATTGTCATGATAAGGCGAGAGACTGGTCGCTGTTCGAGAGGTTTCAAGTCCCTAAAGACTTATGCCGCTTAGAGCGAAGAGTCGGCTCTGTCCGGCTTATGGCGTGTATCGCGCCCCGAATTCGGCCTTCCGAATACTAGGGGCTTCACCAAAATTCAAAATTATAGAATTCTATGGCTAAGTGAGAGTGATAACGCATTATAGTCTGATTGCCTTGTTCGTTGTGCTGAGCACCTCCCTCGAAGGACCCAACAATGGGAACAAGAGTGCTTAGGTTTATCCCGAACACCCCAGCACTCGTGGCGTGGGGGCAGAAGCCGACGACTAGCCATCTCTCAGATTTGATAAACAACCGAACAGAAGGCAATATTTTAAATTCAAACAAGCGTTGCATAGCGCATATGAACAAGTTTTCATAATACAGGATTACACGAGCAAGTTTATTCAAATATTACATCTTTCGCACAATCGTCCTCTACAAGATGGGCACCCTTCAGGACACCCTCATAATACATCTCGGGTTGGCGATGCTCCTTACCCTGCGGCGGCCCTTCCTTCACCAGCTTCACGGCGTCCATCTTGGCCCAGTGCACCTTCGCACGGGCGAAAGCCCGGCGTGCACCTTCGATGCAGACGGACCGCTTGATGACTTCCAGCCGTGGGCAGGCATCCACAAGACGCCTCACCAGGCCGAAGTAGCTATTGGGAAGAGCGTCACCAGGCCACATCCGGACTATAAAGCCCTTCATGGCCTGTTCGGCCGCCTTGTGCAGCTCGACCAGTTGCTTCAGCTGGACGCTCAGAGGCATCGGGTGTTCGGTCTCAGTATACTGAGACCAGAACAGCTTCTCCGTTGAGCTTCCCTCCTCAGCCTGGTAAAACTGTGTGGCATCCGACATGCTGCAGGGAAAATCTGCGAATGCTCCTGGAGAGCTCCGGATTCGGGTAAGTAACAAGTAATTTACTTTCACATGCTTGCTTTGCATATAGAATGCCTTACCTGTCACTATCTTCTTCATCGCATCAATCTCCTGGTGATCCTTTTGGGCTTCAGCCTTGGCACTCTTTGCACTCTGAAGGGCCGCGGCAAGCTCGGACTCTCGCGTCTTCAAGTCAAGCTCCAACGCCTCGTGCTTCGCCACGAGAGCGTGGAGCTCTTGCTGCACCTCTCCCACCCGTGCCTCTTGTTTTTCCCGCTCGGTGCACTCCTGGGCCGCTTTGTTTTCGGCCTCGGATAGCGCTTGCTTCAGGGTTGCCACTTCGGTCGTGGCCCCTGGCAGATTAAAGATGATCCTTTCATTTTGCAATTGCATTCTTTTTATACATATCCATAGACTAGGTACTACTTACCTTTGTTCTCCTCGTGCTGCCTCTTGGCAAGGCCGAGCTCTTTCTTGGACCCTTCGAGGTCCTGCTTCAGTGCGGCGACCTCCGCAGTCAGTGCGGCAGAGGCCAGTAGCGAATACTGCATACGCATATAGACAAACTTATATTAGACTCCTGTGATATTGTTCGATCCTCTATTCGGCTTTTCTTTGTGAACACCGAACAGAGCATCAGGGGCTACTGTCTATGCGGTAATATTTTTCCTATATTCAAATACTTACCTCAAAGCCTTTTAGAAGGCTGGCACAGGCTTCAGTCAGTCCGCTCTTGGCGGACTGAACCTTCTGGATGACCGCACTCATAATAGTGCGGTGCTCTTCGTCGATGGAAGCGCTGCGAAGCGCTCCCAACAGATTGTCTGGTGCCTCTGGATGGATAGAGGTCACCGGCACAGGCGTCTTGCCCCTTTTGGAAGGAGGCCGCCTGCCTGAGTCCGGAACCACTGGAGGTTCCGGCACGGTGTTCGGCTGAAGGCCGAACTCGGAGCCCTCGGGAGCCTCCCTCCCTCTGCTCCTGGAGTCTGGAAGGTCGCCCTGAGGAGCCTCCGGGATTGTCTCCCTTGACCCGGTGCCTCTTGAGACAATACCTCGGCATTATCCGTAGGGCAAGGGGAGGTGGCGGTCGGAAGTGGATTGCTATCCATATCCGACGAGTCCAAGGAGCCGCCCGACGAAGATACGTCGATACGGGCTTGGGGCGGTCTGGATAATCATATTCTGCGTTAGGAGAAGCAGTGCGACATAGGTATGCTATGAGTTACTCTGGTATCCGAATACTTACGACTTCGCAAGGGGCTTGGCCCTGAGCAGCCACTCGTCTTCGCCTTCGGCGGCGGTGGTGGAGTAGTCCGGAAGGAGGGTTCTCCTCTTCTTGGACCCTTCGGCCCCCCGGTCGTGGCGGCCTTCCTTTTCTTGTCTCCCCCGACTGAAGGGGTAGCATCTTCATCTTCCTCCTCTTCGTGGGAGGAGTGCGTCGCGGAGTTATCAGACGATGAGTCCGATAACACCTGGCGTCGGGAACTCTTTCGGGTTCCCTTGGCCTTCTTGGTCTTCTCCGGCACCTTGTAAGGAGCCGGAGTTAGCATCTCCGTCAAGAGAGCGTCCACAGTGACTTCGGGCAGAGGGGCCGAACAGTTAATCTTCCCCGACGTCTCCACCCAGTCCTGTCAATGGCATGGAGCTCAGACCCCGCACATGGTTAAGCTAGGGGAGATAAATATCCAACCGGATGTATAGAACTCACCGAATGCGCTAGGCGCTTCGTGCTTAGCCCGCGGTCCTCGGTGAGAGAGGGAGGGACCTCGGCGCCCTTGAACAACACCCTCTAGACGTCCTTGTGCGTCGTGTCAAAGAGCTCGCTCAGAGTCTGGTGCTGGGCCGGGTCGAACTCCCACAAGTTGAAATCCTGTTGTTGACACAGGAGGATCCGACGGATGAGCATGACCTGGACTATGTTGACAAGCTTGAGCTTCTTGCTTGCCATATTCCGGATACATTTCTAGAGTCCGTCCAGCTCCACCGATGAACCCCAGGATAGGCCCTTCTCTTTCCAGGAGGTGAGCCGCATGGGGATTCTGGATCGAAACTCGGGGCCGCCACCCAGTTGGTGTCACGCGGCTCGGTGATGTAGAACCACGCTGATTGCCACCCCTTTATGGTCTCCACGAAGGAGCCTTCAAGCCATATAAGATTGGGCATCTTGCCCACCATGGCTCCGCCGCATTCTGCTTGTTGGCCTCCCACCACCTTCGGCTTGATATTGAAGGTCTTCAGCCACAGGCCGAAGTGGGGCCGGATGTGGAGGAAAGCCTCACACATGACGATGAACACCGAAATGTTGAGGATGAAGTTCGGGGCTAGATCATGAAAGTCCAGCCTGTAGTAGAACATAAGACCACGGACGAATGGATGGAGGGGAAACCCCAGTCCGCGGAGGAAGTGGTGGAGGAAAACTACCCTCTCGTGGGGTTCCGGGGTAGGAACAATCTGCCCCGCAGCGGGCAGCCGATGCGCGATATTCGTGGCTAAGTATCCGGCTCCGCGCAGCTTCTTGATGTGCCCCTCCGTAACGGAGGAAGCCATCCATTTGCCTCCCGCCCCAGACATGTTTGGAGAAGGTTCAGGGGAAGGATGTGGACTTGGGCGTTGGAGCTCGAGTGCGCAAGAATGGATGAGCAAGGAGGAAGAAGGCGTGGGTAGAAAAAGGTTAAACCTTATCCCTTTATAAGGGCGGCCAAAACTATGCGCCCCCACTAGCCTGGTAAAACTCGCTTATCCCCCAAGCACCATAATTGATGGCGCGGTTGGGTTACCCACACCCTGTTGATGAGAATCCCGTAATAAGGGGACACGATCTCTGTTTTGACAAGACGTGTCAAGAAACTGCCTCGCGTTATGTGCGGGGCTAGTTAAAGAAAAACGGTTCGAATAATCACCGGGCCATGGCATAATGTCATGTTGCCAAAACGTGTCAGCAGATTAGATTTGTGGAAATATTATTCTCTCTACGGTGGTATGTGGAACTTATTTTGCAGGGTCAGACACTATCCTTTTATTCGAACTCTTCTATGGTGTATCTGGAGGAGGAACCCGCCTTGCAATGCCGAAGACAATACTGCGCGCCGGACTCATTGTCATTGAAGCCTGGTTCAGGGGCTACTGAGGGAGTCCTGGATTAGGGGGTCTCCGGACAGCCGGACTATATCCTTTGGCCGGACTGTTGGACTATGAATATGCCAGATTGAAGACTTCGTCTTGTGTCCGGATGGGACTCTACTTGGCATGGAAGGCAAGCTAGGTAGTACGGATATGGATATCTCCTCCTTTGTAACCGACCTTGTGTAACCGTAACCCCCTCAGGTGTCTATATAAACCGGAGGGTTTTAGTCCGTAGGACAACATATAATCATACCATAGGCTAGCTTCTAGGGTTTAGCCTCTCCGATCTCGTGGTAGATCAACTCTTGTAATACTCATATCATCAAGAATAAATCAAGCAGGACGTAGGGTTGTACCTCCATCAAGAGGGCCCAAACCTGGGTAAAACATCGTGTTCCCTGCCTCCTATTACCATCCGCCTTAGACGCACAGTTCGGGACCCCCTACCCGAGATCCGCCGGTTTTGACACCGACAACGGGTGTAAGCCAGATTTACACATGCAAAACACTTAGGTTGACTTAACGAGCTTAGCATGTACAGACATGGCCTCGGAACACGAGAGACCGAAAGGTCGAACATGAGTCGTATAGTAGATGTGATCAACATGGAAATATTCACCGTTGATGACTAGTCCGTCTCACGTGATGATCGGACACGGCCTAGTCGATTCGGATCATGTATCACTTAGATGACTAGAGGGATGTCTATCTGAGTGGGAGTTCATTAAATAATTTGATTAATTGAACTCATTATCATGAACATAGTCTAAATTGTCTTTGCAAATTATGTTGTGGATTAATAGCTCGCGCTTTAGCTCCTTGTTTTAATGTGTTCCTAGTGAAAGACTAAGTTGAAAGATATTGTAAGCAATTGTGCAGACTAGGGCCGTAGTATGAGGATTGTCCTCACTGCCACACAGAAGGCTTCTGTCCTTGATGCACCGCTCGGTGTGCCAACCCCTCTGGCGTCGTCTGTGGATGTCGTGAACATCTGGCAGACACATTCTGATGACTACCTGATAGTTTAGTGCGCCATGCTTTACGGCTTAGATTCAGGGCTCCAAAAGCGTTTTGAACACCATGGAACATATGAGATGTTCCAAGAGCTGAAATTGGTATTTCAGGCTCATGCCCGTGTTGAGAGGTTTGAGACCTCTGACAAGATCTTTGCCTATAAGATGGGGAGAATAGCTCAGCCAGTGAGCATGTGCTTAGAGTGTCTGGGTACATCAATCGCTTGAATCAAGTGGGAGTTAATCTTCCAGATAAGAGAGTGATTGAAAAAGTTCTCCAGTCACTATCACCAAGCTACTAGAGTTTCGTGATGAACTATAACATGCAAGGGAATATGATCCCGGAGCTGTTTGTCGTGCTTAAGGCCATAAAGGTAGAAATCAAGAAGGAGCATCAAAGTGTTTATGGTTAACAAGACCACTGGTTTCAAAGAAGGGCAAGGGTAAGAAGGGAAACTTCATGAATGGCAAGCCAGTTGCCGCTCCAGTGAAGAAACCCAAGAACCCAAACCCGAGACGAAGTGCTTCTATTAGGGGAACGGTCACTGGTAATGGAACTGCCTCAAATACTTGGTAGATAAGAAGGCTGGCAACTTCAACAAAAGTATATTTGATATATGTGTTATTGATGTGTACCTTACTAGTACTCCTAGTAGCACATGGGTATTAGATACCGGTTCACTTGCTAATATTGGTAACTCGAAATAAAATCTACGTAATAAACAGAGACTAGTTAAGGGCGAGGTGACGATGTGTGTTGGAAGTGTTTCCAAGGATGATATGATCACCATCGCACGCTCCCTCTACCTTCGGGATTAGTGTTGAACCTAGATAGATGTTGTTTGCATTGGTGTCTGTGTTGAGCATGAACATGATTAGATCATGTTTATTGCAATACAGTTATTCATTTAAGTCAGAGAATAATGGTTATTCTGTTTACATGGATAATACCTTCTATGGTCATGCACCCAATGTGAATGGTTTACTGAATCTCAGTCGTAGTGATACACATGTTCATAACATTGATGCCAAAAGATGTAGAGTTGATAATGGTAGTACCACTTTCTTGTTGCACTACCGCTTGGGTCATATTGGTGTAAAGCGCATGAAGAACCTCCATGCCGATGGACTTTTGAAGTCACTTGATTTTGAATCACTTGACACATGCGAACCATGCCTCATTGACAAGATGACTAAAACCCCGTTTTCTTTGTAACAATGGAATGGGCAAGTGACTTGTTGGAAATCATACATGTTGATGTGTGCAGTCCGATGAGTGTTGATGCGTGCGGTGGATATCAATATTTTCTCACCTTCACCGATGAATTGAGTAGATATGGATATATTTACTTAATGAAGCATAAGTCTGGAACGTTTGAAAAGTTCAAGCAATTTCAGAGTGAAGTTGAGAATCATCGTAACAAGAAGATCAAGTTCCTATGATTTGATCAAGGGGAGAGTATCTGAGTTATGAGTTTGGCAATCACTAAAGACAAGGTGGAATCGTTTCAAGTTGACGCCGCCTGGAACACCATAGCGTAATGGTGTGTCCGAACGTCGTAATCAAACGTTATTGGATATGGTGTGATCTATGATGTCTCTTACCAATATACCACTATAATTTTGGGGTTATGCATTAGAGACAATTACATTCTCTTTAAATAGGGCACCATCTAAGTCCGTGGAGACGACACTGTATGAACTATGCTTTGGCAAGAAACCTAAGTTGTTGTTTCTTAAGATTTGGGGCTACGATGCTTATGTCGATAGGCTTCGTCCAGAAAAGCTCAAACCCAAAGCGGAAAATTGTGTTTTAATGGAATACCCAAACAAGACGATTGGGTATACCTTCTATCTCAGATCTGAGGGCAAAGTGTTTGTCGCTATGAATAGGTCCTTTCTCGAGAAAGAATTTCTCTCGAAAGAATTGAGTGGGAGGAAGATAGAACTTGATGAGGTTGTTGAACCTTCCCTTCAACCAAAGAGTAGCGCAGCACAGAAAGATGTTTCTGTGGCAACTACGTTAGTTGAAGATAAAGCTAATGATGATGATCATGAAGCTTCAGATCAAATTACTATCAAACCTTGTAGGTCGACAAGGGTGTGTACAACTTCTCAGTGGTAACCCTGTCTTAAAGGTCATGTTGTTGGACAAGGATGAACCTATGAGCTATGAAGAAGCGATGGTGGGATCGGATTCCAAGAAAAGGCTGGAAGCCATGAAATCCGAGGTAGGATCCATGTATGAGAAGAAAGTATGGATTTTGGTGGACTTGCCCGATGAACGGCAAGCCATTGAGAATAAATGGATCTTTAAGAAGAAGACAGACGTTGATGGTAATGTCACCATTTGTGAAGCTTGACTTGTCTCAAAGAAGTTTCCGACAAGTTCAAGGAGTTGACTATGATGAGACTCTCTCAATCATAGCGATGCTAAAGTCTGTTAGAATTATGTTAGCAATTGCTGCATTTTCATTAACGAAATCAGGCAGATGGATGTCAAAACAAAGTTTCCTTGACGGTTTCTGTGAGGAAAGGCTGTATGTGATACAACCAAAAGGTTTTGTCAATCCTAAGGATGCTAAAAGGTATGCAAACTCCAGCGGTCCTTCTATGGACTAGAGCAAGCATCTCGGAGTTGGATCATACGCTTTGATGAGGTGATCAAAGCTTTTTGGGTTTATACAAAGTTTGCAAGAAAATTGTGTTTACAAGAAAGTGAGTGGGAGCACTACAACATTTCTGATAGGTATATGTGGATGACATATTGTTGATCGGAAATGATGTAAAATTTTGGGAAAGCATAAAGGGCTGTTTGAATGGAGTTTTTCAAAGGAGGACCTGTGTAAAACTGCTTACATGTTGGGTATCAAGATCTATAGAGATAGATCAAGACGCCTGATAAGACTTTCACAGAGCACATACCTTGACATGATCTTGAAGGAGTTCAAGATGGATCAGTCAAAGAAGGAGTTCTTGCATGAGTTGTATGGTGTGAAGTTAAGACTTGAAGCTCGATCATGGTAGAAGAAAGAGAAAGGACGAAAGTCGTCCCCTATGCCTTAGCCATAGGCTCTATAAGATATGCCATGCTGTGTACCACGATGTGCCTTGCCACGTGTCTGGCAAGGGGGTATAAGAGTGATCCAGGAGTGGATCATTGGACAGCGGTCAAAATTGTCCTTAGGAATAAGGAAATGTTTCTCGATTATGGAGGTGATGAAGAGTTCGGCGTAAAGGGTTACGTTGATGCAAGCTTTAACACCTATCCAGATGACTCTGAGTAGCAAACTGGATACATATAGTGGAGCAACCATTTGGAATAGCTCCAAGTGGAGCATAGTAGCAACATCTACAATATGAAATAGAGATTTGCGAAGAACACACAGATCTGAATGTTGCAGACCCGCTGACTAAAACCTCTCCCGTAAGCATAACATGATCAAACGCTAGAACTCATTAAGTGTTAATCACATGGTGATGTGATCTAGATTATTGACTCTAGTAAACTCTTGGGTGTTAATCACATGGCGATGTGAACTAGATTATTGACTCTAGTAAACTCTTTGGGTGTTAGTCACATGGCGATGTGAACTATGAGCGTTGCCCTATATCAATGGGAAATGCCCTACCTTTGAGTGCAGTTTGAACTATTGATTTACGTAATTGGAAGTAACCAATTAGGTTTACGACGAAACCTAGAAATCGATCACTGATCCAATTTGACTACCTCTACAGGATAGACCTCCCGACTCTTTTTTATTTATGAATATGAACAGAAAAAATTCATTGTATCGTTGGGTCGGAGCGGACGTTTGGTCCAGAAAAATTAGGAACAAAACATTATTCCTCAATTAACACAAAAGTACAATATCAATCAAAACTTAAGAAACAACAACCAAAATTTAAGAAACAACAACCGGAACTTAAGTTCCGATTGTTGATGTTTTATTCGAATTCGAAAGCGATCCTAGTTTATTTACAATTATATCTTCCACACCTATTCATTTGTCATTTGGGATAATTTCCAATATAAAGAAATAAAAAGAGTCAAAGAAAGGATGAGAGATGTTTCCCATGTCAATTCAAAAAAGAGAGGTGAAACACATGGCGATGTGAACTAGATTATTGACTCTAGTGCAAGTGGGAGATTGTTTTAAATATGCCCTAGAGGCAATAATAAAATGGTTATTATTATATTTCCTTGTTCATGATAATTTTCTATTGTTCATGCTATAATTGTATTAACCGGAAACCGCAATACATGTGTGAATACATAGATCACAACATGTCCCTAGTGAGCCTCTAGTTAACTAGCTCGTTGATCAATAGATGGTTGTGGTTTCCTAACCATGGAGATTGGATGTTGTTGATAACGGGATCACATCATTAGGAGAATGATGTGATGAACAAGACCCAATCCTAAGCATAACACAAGATCGTGTAGTTCGTTTGCTAGAGATTTTTTAATGTCAAGTATCGTTTCCTTAGACCATCAGATTGTGCAACTCTTGGATATCGTAGGAGTGCTTTGGGTGTATCAAACGTCACAACGTAATTGGGTGCCTATAAAGGTGCACTACAGGTGAGGGAGTCCTGGATTATGGGGTCTCCGGACAGTCGGACTATATCCTTTGGCCGAACTGTTGGACTATGAAGATACAAGATTGAAGACTTCGTCCCATGTCCGGATAGGACTCTACTTGGCGTGGAAGGCAAGCTAGGCAGTACGGATATGGATATCTCCTCCTTCGTAACCGACCTTGTGTAACCCTAGCCCCTCCGGTGTCTATATAAACCGGAGGGTTTTAGTCCGTAGGACAACATACAATCATACCATAGGCTAGCTTCTAGGGTTTAGCCTCTCCGGTCTCGTGGTAGATCAACTCTTATAATACTCATATCATCAAGAATAAATCAAGCAGGACGTAGGGTTTTACCTCCATCAAGAGGGCCCGAACCTGGGTAAAACATCGTGTCCCGTGCCTCCTGTTACCATCCGCCTTAGACGCACAGTTCGGGACCCCCTACCCAAGATCCGCCGGTTTTGACACCGACATTGGTGCTTTCATTGAGAGTTCCTCTGTGTCGTCACTGTTAGGCTTGATGGCTCCTACGATCATCGATAGCGATGCAGTCTAGGGTGAGACTTTTCTCCCCGGACAGATCTTTGTGTTCGGCAGCTTCGCACTGCGGGCCAACTTGCTTGGCCATCTGGAGCAGATCGAAAGTTACGCCCCTGGCCACCAGGTCAGGTTTGGAAGCTTAAACTACACGGCCGATATCCGTGGAGACTTGATCTTCGACGGATTCGAACCCCTACCAAGTGCGTTATACGGTCTCGATGAGCATGATTTAGCTCTGCTGTCGGACAGTATTCAGGATATCGCACCGGCGACTGCTCCGACCCTCAATTCGGAGCCAATCGCACCATCCATGGACGGGTGGATAGACCCCGCCATGGAGGCCGTACTCTCAGCGGTGATCGAGCCAAGGAACGACCTTACCTTTCACGAGAGCCGTGTTGCCGAACTACCGGATCCTTCTCCGGCCACGAACTCCGAACCGCCTGCGCCTGTGCCTATCGAATCCGGCTGTGCGCCGATCATGGAGTTCACCTCCGCGGATGTTTTTTAGAACTCGCCCTTCGCCGACGTACTGAACTCATTAAGGTCTCTCTCCCTGTTTGGAGAATCCTGGCCGAACTACCTTCGGCAGGATCGGGATGCGGATGACGAAGAAATTTGCCGCCCACCCACCACCCACTTAATAGCCACTGCTGACGACCTAACTGACATGCTGGACTTCGACTACGAAGACATCGATGGTATGGATGACGATGCAGGAGACGAATAGGAACCACCGCCGACAGGGCAGTGGACGCCCACTTCATCATATGATGTATACATGGTGGACACACCCAAAGAAAATGACGACGAGGAACGGAAGGACGCAACGAAGGATTGTCCCCTCGAGAAGCAGTCAAAACGGCGGCGCAAGCGCCGCTCCAAACCCCGCCTCGGCAGAAACAACGACCATATAGGCCCAGCGATAGAGCAGGGTGAACCATCTCCCGACCAGGGTAACACAGAGAATCAAACCGAACAACCCGACTCCGTCGAAGATAACAGTCCGGACGACATCACACCGGATAGGCTCCCAGAGCAACAAAATGCCCATCAAAGGCTGGTTGCCACTACGAGGAGTCTGAAAAAGCTGAAGCAAAGGCTCAGTGCTGCACAATACACACTCAAAATCAGATGGAGTGAAGTACTCAACGCAGCAGCGAAGTACAGCAGTAATCACCACACCAAGAGCTACCCGAAGCGAAAGTTGCTACCTGAATTCGATGAGGAGGCCTTAGATCCTCTGCAACTAAAAAATAAAACGGCCATCCGGTCGGATAGACGACCTCGTGGCCAATATAGAGCGGCAAACGATGCCGCACTTAAGCCAATACGCGACCCACGCAAGGGCTCGCATCAAAAGGACAGCGCAACCAGATCCATCTATGGACCACGCAAGCGCGCTCCAACATACAATGCAACACAACAAACATCCGAACACCACGGTACACCCAAATACAGGGGTGCCGCACACCCCCTATGTTTCACCGATGAGGTGCTAGACCATGAATTTCCAGAGGGATTCAAACCCGTAAACATAGAGGCGTACGACGGAACAACAGACCCTGGGGTCTGGATTGAGGACTACATCCTCCATATCCATATGGCTCAAGGATATGATCTCCACGCCATCAAGTACTTACCCCTCAAGCTCAAAGGGCCAGCTCGGCACTGGCTTAAAAGCCTCCCCGAAAACTCCATCGGAATCTAGGAAGAGCTCGAAGACGCCTTTCGGGCAAATTTTCAAGGGACATATGTCCGACCACCGGATGCGGACAATTTAAGTCATATAACTCAACAGCCAGGTGAGTCAGCCCGAAAACTTTGGAACAGGTTCCTCACTAAAAAGAACCAAATAGTCGACTGTCCGGACGCTGAAGGCTTAGCAGCTTTCAAGCATAGCATTCGAGACGAATGGCTTGCCAGACACCTCAGTCAAGAAAAGCCGAGAACAATGGCAGCATTAACAAGCCTCATGACCCGTTTTTGCACGGGCGAGGACAGCTGGTTAGCCCGATGCAGCACCAGCGGCCCAAGTACATCCAAAGTCAGGGATGGAAACGGGAAATCACGACGCAGCAAGAATAAGCGCCGGAATAAATAAGACAACCCGAAGAGCACGGCGGTAAACACCGGATTTAGAAGCTCTCGACCAGGTTAGTAGAAGCCGCCCTCCAAAGGCAACAGAGACGAACTGTCCAGCCTAAACAAAATTCTGGACCAAATATGTCAGATCCATAGCACCTTGATAAACCTGCAAATCATAACCACAGAGAATGTTGGGTCTTCAAACAGTCAGGCAAGCTCAACGCCGAGCACAAGGGGCAGGATACACCAAGCGAAGACGAGGAAGAGCCTCGCAAGCAAAGCACAGGGGAACAGAAGAAATTCCCACCAGAAGTCAAAACAGTCAATGTGTTACACGTGTTAAAGGGGAAAAACAAAGCGGCACGCCTAGAAAGACATGCCCGAGGGCCTATCACCACAGAGCCCGCCACTGGTCGTCCCAACCGATCACCTTCGACCATCGGGATTACTCGGCAAGTATCTAGTGTGCAGGATGGGCTGCCTTGGTATTAGATCCAATAATTGACGGATACCACTTCACACGAGTCCTGATGGACGACAACAGCAGTTTAAATCTGATATATCAGGACACAGTCCGCAAAATGGGGATAGACCCAACAAAAATTTGCCGCAGCAATGCTACCTTTAAAGGAGTAACGCCAGGCCCAGAGGCCCATTGCAAGGGCACCCTGCTACTAGAGGTTATATTCGGCTTCCCCGATAACTTCCACAGCGAAAATTTAACCTTCCACATCGCTCTGTTCCAAAGTGGCTATCAAGCACTGCTCGGACATGAAGCTTTCGCTCGCTTGAACGCAATACCACATTACGCTTCCCTCACGCTTAAGATGCCCGGTCCATGCGGCATCATCAAAGTAAATGGAAATATTGAGCGCTCCTTGCGCGCCAAAGACAGTGTGGCTGCCTTGGCAGCCGCACAGTAAACGGCCTCACCAACTAAAGTATCTAACAGGTCGTTAAGACGACATACATGGTTGGACGAGTCCGGTACAACTATATATAATTGATACAGGTTTGATGGCTATACCCCTATTACAATACAAGGGGCTCAACGTGCGCGCACAAGTGGCAATAAGGCTCACCTTTACTCATTTTGAACTATATATTGTTTATTTAGTATAACTTAACTTTTGCACGGCAACTTTTCAATTAAGTTCCTCTCTTTTTTAGATGACCATCGTGCTACACCCGCCCAGGATACGGCACAACGGAGACATAGGCGCAGACATGCAACAGGGACCCGTTCCAAGGATTCTTTGTAGATTAAGACCCTGCATAAACCTTTTTTATTGTCTCTTGTTGATTTACATCCCTCGGATTCTCAGTACAATCGAGAAGGATGCTGACGTCTTGGCCTGTGGCCATGCCAGAATAATGCACGTACCTGGACACCAGGTGCTTATTACAAAGGGTACTGTTTAGACCCGGTTTACACCATAAAGACCGAATACCTTAGGGAGTGTTTGGCGTCGCGAGTTTGGCCTTATATGCATCAGCTCCGAATCATGTCTTTGGTCAAATGTTGGGTTTGCCCGGCTCCTGTGTTTTTCTGCCTTACGTTCTGCTCTATCGGCTAAGGCGGCACTAGGAGAACTACTGCGATTGTGCCCTGGTTCATCCGGACGAGCACCTTAGTAGAGAAAGCTGAAAACTGACTGTCATGATATAGCGTGAGACTGGTCAACCATTCAATGACCTATTGGAATCTTCGGGATTCCTCCGCATTAACGAAGGGCTGTTTCTCGGCCAGGCATGTACGCACCCCGAATCCGGATGAGTGCGGAGCCACTAGGGGCTATATAGTAGCCCCACTGTCAAACTCCTCTGGCTAAGTGAAAGTGTTAAAGCATTATAGTCCGGTTGCCTAGTTCGCTGCGCTATCACCTCCTTAATAGGACCAAGACATTGGATTAAGTGTGAATACGCGTCTTCTGTGAACACCCCCGCATTATATGCGTGGGGGCTGAAGCCGACGACTGCAATCTTTCAGGTTATATACATGTATACATAAACGGCTGCACATGAGGCATCACAATACTTTCGGCAAAAGTATAAATACAACCTTGATAAATTCAATAAAATGTTGTTTTTACAATGGGAATACATGTCACTCAAACATAACATTCTTCGAGCACTGGGCCTCTATCGAACGAGCGCCCTCAAGAACTTCTTCAAAATAGTGCTCGGCAGCCACTCGGCCTATGGCCGAACCCTGCGCCGCAACAGTGGTGGCATCCATCTCTGCCAAGTATGTTTTGACACAGGCAAGGACCATGCGCGAGCCTTCTATGCATGTCGACCTCTTCATCACATTAATGCGTGGCACCGCACCAAGGAACTGCTGCACCAAGCTAAAATAGTTGTTCGGCTTTGGCCTT
This sequence comes from Triticum dicoccoides, assembly GCF_002162155.2. NCBI lineage: Eukaryota > Viridiplantae > Streptophyta > Magnoliopsida > Poales > Poaceae > Triticum > Triticum dicoccoides. The sequence goes on from NC_041380.1 coordinate 453,079,513, forward strand.
TCTGACCATAGATGATCCACAACAGACCTCATGGCGAGTCCGGAAAATCTATTGAGTTCGGCCCATTCGGCAAGCTGATCAGTCAATGGAAGCAGACGCTCTGGAACGTTAAATTGCGACCAGAACAGCTTATCCACTTCACAATCTGTTCGATCTCGGAAGTATTCGGCCGCATCGACAGCGCTCGCCGCCAAGTCCAGATATGCGTCGGCCGAACTCCACAACCGATCCAGAGGGGCATACCGTAGATCGCCGAACTTCCTCTGCAGCATAAAGGGCTTCCCAACCACAATGTCCCCGGCTTCACGCAGTTCCTCCTTTGCTCTCATTGCAGAGCGAGTGTCTTTGGTCGCCATTGTGGCCTTTTCGAGGTCAGTTGCCTTCGCCCGGTTTTCTTCTTGAAGAAACTGGCAGCGGTCGGCAGTGTCTTTTAACTTCACAGCCATTTTGGCCATTTTCTCTTTGCTCTCGCTATGCGCGGCCTTCTCGACTCTCAACTCTTCGGCCGCCTTCAAAGCGGCCGCATTACTACTCCTTGCTTGCTCCTTGGCTCGGGCAAGCTCCGCCCGCAGGGCCTCCACGGTGGCAGCTCCATCTGCAGTCACAATATATTAAACATACTGGCATTACACTGCTCTTACTATGTGACATTCACTATAAACATCACCTACCTTGTGCCTCGTCAAGCCGCTTGTTAACAAGCTCGATGTCGGCATCCGCCGCATCCAGTCGCCGCTTTAGTTCGGCAACCCCATCAGTCCGGCTAGCCACCGGAGCTTCAGACACCTGCACATAAAGGCGGTCTGGTTATTACCTGGGACTATGATTCTCTGTTCGCCGCCGTTCTCGACGACAACCAGAGTCTCAGGGGCTACTATCTACACAGGGAACACCTAAAAATGTGCGGTACTACCACAAATGTATATCATTTCACGTACCTCAAACCCGTCAGTAGACTCATAAAGGCTTCATGCAACCCGCTTTCGGCGGACGAAATCCTTTCAATCACCATACCCATCAATGTACGGTGCTCTACTGAGATAGTGGCTCGCTCTAGCAGATCCCTCAGTGCGTCTGACCGCGTACCAGATGGTGTCAGATTCTTTTGGTTTCTCTCTTCAAGAGCCAGATACTGGGGACTTCGGGCGACCATAGGATTATCTTCTGGCCTCACCGGATCCGGAGTGACCCTCCGCGACGACACGTCAAGGTCGCCCGCTTCTTGAGCTGGGGAATCCGGGGGAGGCGTTTCGCTCTCCATCATCTCTCGAAGAAGATCCCTCGAAGACGAGCTCTGCTGAGAAGGGCTGAGATCCGAACGGCAAGATAAATGCTTCGGTCATTTTCCTCAAAGGTAAGGCGGTATATCTTCACTACTAAGTACTTTTTGATTACTTACAGCTCGTTAGAGGGCTGATCCCCGTGCAGACTTTGTGCGGCAAGAGCACCCTCCAAGGCAGGACCCTCTAGTGAAGTTTTCGTCTCCCGTTTGGAAACTTTGGTTTTCGCATCTTCAGAGGTAGTCCACTTCCTCCCCCGGGGCGAGGGAACGACAGATTCTTCCCCTTGGTTATCCTCCCTCACGGAGGCGCTCATTCCCTCGGTTGGAATAGGTAGCGATGGAGGCCCGCTTTCGCCCTCTTTATTCCCCCCTTCATCTTCCTTTGAGGGCACCGGGCAGGGTGCTGGCTCGAGCATCTTTTCCAGCATCGGATTGTGCAAGCCTTCAGGAAGGGGGGCCGAACACCGGATCATCTTCGCCTTTGCTATCCAGTCCTGGTCATAGAGCGACTCTTCAGAATGATGTCATGATAAATAAAAAGACGGTGTGTTCGGCCGTGGGATTACTTACTTGGGCCGCGGTGCGGTTGCTGCTTAGGCCCACGTCCTCAGTAGTGTCCGGACACTCTGCTTGGGGTCCAAAGAACGATTTGTACAACTCCTCGTGCGTCAGGCCGAGGAAGTTCTGGATAGTGCGCGGTCCTTCTGGGTTGAATTCCCACATACGGAGGGGCCGACGTTTGCAAGGCCGGACTCGACGAACCAGCATGACTTGCACTACCATAACCAAACTAAAATCTCCCTCGAAGAGATCTCGGATGCGGCTCTGCAGTATGGGCACATCCTTGGCTGGACCCCAGCTCAGCCCCCTGCTGATCCATGACATCAGTTGTGGTGGAGGGCCCGAGCGAAAGGCGGAGGAAGCTACCCACTTGGCACTTCTGGGAGCGGTGACGTAGAACCACTCCCGTTGCCATAATCCGGACACCTCTAGAAAGGAACCCTTTGGCCATGGAGCTCCAGCGATCTTGCTTATTAATGCACCTCCGCACGCTGCATGCTTCCCCTCGACCGTCTTCGGCTTCACATCAAAGGTCTTGAGCCACAGGCCGAAGTGAGGGGTAATGCGGAGGAAGGCCTGACATACGACAATAAATGCCGAGATGTGGAGAAAGGAATCCGGGGCTAGATCGTGGAAATCAATCCCATAATAGAACATCAAACCCCCAACGAAGGGATCCAGAGTGAGGCCTAGTCCTCGGAGGAAGTGGGAGATGAACATGACGTCTTCATTGGGTTCAGGAGTAGGGACGACCTGCCCTCGGGCAGGCAACCGATGTGAAACTTCGGCGGTCAGGTATCTTTCCTCCCTCAACTTCTTGATATCCTCTTCCGTGACGGAGGAGGGCATCCACCGGCCCTGGAGGTTGGATCCGGACATGATTGAAGGTCCGAATCACCTGACCTGGGCTTTGGGTGTTAGAACTCAAGGCGGGGGAAGGATTCGATTGAGCACGAGAGGAAAAAAGTAAAAGCCTTGTCCCTTTATAAAGAGGGTGAATATCAAGTGTCCTCCTTGTGGCCGTTTGGGACTTTCCTAAAATCTAGGAGTCCTAGGCGCGGTTGGGTTACCCATGCCCGTATTGATGAGAATCCCATAATAAGGAGGACACAATCTCTGCTTTGACAAGACGTGTCAAGAAACTGCCTCGCGTTATGTACGGGGCTAGTTAAAGAAAAACGGTTTGAATAATCACCGAGCCATGGCATGATGTCATGTTGCCAAAACGTGTCAGCAGATTAGATTTGTGGAAATATTATTCTCTCTACGATGATATGTGGAACTTATTTTATAGGATCGGACACTATCCTTTTGTTCAAACTCTTCTGTGGTGTATCCGGAGGAGGAACCCACCTTGCAATGCCGAAGACAACACTGCGCGCTGGACTCATCGTCATTGAAGCCTGGTTCAGGGGCTACTGAGGGAGTCCTGGATTAGGGGGTCTTCAGACAGCCAGACTATATCCTTTGGCCAGACTGTTGGACTATGAAGATATAAGATTGAAGACTTCGTCCCATGTCCGGATAGGACTCTACTTGGCGTGGAAGGCAAGCTAGGCAGTACGGACATGGATATCTCCTCCTTTGTAACCGACCTTGTGTAACCCTAGCCCCTCCGCTGTCTATATAAACCGGAGGGTTTTAGTCCGTAGGACAACATACAATCATACCATAGGCTAGCTTCTAGGGTTTAGCCTCTCCGATCTCGTCGTAGATCAACTCTTGTAATACTCGTATCATCAAGAATAAATCAAGCAGGACGTAGGGTTTTACCTCCATCAAGAGGGCCCGAACCTGGGTAAAACATCGTGTCCCCTGCCTCCTGTTACCATCCGCCTTAGACGCACAGTTCGGGATCCCCTACCTGAGATCCGCCGGTTTTGACACCGACAACAGGTATCTCCGAAAGTGTCCGTTGGGTTGGCACGAATCGAGACTGGGATTTGTCACTCCATATGACGGAGAGGTATCTCTGGGCCCACTCGGTAATGCATCATCATAATGAGCTCAATGTGACTAAGGACTTAGCCACGGGATCATGCGTTACGGAACGAGTAAAGAGACTTGCCAGTAACGAGATTGAATGAGGTATGGGGATACTGACAATCGAATCTCGGGTAAGTAACATACCGATGGACAAAGGGAATTGTATATGGGATTGATTGAATCCCCGACATCGTGGTTCATCTGATGAGATCATCGTGGAACATGTGGGAGCCAATATGGGTATCCAGATCCCAGTATTGGTTGTTGGCCGGAGAGGTGTCTTGGTCATGTCTGCATGGTTCTCGAACCCGTAGGGTCTACACACTTAAGGTTCGGTGACGCTAGAGTTGTAATGGGAATATTATGTGGTTACTGAAGGTTGTTCGGAGTCCCGGATGAGATCCCGGATGTGGCGACGAACTCCGGAATGGTCCGGAGGTGAAGATCAATATATTGGGCGAAGGGTATTGGAGTCCGTAATTGTTCTGGGAGTACCGGGTGACGACCAGCGTGACTGAAAGGTGTTTCGGAGGCCCCGGCAAGCGTTTGGGGGCCTTATGGGCCAAGGGGGGCACACCAGCCCACTAAGGGGCTGTGCACCCCTCCCAACCCCTCTCACGTAACCTGGAGAGGTGTGGCGCCTACCCTAGGGCAACCGCCCCTCCCGGCTTGGGGGGCAAGTTTCCTAGGGGTGGGGGCGCCCAAACCCATCTAGGATTTCCCCTGTGGCCGCCGCCCCTCCCCTAGGGAAACCCAAGGGCTCCTCATCCTCCCCCTTCCCCTATATATAGTGAGGGAGAGAGAGGGCAGCCGCACCCCTTCCCTGGCGCAGCCCCTCCCTCCTCCAACACCTCCTCCTCCTCCGTAGTACTTAGTGAAGCTCTGCCGGAGAACCATGAGCTCCAGCGCCACCACAGCGTCATGCTGATGGATTTCTCCCTCAACTTCTACTCTCCCCTTGCTGGATCAAGAAGGAGGATACATCCCCGGGCTGTACATGTGTTTAACGCGGAGGCGCCGTCCGTTTGGCGCTTGATCGGATCTTCCGCCATTTGAATTGTCGCGAGTACGACTCCATCAACCACGTTCTTGTAACGTTTCCGCTTAGCAATCTTCAAGGGTATGAAGATGCACTCCCTCCCTCTCTCTCTCTCTCTCTCTCTCTCTCTTGTTGCTAGCATCTCCTAGATTGATGTTGGTGACACGTAGGAAAATTTTGAATTATTACTATGTTCCCCAACACCCCTCCCTTCTTGTTCCCCTGTCCCGACCGCTATAGGGCGCGGGCTCCGCCCGACCGCCTCGCCGGCATCGAGCCAGGGGATAAGGATCCCTCCCCCCACTTACTCCCCTACCGCTCCCCATTCCACTCTCCCTCCCTGTGCTCTCCCCCTTCCCAGATCCATTTCTCCCACCTCGCCCGAACGCCCCGCCGCCATGGTTGTCTTCTTCCTCTCGTGCTCACCATCGCCCCCGCCGCCTGAGAGCTCGCCAGAAGCCCGCTATCGACCGCCTCTCTACCCCGACCACGCGCGCGAGCTGGGGAGGTCCCCCAGCGCCGCCGCGTCACCTTCTTCTTCCTCGTCAGCTCGGCACCTCCTCCGTCGACCTCGAACGCTCTGCATCTACTAACCCTCTCGCCGGGACTCCTTGTGCCCTCCCGATGAGCCTCGTGCCCCCTCTCTCACTGTGCTTCATTCCCCCTCCTAGCTAACCTCCCTGTTGCATCACGAGCTCACCATCGCTGCCCGTCGACGCACAGCTCAACTCCGGCCAAACCCGGCAACTCCTTTCAGCGCATTTTGACGTGGCTCGACGCTCGCATTCGAATGCCTCAGGCCGTGCCCCAAAACAAGCCCTCTAGTGCCGACCCCGTACCTCACATGCTCCGGCCACCGCCTTAGCCCGATGCCGGCGCCGTTGCTATCTGTCTCAGCCGCTGCTGTTGCCACCGTTGCACGCACATGGTTCCTTCTATTCGTACGGGCCGCTCCGCTGCCCAAATGGTCGCCGAAGACCGAATTTCGGCCATCACTGGCGTGACCCGCCCAGCCGGAGCTCCACCGCGCAGTGCGCCACCGTTTGGAACCCAGCCTGAATCACCGACTCATGGGCCTGGGTCAATAACCTCCACTAACCCAGCCCCTAACCCCCACTGACACCTGGGCCCGACAACTGTAGCATCTAGTTTAGATTAAGATTAATCAATTAATGAACTGAGTCACTGACAGCCCGGGCCCGCATTGTAATTAAACTTAATTAGGTTAATTTAAATACTATTAGACAATCAGTGTATGACGTGTGGGTCCCAGCAGGACCATTGACTTGTCAACTGGTCCATGATGACTGTGACTACGCAGTCAACCGGAACCCACCAGTCAGCCTCATAAATGAACTTCTGGGTACACTCTCTGTGTACCCACCAGTCAACCGGAAGCCATCCTGAAGAGGTTGACATCCATTAGCACCTTGATAGTCAAATATTGAAGCTGAATCCAACAGAAAGAAATTGCAACATATAGTCTTCACATCCAAACAAAATGAATGAATGCATTCCACTTGAAATGGTCACATATCCATAAATTGAGAAGCCACTTAGAATTTAGGTAGAGAAATAAATCACCAAGGTACGGATCAAGAACGAATACTCGGTAAGAAATCCCAATCTCAAACCAAATATCCGTGGAAGAAGGACTAGAGCTACAAGAATTCCCACCTATGAAACTCCCGAACCTTTCCGGTTATGCAATCAGGTGTTGGGGATACAGGGGAAGCATAATATCTCATCCAAATCTAGCAAATCCTACATCCAGCTGTATCCATCCTTCAACACATAACCGAGAAAACTTCGGAAACCATCTACCTCAACCTTCAAAAAGCATCCGTTATACCAGTTATGGCGATACTCCCGAACTCCCGCCCCAGTACTGGGTGGCGTCGAGGTTATCTCACCAACGAACTGCATAAAAGAGATTTTCGATGCCGGTGTACTAAACTCAGGTATTCCAGAACTGCAACGATAAAATTGTGACGACAACACCTCGGAGCTCAACTCCCCGGGACACTGCCACAACCCCTAAAGACAGGAGGCACCAAGAACAATGTTCTCGTCACAAAACCATCGGAACGATTCCAAGATACCCGCGTGATCCTAAATTTTTTTTAGTGAAATTTGAGGAGAGAAGAGTCAAAACTCTACGTCAGGATGCCTCACCAGAGCGATGAGGAGACTGGGGAGTAAAAAGAATTCCTAAACTCTCCGATATATAATTCCTAAATGACTCAAAACATTTTTCTAGACTCAACACGGCCGCTAAAAACGATCAAGCAATGGGGCTCCTAAGGTCGGGAAGGCTCTGATACCAACTTGTAACGCCCTCGATGCGGCTATATCTCCCACGTGTCGAGGCACGACTTAGAGGCATAACCGCATTGAAAGCAATGCCGCAAGTTAGGCAATCATCACAACATCCAATGTAATACATAATAAGGGGAAAAGTAACATAGTTAGCTTACACTCGCCATGTCACACAAGGTACATAAATAGCATTACATCAACCAATCACTCATGGCCCGACTACGGTGCCAAAATAAAAGACCAACCCAACATGCGACACGGTCCCGATCACCCTGACTGGGCACCACTACTAACCATCGGGGAAAGATACATAGTAACGGCGTGAGTCCTCGTCGAACTCCCACTTGAGCTCTAACGCGTCATCTGGAACGGAGTCGTCTGGCCCTGCATCTGGTTTGGAAGTAAACTGTGAGCCACAGGGACTTAGCAATCTCGCACCCTCGCGATCAAGACTATTTAAGCTTATAGGAAAGCCAAGGTAAAATATGTGGAGCTGCAGCAAGCGACTAGCATGTATGGTGGCTAACCTATTCGCAAAAGAGAGCGAGAAGAGATAGCAAAGCGCGAACGAGCAACTAGAGAACAACCTGCGGCAAGCATTACTCCAACACCGTGTTCACTTCCCGGACTTCGCAGAGAAGAGACAATCACGGTAACTCACACAGTTGATTCATTTTAATTAAGTTCAGGTTCAAGTTATCTACAACCAGACATTAACAAATTCCCATCTGCCAATAATCGCGGGCACGTCTTTGGAAAGTTCAAATCCCTGCAGGGGAGTCCCAACTTAGCCCATGACAAGCTCTCACGGTTGACGAAGGAATAGACCTTCTCCCGAGACATTCCGATCAGACTCGGTATCCTGGTTCTACAAGACACTTTGACAAGTTAAAACCAATCCAGCAACACCACCCGCTGTGCCGACAAATCCCGATAGGAGCTGCACATATCTCGTTCTCAGGGCACACGGATAAACTAAGCACACGGAAGCCAACGTAACTCAAGTTGCCAAGGGACGGCCCCGCACGATGCTCTAGGTTGGACCAACACTTAGAGAAGCACTGGCCCGGGGGTTTAAAAAAAGATGACCCTTGAGTCCGCGAAACCCAAGGGAAAAAGGCTAGGTGGCAAATGGTAAAACCAAGGTTGGGCATTGCTGGAAGAGTTTTATTCAAGGCGAACTATCAAGGGGTTCCCATTATCACCCAACCGCGTAAGGAACACAAAATCCAGGAACATAACACCGATATGATGGAAACTAGGGCGGCAAGAGTGGAACAAAACACCAGGCAAAAGGCCGAGCCTTCCACCCTTTACCAAGTATATAGATGCATTAAGATAACAAGATAATATAGTGATATCCCAACAAGTGAATAATGTTCCAACAAGGAACGATCTCCAATCTTCACCTGCAACTAGCAACGCTATAAGAGGGGCTGAGCAAAGCAGTAACATAGCCAATCAATGGTTTGCTAGGACATGGTGGGTTAGAGGTTTGACATGGCAATTTGGGAGGCATGATAAGCAAGTGGTAGGCATCGTAGCATAGGCATAGCAAAAGAGCGAGCATCTAGCAAAGCAAAGATAGAAGTGATTTCAAGGGTATGATCATCTTGCCTACAACATTGTCAGAGTTGACTGGATCTTCGAAAGTAAACTCAACGGGCTCCTCGTTAGCGAACACGTCTCCCGGCTCTACCCAAACAAGACAAACAAGCAAAAGGAACGCAATCAACCACGTGCACAACTCAAACAACATGATGCAAACATGGTATGCTATGCGGGATGCGATGCGGGATGCATATGCAAGATTTGACAAGAGATGAATGAACCTGGCTTCAACTTGGAAATCCAAGTGTGCCACTGGAAAGGTGAGATTAAATCGCTTGAAAACGATATAAAAAACGCCGGAATCGGAGTCCCGGTTTGGAAATGGCAAGCAATTCAAATATGGCAACGTTCTGCGATTTACAGCAAGTAGCCATCTAAATGCAACAAGATGAACATGCTACAGCACCCAAACATGGCAACAAAATACATGGCAGGGATCCATTCATGATGCTTAACAAAAGAGGAACACTAAGCTACGGCCAATTCATCCATTAATAGGTTCAAACAAGCATGGCAAAAATGCATTTGGTAAACAGATCTCAGACTTAGTGAAATTAACACTTGTCTGGAATTTCAGATCAGGTAGCACACTTTGGAGCATGAAAACTATATGCTACAGGGCCTGAACATGGCAAAGTAAAGCATGGAATGGAGATACTCAAAGAGCTTAACAAAAGTCCCTTAGTGACCTTGAGCTCGGTACATTTGCGAGCATGTGAACATGGCAAAAACATAACAGATCACAGACTTGGTGAAAACTGGAACATGCAAAATCAGATATCAAGTAGGCATGTTTATGAGCTCGATGCACTCACTACAGAGCAAGTCATGACAATCTAAGCATACACCCATCAAGAATACACATTATACAAGCAATTAATGGCAAGAAGAATAACATGGCATGCACGGATCAACTACAACATCCTCGGCAAAATCGCTAACAAGTAGACAATCTGCCCAGATTCACGAAATGACAAAAGTAGAGCTCGATTGACTCAAGCTAGGGTGCTCCATAATTGCAAACAAAGACATGGATGGATAGAGCACTACAAGATTAACAAAACCTCCTTACCGATCATCCCCAAAAGAGGCACGGATCACTAGGAAACAACATGAACATGTGGCATATTGAAATAAACAGATCAAGGACTTAGTGGAATTGTTGTCCCTGAAATCAGCATTAACGAATGCACCACTTTGTAAGCTTGTGCTAGTCACCACACACATCACAAAAATACATGGATGGCACCACTAGAAAGATGACAAAACATATAACAAAACATATGTAGAGCAATAATCATGGCAAAAGTGACAAATATCTATTTGGAGCAGCAGATCTGACAATTATCTCAAATAGCACTCTTCCAACAGCATTTCGGGCATCAAGATGAACTCAAATGAAAATGATGCAATGAGATGAAATGATGTGCTCTCTGAGGCGAACATTTTGATATGCTATATGCCCAAAACGGAGCTACGCATGCGGAGTTATCACAGGTCAAAGTATGCAAAATAATCTAGGAACTTAGTGAAAAAAGGTCAACCCCTAGGATTTTTTAGATCTGGATCGAATCTCGCCGGAGCACGCAAAACGAGGTTCGCCGGAGGGGACTTGGAGGACGCGGAGTTCAAAGGAGGCACGTCGGCCGGATTTGCCGGTCTTGGGGCAGCACGGACGACGAGGGGGCGGCGGACGACGGCGGGCGGCGGCGAGCTTGGCGGCGGGGTCCTGCCGGAGCGTGGCGCCGAGACTCGCCGGGGTATGGGCGGTGCGACGGAGGAGCGGCCGGCGAGGTGGCCGGCCTCGGGGAAGAGGCGGCGCGCCGCGAGGTGGAGGCGGCGGGGCGATGTGGGCCTCGGGGGGCCCCGAGCGGGCCTGGCGGGCCTCGGGCGGCGGCGGCGATGTGGGGCTCGCCCGAGCCACGTGGTGGCGGCTGGTTGGTTGGGCGCAGCGGCGGACGCGTCCGGTGCCGTCCGGACGTGTCCGGTGGCGGCGGAGACGATTTTTTTAGGGTTTGGAAGGGGGAAGATCCGGAATTTCGAGAGGGTGGTCTTTATATAGGCATAGATGGAGCTAGGAGTGTCCAAATGAGGTGCGGTTTTCGGCCACGGGATCGTGATCGAACGCTCTAGATGATGGAGACGGTTTTGGTGGGTTTTGGGCCAAATTGGAGGGGTGTTGGGCTGCAACACACACGAGGCCTTCTCGGTCCCTCGGTTAACCGTTGGAGCATCAAACGAAGTCCAAATGGTACGAAACTTGACAGACGGTCTACCGGTAGGAAACCAAGGCCGCTTGGCAAGTCTCGGTCCAATCCGGAAATGTTTAATCCCCACACATGAAAGAAAGGTAGAAATGACTACCGGAGGAGAACGGAGCGCCGGAATGCAAAACGGACAACGGGGAAAATGCTCGAATGCATGAGATGAACATGTATACAAATGCAATGCACATGATGACATGATATGAGATGCATGATAACAACAACAACAACAACAACAACAACAACAACACACGGAGACAAAGACCCGAACCCGAGAAAATAAAATAACTTAGCGCCGGAAACTGCAAGAGTTGGATTACATATTAGGTAAATCATATCTGGGGTGTTACACCCTCCCATTTGGGCTTGAGTTTATCCTTTTTGTTCTCCAGCAGGCGTAGAACGAGTTCGCCAACGTTGTAAGTCTTGTCCCGTACTTCTCTGCTTTGATATCTTCAAGCCTACTGTTGGTAAAATGTTGAACAGGCTTTTGCGACATCGCGTTCCTCCTCCAGGGCATCTAGGAAATCCTGCCGATCAAGCTCGGCTTCTCTCTATTCGTACATACGCACTCGAGGTGAGTCATGAATAATATCGCAGGGCAATACGACCTCTACGCCATACACCATGAAGAAAGGTGTGTATCTGGTAGTGCGGTTGGGCGTGGTCCGCAGCCCCCAGAGTACGGAGTCAAGCTCCTCAACCCAGTGCTTGTCTGATTCTTTCAAGGATCACACTAGTCTGGGCTTGATGCCGCTCATAATGAGACCGTTAGCTCGTTCGACTTGACCGTTGGTTTGTGGGTGGTATACGGAGGCGTAATCGAGTTTAATATCCAGATTAGTACACCAGGTTTTTACTTCGCTGGCTGTGAAATTGGAGCCGTTGTCAGTGATGATGCTGTGTGGGACACCATAACGGTGCACAACACCGGATATGAAGTCTATCACTGGGCCGGACTCGGCCGTTTTGACCGGCTTGGCCTCTATCCACTTAGTGAATTTTTCCACCATAACCAACAAGTATATTTTCTTATGGCTTCCCCCTTTAAGGGGTCCAACCATATCGAGTCCCCAGACCGCAAAAGGCCAAGTGATGGGGATTGTTTGTAAGGCAGTGGGGGGCATACGTCTTTGATTGGCAAAGAGTTGGCATCCGATGCAACGTTGGACAAGGTCCTGTGCATCTGCTCGGGCCGTCGGCCATTAAAACCCTGTATGAAAAGCCTTGCTAACAAGGGCCTGAGCTGCGGCATGGTGACCGCCGAGCCCTGCATGAATTTCAGCCAAGAGTTGTCGCCCCTCTTCCTCAGATATACATCGTTGAAGGACTCCGGTGGCGCTTTTCTTGTAGAGCTCTCCATCATGAACCTTGTAGGCCTTTGAACGCCGGACAATATAGCGGGCCTCATTCTGGTCCTCAGGAAGCTCTTTCCTATTGAGGTAGGCCAGGGAGGGTTCGGTCCATGGGGCAATGACCGCCATGATGAGATGCGTGGATGGTGTTATTTCGATGGCTGAGCCCTCGACGATGTCGGTGCTTCTGAGGTCTTGGATTATGTTTGGTTCCAGACTAGTATTGTCATTTTCCCCCAGCCACACCACGGATGGCTTGAATAGCCTTTCCAGGAAAATGTTGGGTGGGACGGGGGCGCGCTTAGCACCGATACGAGCAACAACATCCGCCGCTTGATTACTTTCTCGGGCCACATGACGGAACTCGAGCCCCACGAACCAGGCCGACATTTTTATGACTACGTTACGATACGCTGCCATCTTCGGATCTTTACCGTCGAAATCTCCGTTTATTTGAGATATTGCCAGGTTGGAATCCCACGTACTTCTAGGCGTTGTATGCCCATGGAGACAGCCATCCGGAGACCATGTAATAAGGCCTCGTATTTGGCTGCGTTGTTGGAGTCTGTGTATTGTATTTGGAGAACGTACTGGACAATGTCTCCAGTAGGGGACGTTAAAATGACACCCGCTCCTAACCCTGCCAGCATTTTGGAGCCGTCGAAGTACAGGACCCAATTGGGGTATGTGCCGTACTCTTTAGGGAGTTCGGCCTCTGTCCATTCGGCGACGAAGTCGGCCAGTACTTGGGATTTGATAGCTCGACGCGGTTTATATGTAATGTCAAATGGGAGGAGATCAATGGCCCATTTGGCAATCCGGCCGGTAGCATCACGGTTGTTTATAATGTCATTGAGTGGTATGCTACCTTTTGAGCACTGCATTGGTTTTCCCCGAAGAGGAAGGGATGATGCAGCAAAGTAGCGTAAGTATTTCCCTCAGTTTTTGAGAACCAAGGTATCAATCCAGTAGGAGGCTATGCGCGAGTCCCTCGCACCTGCACAAAAGAAATAAATCCTCGCAACCAACGCAAATAGGGGTTGTCAATCCCTATAAAGCCACTTACGAGAGTGAGATCTGATAGATATGATAAGATAATATTTTTGGTATTTTTATGATAAAGATGCAAAGTAAAATAAAGGCAAAGTAAATAACAAAGGAAATAACTAATTAGTAGGAGATCAATATGATAAAGATAGACCCGGGGGCCATAGGTTTCACTAGTGGCTTCTCTCGAGAGCATAAGTATTCTACGGTGGGTGAACAAATTACTGTTGAGCAATTGACAGAATTGAGCATAGTTATGAGAATATCTAGGTATGATCATGTATATAGGCATCACGTCCGAGACAAGTAGACCGACCCCTGCCTGCATATACTACTATTACTCCACTCATCGACCGCTATCCAGCATGCATCTAGAGTATTAAGTTAAAAACAGAGTAACGCCTTAAGCAAGATGAGATCATGTAGAGGGATAGACTCATGCAATATGAAGAAAACCCCATCTTGTTATCCTCGATGGCAACAATACAATACGTGCCTTGTTGCCCTTACTATCACCGGGAAAGGACACTGCAAGATTGAACCCAAAGCTAAGCACTTCTCCCATTGCAAGAAAGATCAATCTAGTAGGCCAAACCAAACTGATAATTCGAAGAGACTTACAAAGATAACCAATCATACATAAAAGAATTCAGAGAAGATTCAAATATTATTCATAGATAGACTTGATCATAAACCCACAATTCATCGATCTCAACAAACACACCGCAAAAAGAAGATTACATCGAATAGTTCTCCACAAGAGAGGGGGAGAATATTGTATTGAGATCCAAAAAGAAAGAAGAAGCCATCTAGCTACTAACTATGGACTCGTAGGTCTGAAGTAAACTACTCACACTTCATCGGAGAGGCTATGGTGTTGATGTAGAAGCCCTCCGTGATTGATGCCCCTTCCGGCGGAGCTCCGGAACAGGCCCCAAGATGGGATCTCGTGGATACAGAAAGTTATGGCGGTGGAATTAGGGTTTTGGCTCCGTATCTGATCATTTGTGGGTATGTGGATATATATAGGAGGAAGGAGTACATCGGTGGAGAAACAGGGGGCCCACGAGGGTGGAGGGTGCACCTAGGGGGCGGGTAGGCGCGCCCCCTACCTCGTGGCCTCCTCTTTTCTTTCTTGACGTAGGATCCAAGTCTCCCGGATCATAATCTTCCTAAAAATCACGTTCTTGAAGGTTTCATTCCGTTTGGACTCCGTTTGATATTCCTTTTCTTCGAAACCCTAAAACAGGCAAAAAATAGCAATTCTGGGCTGGGCCTCCGGTTAATAGGTTAGTCCCAATAATAATATAAAAGTGGATAATAAAGCCCAATAATGTCCAAAACAGTAGATAATATATCATGGAGCAATCAAAAATTATAGATACATTGGAGACGTATCAAGCATCCCCAAGCTTAATTCCTACTCGTCCTCGAGTAGGTAAATGATAAAAATAGAATTTTTGATGTGGAGTGCTACTTGGCATAATTTTAATGTAATTCTTATTAATTGTGGTATGAATATTCAGATCCAAAAGATTCAAGACAAAAGTTCATATTGACATAAAAATAATAATACTTCAAGCATGCTAACAAAGCAATTATGTCTTCTCGAAATAACATGGCTAAATAAAGTTATCCCTACAAAATCACAGTCTGGCTATGCTCTATCTTCACCACACAAAATATTTAAATCATGCACAACCCCGATGACAATCCAAGCAATTGTTTCATACTTTTGACATTCTCAAAACATTTTCAATCTTCACGCAATACATGAGCGTGAGCCATGGATATAGCACTATAGGTGGAATAGAATGGTGGTTGTGGAGAAGACAAAAAGGGACAAGATAGTCTCACATCAACTAGGCGTATCAATGGGCTATGGAGATGCCCATAAATAGATATCAATGTGAGTGAGTAGGGATTGCCATGCAACAGATGCACTAGAGCTATAAGTATATGAAAGCTCAAAAATAAACTAAGTGGGTGTACATCCAACTTGCTTGCTCATGAAGACCTAGGGCATTTTGAGGAAGCCCATCATTGGAATATACAAGCCAAGTTCTATAATGAAAGATTCCCACTAGTATATGAAAGTGATAACATGAGAGACTCTCTACTATGAAGATCATGGTGTTACTTTGAAGCACAAGTGTGGTAAAAGGATAGTAATATTGTCCCTTCTCTGTTTTTCTCTCATTTTTTTATTTGGGTCTTTTCTCTTTTTTATGGCCTCTTTTCTTTGTTTCTTTTTTCGTCCGGAGTCTCATCCCGACTTGTGGGGGAATCATAGTCTCCATCATCCTTTCCTCACTGGGACAATGCTCTAATAATTATGATCATCACACTTTTATTTTTTTATAACTCAACACTTACAACTCGATACTTAGAACAAAATATGACTCTATATGAGTGCCTCAGGCGGTGTACCGGGATAAGCAATGAATCATGAGTGGCATGTATGAAAGAATTATGAATGGTGGCTTTGCCACAAATACGATGTCAACTACATGATCATGCTAAGCAATATGACAATGATGGAGTGTGTCATAATAAACGGAACGGTGGAAAGTTGCATGGCAATATATCTCGGAATGGCTATGGAAATGCCATAATAGGTAGGTATGGTGGTTGTTTTGAGGAAGGTATATGGTGGGTGTATGATACCGGCGAAAGCTGCGCGGTATTAGAGAGGCTAGCAAAGGTGGAAGGGTGAGAGTGCGTATAATCCATGGACTCAACATTAGTCATAAAGAACACATATACTTATTGCAAAAATCAAGCAAGGTATTATGCGCATGCTCCTAGGGGGATAGATTGGTAGGAAAAGACCATCGCTCGTCCCCGACCGCCACTCATAAGGAAGGCAATCAAAAAATAAATCATGCTCCGACTTCATCACATAACGGTTCACCATACGTGCATGCTATGGGAATCACAAGCTTCAACACAAGTATTTCTCAAATTCACAACTACTCAACTAGCACAACTTTAATATCACCATCTTTATATCTCAAAACAATTATCAAGCATCAAACTTATCATAGTATTCAACACACATAAGAAATTTTTATTATTAATCTTGTATACCAAGCATATTAGGATTTTAAGCAAATTGAAGGAAATATGCCCTAGAGGCAATAATAAAGTTATTATCTATTTCCTTATATCATGATAAAAGTTTATTATTCATGCTAGAATTGTATTAACCGGAAACATAATACATGTGTGAATACATAGACAAACAGAGTGTCACTAGTATGTCTCTACTTGGCTAGCTCGTTGATCAAAGATGGTTATGTTTCCTAACCATAGACATGAGTTGTCATTTGATTAACGGGATCACATCATTAGGAGAATGATGTGATTGACTTGACCCATTCCATTAGATTAGCACTTGATCGTTTAGTTTGTTGTTATTGCTTTCTTCATGACTTATACATGTTCCTATGACTATGAGATTATGCAACTCCCGTTTACCGGAGGAACACTATGTGTGCCACCAAACATCACAACGTAACTGGGTGATTATAAAGGTGCTCTACAGGTTTCTCCGAAGGTACTTGTTGGGTTGGCGTATTTCAAGATTAGGATTGTCACTCCGATTGTCGGAGAGGTATCTCTCGGCCCACTCGGTAATGCACATCACTATAAGCCTTGCAAGCATTGCAAGTAATAAGTTAGTTGCGGGATGATGTATTACGGGACGAGTAAAGAGACTTGCGGGTAACGAGATTGAACTCGGTATTCAGATACCGACGATCGAATCTCAGGCAAGTAACATACCGATGACAAAGGGAACAACGTATGTTTTTTTGCGGTTTGACCGATAAAGATCTTCGTAGAATATGTAGGAGACAATATGAGCATCCAGGTTCCTCTATTGGTTATTGACCGGAGACGTGTCTCAGTCATGTCTACATAGTTCTCGAACCCGTAGGGTCCGCACGCTTAAAGTTCGATGACGGTTATATTATGAGTTTATGTGTTTTGATGTACCGAAGGTAGTTCGGAGTTCCGGATGAGATCGGGGACATGACGAGGAGTCTCGAAATGGTCGAGACATAAAGATCGATATATTGGACGACTATATTCTGAAATCGGAAAGGTTCCGAGTGATTCGGGTATTTATCGGAGTACCGGGGAGTTACGGGAATTCGCTGGGGAGTGTATGGGCCTTATTGGGCTTTAGGGGCAGGCCGCGCGCCCCCCCCCCCAAGGCCTAGTCCAAATTGGACTAGGGGAAGGGCTGCGCCACCTCCTTCCTTCTCTTCTCTTTTCCCTTTCCTTCTCTCCTACTCCTACTACTTGGAAGGGCTCCTAGTTCTACTAGGAAAGGGGGAATCCTACTCCCGGTGGGAGTAGGACTCCCCTAGGGCACGCCATAGAGAGGGCCGGCCCCTCCCCTCCTCCACTCCTTTATATACGTGGCCAGGGGAACCCCATAGACACAACAATTGATCTCTTGATCTCTTAGCCGTGTGTGGTGCCCCCCTCCACCATAATCCACCTCGATCATATCGTAGTCGTGCTTAGGCGAAGCCCTGCGTCGGTAGAACATCATCATTTTCACCACGCCGTCGTGCTAACGAAACTCTCCCTCAACACTCGGCTAGATCGGAGTTCGAGGGACGTCATCGGGCTGAACGTGTGCTGAACTCGGAGGTGTCGTGCGTTCGGTACTTGATCGGTCGGATCGTGAAGACGCACGAGTACATCAACCGTGTTGTGCTAACGCTTCCACTTTCGGTCTACGAGGGTACGTGGACAACACTCTCCCCTCTCGTTGCTATGCATCACCATGATCTTGCGTGTACGTAGGAAATTTTTGAAATTACTACGTTCCCAACAGTGGCATCCGAGCCAAGTTTTATGCGTTGATGTTATATGCACGAGTAGAACACAAGTGAGTTGTGGGTGATACAAGTCATACTGCTTACCAGCATGTCATACTTTGGTTCGGCGGTATTGTTGGATGAAGCGGCCCGGACCGACATTACGCGTATGCTTACGCGAGACTGGTTCTACCGACGTGCTTTCCACACAGGTGGCTGGCGGGTGTCAGTTTCTCCAACTTTAGTTGAACCAAGTGTGGCTACACCCGGCCCTTGAGAAGGTTAAAACATCACTAACTTGACGAACTATCATTGTGGTTTTGATGCGTAGGTAAGAACGGTTCTTGCTCAGCCCATAGCAGCCACGTAAAACTTGCAACAACAAAGTAGAGGACGTCTAACTTGTTTTTGCAGGGCATGTTGTGATGTGATATGGTCAAGACATGATGCTATATGTTTGTATGAGATGATCATGTTTTGTAACGGAGTTATCGGCAACTGACAGGAGCCATATGGTTGTCGCTTTATTGTATGCAATGCAATCGCCCTGTAATTGCTTTACTTTATCACTAAGCGGTAGCGATAGTCGTAGAAGCAATAGTTGGCGAGACCACTACGATGCTACGATGGAGATCAAGGTGTCGTGCTGGTGACGATGGTGATCATGACGGTGCTTCGGAGATGGAGATCACAAGCACAAGATGATGATGGCCATATCCTATCACTTATATTGATTGCATGTGATGTTTTTCTTTTATGCATCTTATTTTGCTTTGATTGACGGTAGCACTATAAGATGATCTCTCACTAAATTTCAAGATAAAAGTGTTCTCCCTGAGTATGCACCATTGCCAAAGTTCGTCATGCCCAGACACCACGTGATGATCGGGTGTGATAAGCTCTACATCCATCTACAACGGGTGCAAGCCAGTTTTGCACACGCAGAATACTCAGGTTAAACTTGATGATCCTAGCATATGCAGATATTCCCTCGGAACACTGAGACCGAAAGTTCGAGCGTGAATCATATAGTAGATATGATCAACATAGTGATGTTCACCATTGAAAACTACTTCATTTCACGTGATGATCGCTTATGGTTTAGTTGATTTGGATCACGTGATCACTTAGATGATTAGAGGGATGTCTATCTAAGTGGGAGTTCTTAAGTAATACGATTAGTTGAACTTTAATTTATCATGAACTTAGTCCTGGTAGTATTAACATATCTATATTGTAGATCAATAGCTCGCGTTTAGCTCCCCTATTTTATTTTGTTATGTTCCTTGAGAAAACTAAGTTGAAATATGTTAGTAGCAATGATGCGGATTGGATCTGTGATCTGAGGATTATCCTCATTGCTGCACAGAAGAATTATGTCCTTGATGCACCGCTTGGTGACAGACCTATTGCAGGAGCAGATGCAGATGTTATGAACGTTTGGCTAGCTCAATATGATGACTACTTGATAGTTTAGTGCACCATGATTAACAGCTTAGAATCGGGAATTCAAAGATGTTTTGAATGTCATGGATCATATGAGATGTTCTAGGAGTTGAAGTTAATATTTCAAGAACATACCCGAGTTGAGAGATATGAAGTCTCCAACAAGTTCTATAGCTAAAAGATGGAGGAGAATAGCTCAAGCAGTGAGCATGTGCTCAGATTGTCTGGGTACTACACTCGCTTGAATCAAGTGGGAGTTAATCTTCTAGATAAAATAGTGATTGATAGAATTCTCTAGTCACCATCACCAAGTTAGTAGAACTTCGTGATGAACTATAGTATGCAAGGGATGACGTAAACGATTCCCGAGCTTTTCATGACGATGAAATCGATGAAGGTAGAAATCAAGAAAGAGCATCAAGTGTTGATGATTAACAAGACCACTAGTTTCAAGAGAAGGGCAAAGGTAAAGAAAGGGAACTTCAAGAAGAACGGCAAGCAAGTTGCTGCTCAAGTGAAGAAGCCCAAGTCTGGACCTAAGCCTAAGACTAAGTGCTTCCACTGCAAAGGGACTGGTCACTGGAAGCGGAAATGCCCTGAATATTTAGTGGATAAGAAGGATGGCAAAGTAAACAAGGGTATATTTGATATACATGTTATTGATGTGTACTTTACTAGTGTTTATAGCAACCCCTCGGTATTTGATACTAGTTCAGTTGCTAAGAATAGTAACTCGAAACGGGAGTTGCAGAATGAACAAAGACTAGTTAAGGGTGAAGTGACGTTGTGTATTGGAAATGGTTCCAAGATTGATATGATCATCATCGCACACTCCCTATACTTTCGGGGTTAGTGTTAAACCTAAAATAAATGTTATTTAGTGTTTGTGTTGAGAATGAATATGATTGGATCATGTTTATTGCAATACGGTTATTCATGTAAGTTAGAGAATAATTGTTGTTCTGTTTACATGAATAAAACCTTCTATGGTCATACACCCAATGAAAATGGTTTGTTGGATCTCGATTGTGGTGATACACATTTTCATAATATTGAAGCCAAAAGATGAAAAGTTAATAATGATAGTGCAACTTATTTGTGGCACTGCCCTTTAGGTCATATCGGTGTAAACGCATGAAGAAACTCCATACTGATGGACTTTTGGAACCACTTGATTATGAATCACTTGGTACTTGCGAACCGTGCCTCATGGGCAAGATGACTAAAACGTCGTTCTCCGGAACTATGGAGCGAGCAACAGATTTGTTTGAAATCATACATACAGATGTGTGTAGTCCGATGAATATTGAGGCTCGCGACGGGTATCATTATTTTCTGATCTTCACAGATGATTTGAGCAGATATGAGTATCTACTTGATGAAACACAAGTCTGAAACATTTGAAAAGTTCAAGGAATTTCAGAGTGAAGTGGAGAATCATCATAACAAAAATAAAAGTTTCTACGATATGATCGCAGAAGTAAAATATTTGAGTTACGAGTTTGGCCTTCAGTTAAAACAATGTGAAATAGTTTCACTACTCATGCCACCTGGAACACCCCAGTGTAGTGGTGTGTCCGTACTTTATTAGATATGGTGCGATCTATGATGTCTCTTACCAATTTACCAGCATCGTTTTGGGGTTATGCATTAGAGACAGCTACATTCACGTTAAAATAGGGCACCATCTAAATCCGTTGAGACGACACCATATGAACTATGGTTTGGCAAGAAACCTAAGCTGTCGTTTCTTAAAGTTTGAGGTTGCAATGCTTATTTGAAAAAGTTTCAACCTGATAAGCTCAAACCCAAATTGGAGAAGTGCGTCTACATAGGATATCCAAAAGAAAATGTTGGGTACACCTTCTATCATAGATCTGAAGGCAAGATATTCATTGCTAAGAATGGATCATTTCTAGAGAAGGAGTTTCTCTTGAAACAAGTGAGTAGGAGGAAAGTAGAACTTGATGAGGTAACTGTACCTGCTCCCTTATTGTAAAGTAGTTCATCACAGAAATCGGTTCCTGTGACTACTACACCAATTTGTGAGGAAGCTAATGATGATGATCATGTAACTTCAGATCAAATTACTACCGAACCTCGTAGGTAAAGCAGAGCAAGATCCGCACCAGAGTGGTATGGTAATCCTGTTCTGGAGGTCATGTTAATTGACCATGACAAACCTATGAACTATGAGGAAGCGATGATGAGCCCAGATTCCGCGAAATGGCTTGAGGCCATGAAATCTGAGATGAGATCCATGTATAAGAAAAAGTATGGACTTTGATTGACTTTCCCAAAGATCAGGGAGCCATTGAGATTTAATGGATCTTCAAGAGGAAGACGAACGCTGATAGTAGTGTTACTATCTATAAAGCTAGAATTGTCGTAGAAGGTTTTCGACAAGTTCAAGGTGTTGACTACGATGAGATTCTCTTACTCGTATCTATGCTTAAGTCTGTCTGAATCATGTTAGCAACTGCCACATTTTATGAAATCTGGCAAATGGATAAACAAAACTACATTCCTTAATGGATTTATTAAAGAAGAGTTGTATATGATGCAACAAGAAAATTTTGTCAACCCTAAAGGTGCTAACAAAATATGCAAGCTCCAGCGATCCATCTATGGACTGGTGCAAGCATCTCGAAGTTGGAATATACGCTTTGATAAGTTGATCAAAGCATATAGTTTTATACAGACTTGCGGTGAAGCCTGTATTTACAAGAAAGTGAGTGGGAGAACTACATCATTTCTGATAAGTATATGTGAATGACATATTGTTGATCGAAGATAATGTAGAATTATTCTGCAAAGCATAAAGGAATGTTTGAAAGGAGTTTTTCAAAGAAAGACCTCAGTGAAGCTGCTTACATATTGAGCATCAAGATCTATAGAGATAGATCAAGACGCTTGATAAGTTTTTCAATGAGTACATACCTTGATAAGATTTTGAAGTAGTTCAAAATGGAACAGTCAAAGAAAGAGTTCTTGCCTGTGTTACATGGTGTGAAACTGAGTAAGACTCAAAGCCCGACCACAACAGAAGATAGAAAGAGAATGAAAGTCATTCCCTATGCCTTGGCCATAGGTCCTATAAAATATGCCATGCTGTGTACCAGATCTATTGTATACCCTACACTGTTTTTGGCAAGGGAGAACAATAGTGATCTAGGAGTAGATCATTGGACAGCGATCAAAATTATCCTTAGTGGAATAAGGATATGTTTCTCGATTATGGAGGTGACAAAAAAGGTTCGTCGTAAAGGGTTACGTCGATGCAAATTTTGACACTGATCCAGATGACTCTAAATCTCAATCTGGATACATATTGAAAGTGGGAGCAATTAGCAAGAGTAGCTCCGTGCAGAGCATTGTTGACATAGAAATTTGCAAAATACTTATGGATCTGAATGTGGCAGACCCGTTGAATAAACTTCTCTCACAAGCAAAACATGATCACACCTTAATACTCTTTGGGTGTTAATCACATAGCGATGTGAACTAGATTATTAACTCTAGTAAACCCTTTGGGTGTTGGTCACATGTCGATGTGAACTATGGGTGTTAATCGCATGGTGATGTGAACTATTGGTATTAAATAACATGGCGATGTGAACTAGATTATTGACTCTAGTGCAAGTGGGAGACTGAAGGAAATATGCCCTAGAGGCAATAATAAAGTTATTATTTATTTCCTTATATCATGATAAAAGTTTATTATTCATGCTAGAATTGTATTGTGACGCCCCCGATTTGACCGTACACTAATCATACACGCAAACGTGTACGGTCAAGATCAAGGACTCACGGGAAGATATCACAACACAACTCTAGAAATAAAAAATAGTCATACAAGCATCATATTACAAGCCAGGGGCCTCGAGAGCTCGAATACAAGAGCTCGATCATAGACGAGTCAGCGGAATCAACAATATCTGAGTACACACATAAGTTAAACAAGAATGCCTTAAGAAGGCTAGCACAAACTTGGATACAGATCGAAAGAGGCGTATGCCTCCTGCCTGGGATCCTCCTAAACTACTCATGGTCGTCGCCAGCGGGCTGCACATAGTAGTAGACACCTCCCGAGTAGTAGTAGTCGTCATCGACAGTGGCGTATGGCTCTTGGACTCCAATGTCTGGTCGCAGCAAACGGGTATAGGAAAGGGGAAAAAGGGGGAGAAAAGCAACCATGAGTACTCATCCAAAGTACTTGCAAGCAAGGAGCTACACTACATATGTATGCATTGGTATCAAATGGATTAAGGGTATCATATGTGGACTGAACTGCAGAATGCTGGAATTAGAGTGGGATAGCTAGTCCTTTCAAAGACTACGCTTCTGGTAACCTCCATCTTGTAGCAGGAGAAGAGAGTAGATGGTAAGTTCACCAAGTAGCATCGTGTAGCATAATCCTAACCGATGATCCTCCCCTCGTCGCCCTGTGAGAGAGCGATCACCGGTTGTATCTGGCACTTGGAAGGCTGTGTTTTGTTAAGTATCCGGTTCTAGTTGTCATAAGATCAAGGTACAACTCCGGGTCATCCTTTTACCGAGGGACACGGCTATTCGAATAGATAAACTTCCCTGCAGGGGTGCACCACATTTCCCAACACGCTCGATCCCCTTTGTCCGGACACACTTTTCTGGGTCATGCCCGGCCTCGGAAGATCAACACGTCACAGCCCTACCTAGGCACAACAGACAGGTCAGCACGTCGGTCTAAATCCTATGGCGCAGGGGTCTGGGCCCATCGCCCATTGCAGAACTACACGTTGCGTACATGGACGGAGAGCAGACCTAGCAACCTCCATTACAAAGGAAGTTGTGTTACGCGGTCCAACCCGGCGCGCGCCGCTCAGTTGCTGACGTCATGAAGGCTTTGGCTGATACCAAGACGTCGAGTGCCCATAACTGTCCCCGCGTAGATGGTTAGTGCGTATAGGCCAATGACCAGACTCAGATCAAATACCAAGATCTCGTTAAGCGTGTTAAGTATCCGCGAACGCCGACTAGGGACAGGCCCACCTCTCTCCTAGGTGGTCTCAACCTGCCCTATCGCTCCGCCTCAAAGTAACAGTCGGGGGTCGTCAGGAACTCAGGCCCACCACTACCTGGATGGAACCACCTGCCCCTTCAGCCCCCATCTCCGAACAATATCATAAGTAATGTAACAGTATAAGTATATAGCATATTCCCGTGATCACCTCCCGAAGTGATCACGGCCCAGTAGTATAGCATGGCAGACGGACAAGAGTGTAGGGCCACTGATGGAACACTAGCATCCTATACTAAGCATTAGGATAGCAGGTAAAGGTAACAATAGTAGTAGCAAGGACAGGCTATACATCAGAATAGGATTAACGGAAAGCAGTAACATGCTACACTACTCTAATGCAAGCAGTATAGAGAAGAGTAGGCGATATCTGGTGATCAAAGGGGGGGGGGCTTGCCTGGTTGCTCTGGCAAGAGAGAGGGGTCGCCAACTCCGTAGTTGTACTGGGTAGCAGCGGCATCGGTCTCGGTGTCTAGCAAGAGAAGAGGGGGAATAATCAATAAATATTTAAGCAAACAGATGCATAGCGATGCATGACAAAGCAAAGCGTGATGCTAGGCGTGCCCTAACGCGGTATGAGGTGATACCGGTGAAGGGGGGAAACATTCGGGAAAGTATCCCCGGTGTTTCGCGTTTTCGGGCAAAGGAGCCGGAGGGGGAAAGTTGCGAGTTTGCTATGCTAGGGATGCGTGGCGCATGAACGGGCTGCGTATCCGCTCGTCGTTCTGAGCAACTTTCATGTAGAAAGTATTTTCATCTGAGCTACGGTTTATTTTCTATTAATTTTAAAAGATTTAAATCATTTTTAGGATTTATTTAATTATTTAAATTTAACATTATCCAGAATAGTGTTTGCTGACATCATCAGGACGTCAGCAGTTGACCTGGTTAACCTGACACGTGGGTCCCGCATGTCATTGCCTAAATAACTAACTAATTGTTAGTTAGATTAATTAGCAGGTTAATTTGGTTTAATAGTTAGTTAACCGAATTAATTAAGTTAATTAATTAATTGATTAATTAATTAATTTTATTATTATTATTTTAATCCTTTTTCTTCTACAGGGTGTTGGGCCCCTCTGGTCAGTGGCCCAGAGGCCAAATCGGTGCGGTCAACGGGCAGCGGATGCGGGCGCGTGGGCGCCAGCCCGTTAGAGCGCTCGCCCAGGCCAGAGGCGGGGCGGGGCTGGCGAGGCGCGACGACGCTTGGTCGTGGCGATGCGAGAGCGGCCGCCGATCAGGAGGGTGGCGCGGTGGAGCCAAGCCGAAGGCGCGGGCACCAGGAGGGCGCAGTGGCTGCGGCGACGGGCGGACGGGGCCGGCGCGGGCAACAACAGCAGTAGGAAAAGGGGTGAGCGGGGCATGAGCGGCGTCGCGCGCGCAGTCGACGCGGGTGGCGGGGCGGCCAGGAGCGCTA
>NC_041380.1:453106258-453114106 GCF_002162155.2 Triticum dicoccoides
GTGTCGGTGGAGTGGGTTACGGGGTGAGGGGGGTTATGGCGGCGGGGGTGGGCCTTGGCCCAGTTGGGCTTGTGGCCTACCGGGCCAAAGCCCAGGGGGGCAGGGGGTTCTCTTTCTATTTTTTTGTTCTGTTTTTGTTTTGATTCTTTTTCTTATTTTCTTTTCTGTTTTATTTATAGTTTCTTTTAATTTTTAGTTTTTACAAAAATCACCACTAGTACTTAAAGTAGTATTTATAAACAAACTGCTGTCACCTCAATTCTTAACCCAAAATAAAATATTTTTAATCTTTTATAAAATCCAATAGGTATTTGTTTAGTTGTTTTCACTACTGTTTTTATTAGTTTAGAGCCCTTAAACATTTTATCAAGGTTTGGTTTCTCCATCGTATTTACACATGATTTATTTGACCCACCTTGAACATTTTGATTTCATTGTTTGAAAAGTTTTATTATTTGCCTTTAATTGAATTTGAATTTGAATCGGTTTCGAACTAACATGAGATTAGCGATAGTAATCGAAGTGACATGGCATCATTAGCAGAGAATTACTGTAGCTTAATTATCCAGGCGTCACAATTCTCCTCCACTACAAGAAATATCGTCCCGAGATTTAAGAGGGGAGTAAGGGGGAAAGTGTTGGTTACGATATTCTAACGGATCTTCTCAAAGAAGTTAATCCCTTTCGTTGATGTCTTCAATTCTTTATTGCAATGCATCATGATAAACTTGTCATCATTTCTTTGGGAACTCCATCGTACTTACGAAAGGATAAGGGGAAGCTCAGCTACGATAGAATGCTTTTGAGGGAAACAATCTGGGGTTAACCCATGAATGAGTATAAGATTATCTCTCGAGTTGAACATATGAAATACATCGAGAGTAAGGTACGAAGGTACAATAAGAGGTTCCAAGCGGATAGATAGTTGCTCGAAATCTGAACCAAAGTGAGAAAGGGGTTCAGATTAGCGAGAGTAAGTATTGCGTCTGATACCAGAATAGAGCACTAGGAAGGTGGCCCATGAATTAGATACGAAGCCAAGCATGGAGAATAACCATTAGAAATAGGGTTGTACAAGAGAGTCAGGTTTAGATCCTGTGGAACTGTGGGTTATGGGCCCACCATGTGGGTTAAAAGTAGGAAGGGGGCTGACATCTTCCACGGTCATGATAGCAAGGCATGTCAGAGGGTAGCATCTTAGTTATGTCGGCAACAACATCGATACCAAGGGCGAGGGACGAAAAGAACCATTTTCCTGCTCGTTGAACGAGGCGGACCAATAGGCAAAGTTCTCGTCCATCGGTGGCTACCATAATGTCATCAACAATAGTAACAGGGTCTTGCTGACAGAATTGTACAACGAGGTGTTTACATAAGCAGGAGAATATTACTGTTTAGATCATATAGATCACAAGAAAGGTTAAACCAAACAATGGAAAGGAAAATTATGATTATCAGATTAAACAGAACAATGGAATGGAAAATGTGTTAAAACACATATTTCAGGGGTATTTCCTTCCCAAGGACAAACAGAGTATCATATCCATGACATGATATAATGTAGAAAACCCTCTAGGTAGGGGGAGAGAAATTTTCAAGACATTACCCATACAGCGGTGTTTGGATAATCGAGCAGGAAACATTTATCATTGGGCTTCAAATGTTACTGCTGAAAATCGGGGTACCACAGACATGCTTCGAGATAGCATTGACATGACCATCAAGTAAGGGTCAGAATTTGGATGCACAAATGATCCATCAAGAACAACTTATAGAATAAGTGTTACAATTTCCTCATGGAAGAATCGCTAACCTTGCTAAGAAGGGAACTATAACAATAGGTCCTCCGGCCAGGTGTGCTTGGCATGACATCACCTTACCGGGTATATAAGATATATGTTACAACTATTGGACATATGTTCCAACCATCATATCTGACCGAGATTCAGATCTGATTGGTGTCAAGATACCTCAGACTCAGGATCCCAAGGAAAAAAAGGTGCGACTCAAATTGACGAGAAGACATCATAAGATTCTCAGAAATGAACTATGGAAGCGAGTTCCGAAACAAGAGTCCATTAGTAAACCAAGGAGAGGATGAGGAGGTGGCTGATGAACAAAACGACAATTCATCAAGATTTCCAAAAGATGGATTTCCGCAATCATGTGAACAAAGAGATAACATTTGTCAGATGAAATGATATAAGGGGATATGCTCGAGGAAAACATACCCAGTTTAAACATTGGTTGAAAGGTGCACCCAAAATATTGGCTCAGGTAGCATGATCAATGTTAGAATGGTGATTCAATAACCAATAGTCTAAGATTAAACTATTGACCATTAACTTCAAAGCAATAGGTTTGCTAGAAGTACAGAATCCAAACATCATCGTTTAGTTGTTGGTATCCTGGTTGGAAACAACACGGGGACCAAGAAAAGAATGGTGATGGTTATAAGTATCGCTTGCATCCAGAATTTTCGAGAGGTGGTGAAATTCCCATGACATTATTGACATAAAAGGTGGTAATATTCCAAGGCAAGGAAGAACAAATGCTGGATATCAAGTAACTCAAGGTATAGCACAAAACACGATCAAGTTTGTGTTGAAGGGAAGGCAATAAAGTGGCTGATGATAACACAAATCATCGAGGGCAATGATGGTATTTCTCATCATGAATTCGATTGATATCATGGAAGATCTCATTAGGTTGATGATGATCATGACACATTTGTCGAGAGATTTCATGAAGATGCAATCAATCAGCAACGACAACAAGTCAAAAGAATAATGAAGCGGGAGGTTATTGGAACCATGGTTACGACACAAACTCGAAATCAAGCTTGCGGTTCAAGGCGAAATGATATGACAAGGAAAATCGACGTAAGCTTAGCTAACCATACAAAATTGTGCTCTAGGAAGAAGGACCAAGTAGCACAGTTAAAATTTAGCATGATAATGATATAGCCGATCAGGCTAGAAATGATGTGATCGAGTACAAACTCGTAATTAAAGAAGATTACTAATAGTTGTTTAATCACGATGTGGACTCGATTCAGTCATATGTGTCATTGAGTGTTTAATGACTCGGAGCCCGTGAAAAAATTGGAATCAGTGATAATGTAGTACTAGATGGAGAACTCATAAGAAGTTATGCAGTTCCGTGATAATCTCGAGATACCAGGGGGTAATACTCAAAGACAGATCAAAGTAGAGGTGGGACTGGGGTATTGCTTTGCAGAAGACAAGTACTTCAACTTGTCCGGGAAATGGGATCCAAGAAGAACATATGGTCAGAACCACGATTGCCAAGGATCAATTCACCGATACCAGAGGATATTATATCAAGGAAATAGTTATTATTACAAGAAGCTTCCATGATAGGATCTACATCGTGTCCATGGGCATGAACACAAAGTTCAAGGTCGACTCCCACTTCTTCAATGCATAACCTTCCATTCACCTCCTTGTATTTCGAAAATGACATTAGTTGTTGAAAGTTTTACCTGGTGCAATACCAGATAAGTATGACCCGTGAAATATTTCGGGTTCACATAGATTAGGTAAGGCGTTGGTTCAACCCATCGGGGCATCTTAGGAACATATACCACAAACTTCAGGAGTAAATAACACAAGCTCAAAAGTAGAGCATGGTTGACAAAGCAGAGGATACAATTTACCAAAGGCATTATATACCTGTGGAAAGGCTCTCAAGGTTATTGAATATGAAGGACGATGTCGGATGAAATCTAACAATGGATCGGGCGATCCACAACGGAGCTGATGTGAGTATCGGTACTCAATCAGAGGAAGAAAGAATGCAAGGGCGTCGGATTATAGAACATCTGAATAATTCGATGCTTAGATAACAAAGGAATTATGATTTCCAAAACGAAGGATGAGAAGCAAACACACTGATCAAGGATGGATAAACTGAATTGACCAGTGGCACAATTGATGACAAATAGTTTGGTCGAGAACCAGCTCATGTTCAAAATGACGTCTGAGCCAGAAAGATAATTTAGAAGGGTCGATTGATGATTGTGTGCGTTCGCACACATGTTGAATCAATAGGATCAAAATGACAGTGTCAAAAGATACTAGTGAATATTGCTAGTGATATGGGAGCATCCATAATGTAAGCAGGCAAGTATTGCAGAGCAATAAGCTACTAAGGATTTTTGGAGAATCGAATAGTATTTCGAAGACCATTGTGAAACACATGAACAACTGGGGGATGACCGGACACTCGATAAGTGCAGGAATTATCCATAAGGGTATTCAGATGACAAAGAACAGCAAGGCAGTAAGCTCAAAGGATTATCGAAACAATGACGAGTATTTAGGGGTATCTTGTAATAACAAGACCAATTAGGGATGTATGTAAGAATAACAACTACAAGTAGTTATCCATAAGGGTTGACGGTGGAAGGGGAATTGCAAATGCGATGAACACAAGTTCTCGGGTTAACAGCAGAGAGTATCTTCAGGGTCTTCACATGCAGCAGACGATCATCAGTAATAAGGGGCTCTCCGGGTGAAAGTGATAACGAGATCCTAATGTTAGATTTAGCAAAATTCATTTAACCCGACTAGAAGAGAGATCAGAGTCCTAGAGTATAGACGAGTAAAAGATCCTAATACCACCCAAATGACGACGTGGGACCGTAAGACACACAACCATGTTAGTAAAAAGTTTTGTAATGACTAGACTCGACTTCGGCCAAGGAGTGTGGAAGGGGGATTCCAACAGGCAGTCGGCTCTGATACCAACTTGTGACGCCCCCGATTTGACCGTACACTAATCATACACGCGATCAAGATCAGGGACTCACGGGAAGATATCACAACACAACTCTAAAAATAAAAAAAGTCATACAAGCATCATATTACAAGCCAGGGGCCTCGAGAGATCGAATACAAGAGCTCGATCATAGACGAGTCAGCGGAAGCAACAATATCTGAGTACAGACATAAGTTAAACAAGAATGCCTTTAGAAGGCTAGCACAAACTGGGATACAGATCAAAAGAGGCACAGGCCTCCTGCCTGGGATCCTCCTAAACTACTCCTGGTCGTCACCAGCGGGCTGCACGTAGTAGTAGACACCTCCCGAGTAGTAGTAGTCGTCATCGACAGTGGCGTCTGGCTCTTGGACTCCAATGTTTGTTTGCAGCAAACGGGTATAGGAAAGGGGGGAAAGGGGGAGAAAAGCAACCGTGAGTACTCATCCAAAGTACTCGCAAGCAAGGAGCTACACTACATATGTATGCATTGGTATCAAATGGATTAAGGGTATCATATGTGGACTGAACTGCAGAATGCCGGAATTAGAGGGGGATAGCTAGTCCTTTCGAAGACTACGCTTCTAGTAACCTCCATCTTGCAGTAGGAGAAGAGAATAGATGGTAAGTTCACCAAGTAGCATCGTGTAGCATAATCCTAACCGATGATTCTCCCCTCGTTGTCCTGTGAGAGAGTGATCAACGGTTGTATCTGGCACTTGGAAGGGTGTGTTTTATTAAGTACCCAGTTCTAGTTGTCATAAGGTCAAGGTACAACTCCGGGTCGTCCTTTTACCGAGGGACACGACTATTCGAATAGATAAACTTCCCTGCTGGGGTGCACCACATTTCCCAACATGCTCGATCCCCTTTATCCGGACACACTTTTCTAGGTCATGCCCGGCCTCGAAAGATCAACACGTCGCACCCTACCTAGGCAGAACAGAGAGGTCAGCACGCCGGTCTAAATCCTATGGCGCAGGGGTCTGGGCCCATCGCCCATTGCACAACTGCATGTTGCGTACGCGGCCGGAGAGCAGACCTAGCAACCTCCATTACAAAGGAAGTTGCGTTACGCGGTCCAACCCGGCGCGCGCCGCTCAGTCGCTGACATCACGAAGGCTTCGGCTGATACCACGACGTCGAGTGCCCATAACTGTCCCCGCGTAGATGGTTAGTTAGTATAGGCCAATGACCAGACTCAGATCAAATACCAAGATCTCGTTAAGCGTGTTAAGTATCCGCGAACGCCGACCAGGGACATGCCCACCTCTTTCCTAGGTGGTCTCAACCTGCCCTGTCGCTCTGCCTCAAAGTAACAGTCGGGCGCCGTCGGGAACTCAGGCCCACCACTACCTGGATGGAGCCACCTGCCCCTTCAGCCCCCATCTCCGAACAATATCATAAGTAATGTAATAGTATAAGTATATAGCATATGCCCGTGATCACCTCCCGAAGTGATCACGGCCTAGTAGTATAGCATGGCAGACGAACAAGAGTGTAGGGCCACTGATGGAACAATAGCATCCTATACTAAGCATTAGGATAGCAGGTAAAGGTAACAACAGTAGTAGAAAGGACAGGCTATGCATTAGAATAGGATTAACGGAAAGCAGTAACATGCTACACTACTCTAATGCAAGCAGTATAGAGAAGAGTAGGCGATATCTGGTGATCAAAGGGGGGCATGCCTGGTTGCTCTGGAAAGAGAGAGGGGTCGCCAACTCCGTAGTCGTACTGGGTAGCAGCGGCGTCGGTCTCGGTGTCTAGCGAGAGAAGAGGGGGAAGAAACAATAAATATTTAAGCAAACAGATGCATAGCGATGCATGATAAAGCAAAGCGTGATGCTAGGCGTGCCCTAACGCGGTATGAGGTGATATCGGTGAAGGGGGGAAACATCCGGGAAAGTATCCCCGGTGTTTCGCGTTTTTGGGTAGAAGAGCCGGAGGGGGAAAGTTGCGAGTTTGCTATGCTAGGGATGCGTGGCGGATGAACGGGCTGCGTATCCGGGTTCGTCTCGTCGTTCTGAGCAACTTTCATGTAGAAAGTATTTTCATCTGAGCTACGGTTTATTTTCTATTAATTTTAAAAGATTTAAATCATTTTTAGGATTTATTTAATTATTTAAATTTAACATTATTCAGAATAGTGTTCGCTGATGTCATCATGACATCAGCATGACATCAGCAGTTGACCTGGTCAACCTAACATGTGGGTCCCGCATGTCATTGCCTAAATAACTAACTAATTGTTAGTTAGATTAATTAGCAGGTTAATTTGGTTTCATAGTTAGTTAACAGAATTAATTAAGTTAATTAATTAATTTTCTTATTATTTTTTAATCCTTTTTCTTCTACAGGGCGCTGGGCCCCTCTGGTCAGTGGCCCAGAGGCCAAATCGGTGCGGTCAACGGGCAGCGGATGCGGGCGCGTGGGCGGCAGCCCGTTAGAGCGCTCGCCCAGGCCAGAGGCGGGGCGGGGCTGGCGAGGTGCGGCGAGGCTTGGCCGCGGTGATGCGAGGGCGGCCGCCGGTCAGGAGGGTGGCGCGGTGGAGCCAAGCCGAAGGCGCGGGCACCGGGAGGGCGCAGCGGCTGTGGCGACGGGCGGACGGGGCCGACGCGGGCAACAACAGCAGCAGGAAAAGGGGTGAGCGGGGCATGAGCGGTGTCATGCGCGCGCAGTCGACGCGGGTGGTGAGGCGGCCAGGAGCGATAGCAGTAGCAGAGGAGCAGGGGGTCGCGCAGGAGACCGAGACAGGGGCGGGCGCGTGCGTGCGCGAGCAGGGAGCGCAGGGACGCGACCAAGGGGCGCGGAGCTGGGCGCGGTCCGGCGCGCGCGAGCACGACGAGCAGGCTAGGCGAGCGCGCTGACCGCGGGGGTGTGAGGAAAGGAGGAGGGGCACGGCGAGCGGGGCTCGACGACGGGACTGCTACGGGGCGCGTTGCGGTGGAGGCGGTCGCGGTCGGGGCGTAGTAGCGAGGCGAGGTGCGCGCGAGCGTGCGCGAGGGGGGACGCCGGTTGGCCGTGGTGAGCGCGGCCGGTGCGGGCGCGTGCAGGGAAGAGAGG
>NC_041380.1:453114464-453140878 GCF_002162155.2 Triticum dicoccoides
TGAGGGGGGTTATGGCGGCGGGGGTGGGCCTTGGCCCAGTTGGGTGTGTGGCCTGCCGGGCTGAAGCTCAGGGAGGCAGGGGGTTCTCTTTCTATTTTTTTTGGTTCTATTTTTGTTTTGATTCTTTTTCTTATTTTCTTTTCTGTTTTATTTATAGTTTCTTTTAATTTTTAGTTTTTACAAAAATCACCACTAGTACTTAAAGTAGTATTTATAAACAAACTGTTGTCACCTCAATTCTTAACCCAAAATAAAATATTTTTAATCTTTTATAAAATCCAATAGGTATTTGTTTAATTGTTTTCACTACTGTTTTAATTAGTTTAGAGCCCTTAAACATTTTATCAAGGTTTGGTTTCTCCATCGTATTTACACATGATTTATTTGACCCACCTTGAACATTTTGATTTCATTGTTAGAAAAGTTTTATTATTTGCCTTTAATTGAATTTGAATTTGAATCGGTTTCAAACTAACACGAGATTAGCGATAGTAATCGAAGTGACATGGCATCATTAGCAGAGAATTACTATAGCTTAATTATCCGGGCGTCACATGTATTAACCGGAAACATAATACATGTGTGAATACATAAACAAACAGAGTGTCACTAGTATGCCTCTACTTGACTAGCTCGTTGATCAAAGATGGTTACGTTTCCTAACCATAGACATGAGTTGTCATTTGATTAACGGGATCACATCATTAGGAGAATAATGTGATTGACTTGACCCATTCCGTTAGCTTAGCACTTGATCGTTTAGTTTGTTGTTATTGCTTTCTTCGTGACTTATACATGTTCCTATGACTATGAGATTATGCAACTCCCGTTTACCGGAGGAACACTTTGTGTGCCACCAAACGTCACAACGTAACTGGGTGATTATAAAGGTGCTCTACAGGTGTCTCCGAAGGTACTTGTTGGGTTGGCGTATTTCGAGATTAGGATTTGTCACTCCGATTGTCGGAGAGGTATCTCTCGGCCCACTCGGTAATGCACATCACTATAAGCCTTGCAAGCATTGCAACTAATGAGTTAGTTATGGGATGATGTATTACGAAACGAGTAAAGAGACTTGCCGTAACGAGATTGAACTAGGTATTGAGATACCGACGATCGAATCTCGGGCAAGTAACATACCGATGACAAAGGGAACAACGTATGTTGTTATGCGGTTTTACCGATAAAGATCTTCATAGAATATGTAGGAGCCACTATGAGCATCCAGGTTCCGCTATTGGTTATTGACCGGAGACGTGTCTCGGTCATGTCTACATAGTTCTCGAACCTGTAGGGTCCGCACGCTTAAAGTTCGATGACGGTTATATTATGAGTTTATGTGTTTTGATGTACCGAAGGTAGTTCGGAGTCCCGGATGAGATCGGGGACATGACGAGGAGTCTCGAAATGGTTGAGACGTAAAGATTGATATATTGGACGACTATATTCGGAAATCGGAAAGGTTCCGAGTGATTCGGGTATTTATCAGAGTACTAGGGAGTTAAGGGAATTCGCCGTGGAGTGTATGGGCCTTATTGGGCTTTAGGGGAAAGAGAGAGAGGCAGCCCCCCCCCCAAGGCCTAGTCCGAATTGGACTAGGGGGAAGGGCTGCGCCCCCTCCTTCCTTCTCTTCTCTTTTTCCCCTTTCCTTCTCTCCTACTCCTACTACTTGGAAGGGCTCCTAGTTATACTAGGAAAGGGGGAATCCTACTCCCGGTGGGAGTAGGACTCCCCTAGGGCGTGCCATAGAGAGGGCCGGCCCCTCCCCTCCTCCACTCCTTTATATACGTGGCCAGGGGGCACCCCATAGACACAACAATTGATCTCTTGATCTCTTAGCCGTGTGCGGTGGCCCCCTCCACCATAATCCACCTCGATCATATCGTAGCGGTGCTTAGGCGAAGCCCTGCGTCGATAGAACATCATCATTGTCACCACGCCGTCGTGCTGATGAAAGTCTCCCTCAACACTCGGCTAGATCGGAGTTCGAGGGACATCATCGGGCTGAACATGTGCTGAACTCGGAGGTGTCGTGCGTTCGGTACTTGATCAGTCGGACCGTGAAGATGTACGACTACATCAACCGCGTTGTGCTAACGCTTCCGCTTTCGGTCTACGAGGGTACGTGGACAACACTCTCCCCTCTCGTTGCTATGCATCACCATGATCTTGCGTGTACATAGGAAATTTTTGAAATTACTACGTTCCCAACACAAATTACCATGCTATTTAAGACTCTCAAAATAATATAAGTGAAGCATGAGAGATCAATAGTTTCTATAAAACAAATCCACCACCATGCTCTAAAAGATATAAGTGAAGTACTAGAGCAAAATTATATAACTCAAAAGATATAAGCGAAGAACATAGAGTATTCTAACAAATTCTAAATCATGTATGGCTCTCTCAAAAGGTGTGTACAACAAGGATGATTGTGGTAAACTAACAAGCAAAGACTCAAATAATACAAGACGCTCCAAGCAAAACACATATCATGTGGCGAATAAAAATATAGCTCCAAGTAAAGTTACCGATAGAAGTAGACGAAAGAGGGGATGCCTTCCAGGGCATCCCCAAGCTTTGGCTTTTAGGTGTCCTTAGATTATCTTGGGAGTGTCATGGGAATCCCCAAGCTTAGGCTCTTGCCACTCCTTGTTCCATAATGCATCAAATCTTTACCCAAAACTTGAAAACTTCACAACATAAAACTTAAAGTAGAAAATATCGTGAGCTCCGTTAGCGAAAGAAAATAAAAGACCACTTCAAGGTACTGTAGTGAACTCATTCTTTATTTATATTGGTGTTATACCTACTGTATTCCAACTTCTCTAAGGTTTATAAACTATTTTACTAGCCATAGATTCATCAAAATAAGCAAACAACACACGAAAAACAGAATCTGTCAAAAACAGAACGGTCTGTAGTAATCTGTAGCTAGCGCAAGATCTGGAACCCCAAAAATTCTAAAATAAATTGCTGGACGTGAGTAATTTATCTATTAATCATCTTAAAAAATAATTAATTAAATATCACTTTCCAAATAAAAATGGCAGTAGTTCTCGCGAGCGCTAAAGTTTCTGTTTTTTACAGCAAGTTCAACAAGACTTTCCCCAAGTCTTCCCAATGGCTCTACTTGGCACAAAAACTAATTAAACACAAAAAAACACAACCAAAACAGAGGCTAGATAAATTATTTATTACTAAACAGGAGCAAAAAGCAAGTAATAAGAATAAAATTGGGCTGCCTCCCAACAAGCGCTATCGTTTAACGCCCCTAGCTAGGCTTAACAAGCAAGAATAGATATAGGTATTGCCATCTTTGGTAGGCAATCCATAAGTGGTTCTCATAATAGATTCATAAGGTAATTTAATTTTCTTTCTAGGAAAGTGTTCCATGCCTTTCCTTAATGGAAATTGGAATCTAATATTTTCTTCCTTCATATCAATAATTGCACCAATCGTTCTAAGGAAAGGTCTACCAAGAATAATAGGCCATGAAGGATTGCAATCTATGTCAAGAACAATAAAATCTACGGGCACATAATTCCTATTTTCAACAATAAGAACATCACTAATTCTTCCCATAGGTTTCTTAATAGTGGAATCCGCAAGGTGCAAGTTTTGAGAGCAATCATCAAAATCACGGAAACCTAACAAATCACACAAAGTCTTAGAAATCGTGGAAACACTAGCACCCAAATCACATAAAGCATAACATTCATGATCTTTAATTTTAATTTTAATAGTTGGTTCCCACTCATCGTAAAGTTTTCTAGGGATAAAAACTTCCAATTCAAGTTTTTCTTTATAAGATTGCATCAAGGCATCAACGATATGTTTAGTAAACGCTTTATTTTGACTATAAGCATGAGGAGAATTTAGCATGGATTGCAACAAGGAAATACAATCAATCAAAGAGCAATTTTCATAGTTAAATTCCCTGAAATCCATAATAGTGGGTTTAGCAACATCTAGGGTTTTAATTTCTTTAATCCCACTTTTATCAAATTTAGCATCAAGATCAACAAATTCTGAATTCTTGGAATGCCTTCTAGGTAAAGGTGGATCATATCAAGTCCCATCACTATCAAGATTCATATTTCAAAACAAAGATTTAATAGGGGACACATCAATAACTTTTAGATCTTCATCTTTATTTTCATAGGAACTAGAAGAACACGCTCTTATAAAGGCATCTTTCTTAGCACGCATCCTAGTGGTTCTTTCTTTGCACTCATAAATGGAAATTCTCATGGCTTTGAGAGACTCATTGATATCATGCTTAGGTGGAATAGATCTCAGTTTCAAAGAATCAACATCAAGAGAAATTCTATCAACGTTCCTAGCCAAATCATCAATCTTAAGCATTTTTTCTTCAATCATAGCATTAAAATTCTTTTGCGAAGTAATAAATTATTTAATATTAGATTCAAAATCAGAGGGTATCTTATTATAATTTCCATAAGAATTGTTGTAGTTATTACCATAATTATTAGAGGGATTACTAGGATAAGGCCTAGAGTTGAAATTTCCTCTATACGCGTTGTTACCAAAGTTGTTCCTACCAACAAAATTCACATCCATAGATTCATTATTATTCTCAATCAAAGTAGACAAGGGCATATCATTAGGATCAGAAGAAACACTCTTATTAGCAAATAATTTCATAAGTTCATCCATCTTCCCACTCAAAACATTAATTTCTTCTATCGCATGCACCTTTTTATTAGTAGATCTTTCAGTATGCCATTGAGAATAATTAACCATAATATTATCTAGGAGTTTAGTAGCTTATCCTAAAGTGATTTCCATAAAAGTGCCTCCCGCGGCTGAATCTAAAAGATTTCTAGAAGCAAAATTCAATCCGGCATAAAAGTTTTGTATAATCATCCACAAATTTAAACCATGTGTAGGGCAATTACGTATCATTAATTTCATTCTCTCCCAGGCTTGTGCAACATGTTCATGATCAAGTTGCTTAAAATTCATAATATCGTTTCTAAGAGAGATGATCTTAGAGGGAGGAAAATACTTAGAGATAAAAGCATCTTTGCACTTGTTCCATGAATCAATACTATTTTTAGGCAAAGACGAAAACCAAGATTTAGCACGATCTCTAAGTGAAAAAGGAAATAGCTTCAATTTAACAATATCATTATCCACATATTTCTTCTTTTGTATGTCACACAAATCAACGAATCTATTTAGATGAGTAGCGGCATCTTCACTAGGAAGGCCGGAGAACGGATCTTTCATGACAAGATTCAGCAAAGCAATATTAATTTCACAAGATTCAGCATCGGTAAGAGGAGCAATCAGAGTGCTAATAAAATCATTGTTGTTGGTATTGGTGAAGTCACACAATTTAGTATTATCTTGAGCCATCGTGACAAGCAAGCAAACTAACACACAAGCAAACAGAAAGCAAGCGAGCAAAAAGAGGCAAATAGAGAAGGAGGATAGAGAGAGAGGGCGAATAAAACGGCAAGGGTGAAGTGGGGGGAGAGGAAAATGAGAGGCAAATGGCAAATAATGTAATGCGGGAGACAAGGGTATGTGATGTGTACTTGGTATGTTGACTTTTGCGTAGACCTCCCCGGCAACGATGCCAGAAATCCTTCTTGCTACCTCTTGAGCACTGTGTTGGTTTTCCCCGA
Source organism: Triticum dicoccoides (assembly GCF_002162155.2). Taxonomy (NCBI): domain Eukaryota; kingdom Viridiplantae; phylum Streptophyta; class Magnoliopsida; order Poales; family Poaceae; genus Triticum; species Triticum dicoccoides. Next base: position 453,120,122 of record NC_041380.1, read on the forward strand.
AGAGAAAGGGATGATGCAGCAAAGTAGCGTAAGTATTTCCCTCAGTTTTTGAGAACCAAGGTATCAATCCAGTAGGAGGCTACGCGCGAGTCCCTCACACCTGCACAAAACAAATAAATCCTCGCAACCAACGCAAATAGGGGTTGTCAATCCCTATAAGGCCACTTACCAGAGTGAGATCTGATAGATATGATAAGATAATATTTTTGGTATTTTTATGATAAAGATGCAAAGTAAAATAAAGGCAAAGTAAATAACTAAGTAGTAGGAGATCAATATGATAAAGATAGACCCGGGGGCCATAGGTTTCACTAGTGGCTTCTCTCGAGAGCATAAGTATTCTACGGTGGGTGAACAATTTACTGTTGAGCAATTGACAGAATTGAGCATAATTATGAGAATATGTAGGTATGATCATGTATATAGCCATCACATCCGAGACAAGTAGACCGACTCCTGCCTGCATCTACTACTATTACTCCACTCATCGACCGCTATCCATCATGCATCTAGAGTATTAAGTTAAAAACAGAGTAACGCCTTAAGCAAGATGACATGATGTAGAGGGATAGACTCATGCAATATGAAGAAAACCCCATCTTATTATCCTCGATGGAAATAATACAATACGTGCCTTGCTGCCCTTACTGTCACCACGAAAGGACACCACAAGATTGAACCCAAAGCTAAGCACTTCTCCCATTTGAAGAAAGATCAATCTAGTAGGCCAAACCAAACTGATAATTCGAACAGACTTGCAAAGATAACCAATCATACATAAAAGAATTCGGAGAAGATTCAAATATTATTCATAGATAGACTTGATTATAAACCCACAATTCATCAGTCTCAACAAACACACCGTAAAAAGAAGATTACATCGAATAGTTCTCCATAAGAGAGGGGGAGAACATTGTATTGAGATCCAAAAAGAGAGAGGAAGCCATCTAGCTACTAACTATGGACCCGTAGGTCTGAAGTAAACTACTCGCACTTCATCGGAGAGGCTATGGTGTTGATGTAGAAGCCCTCCGTGATCGATGCCCCTTCCGGCTGAGCTCCGGAACAGGCCCCAAGATGGGATCTCGTGGATACAGAAAGTTACGGCAGTGGAATTAGGGTTTTGGCTTCGTATCTGATTGTTTGGGGGTACGTGGATATATATATAGGAGGAAGGGGTACGTCGATGGAGCAACAGGGGGCCCATGAGGGTGGAGGGCGCGCCCCCTACCTCGTGGCCTCCTCTTTTCTTTCTTGACGTAGGGTCCAAGTCTCCCGGATCATAACCTTCCTAAAAATCACGTTCCCGAAGGTTTCATTCTGTTTGGACTCCGTTTGATATTCCTTTTCTTCGAAACCCTAAAACAGGCAAAAAATAGCAATTCTGGGCTGAGCCTCCGGTTAATAGGTTAGTCCCAAAAATAATATAAAAGTGGATAATAAAGCCCAATAATGTCCAAAACAGTAGATAATATAGCATGGAGCAATCAAAAATTATAGATACGTTGGAGACGTATCATGGTACTTTGGGATGCCATGAAGACCACATATGCTATTTTTTGATAATGAGGGTACCGGGATTTGCATGGTGTAAGGACAGTAGATACTTAGTATACTGGCTTCTGAAGCGGGAATTTATGTCCGTCCTGTTCTTGTTCGACGACGAGTACGGCGCTCACCACCTGGTGTGTTGCCGATATGTATAACAACATCAGTTCGCCGGCATTTGGTGCGGCCCGAATTGGATTGCCCACAAGAAGGGTTTTTATTTCCTCCAGTCCGGCTGTTGCCGCGTCCGTCCACTCGAAGTGGTCGGTTAGTTGTACAAGGCGATAGAGTGGTAGTGCCTTTTCTCCCAATCTGGTGATAAAGCGGCTTAGAGCTGCTACAGAACCCACTAGTTTTTGGACTTGTTAAAGGGATGTTGGCTTAGCCAATTGTGACAAAGCTTGGATTTTGGCTGGGTTTGCTTTGATTCCTCTATTTGAAATGATGAAGCCCAGCAGTTTTCCCACGGGGACGCCGAAGACACACTTTTCCGGGTTGAGCTTAATGTCATACGTCCGGAGGTTGTCGAATGTAAGACGTAGGTCGTCTATTAGTGTTTCGACGTGCCTGGTTTTGATGACGACGTCATTGACGTAAGCTTCTACTGTTTTGCCGATTTGTTTCTCTAGGCATGTTTGAATCATGCGTTGGTATGTGGCGCCAGCGTTCTTGAGCCCAAAGGGCATGGTGTTGAAGCAAAATGGCCCATATGGGGTGATAAATGTTGTTGTGGCTTGATCGGACTCCTTCATTTTGATTTGATGGTATCCGGAATATGCATCAAGGAAACACAGTGAGTCATGTCCTGCGGTGGCGTCAATGATTTGATCAATGCGGGGGAGGGGGAAGGGATCCTTAGGGCAAGCCTTGTTGAGGTCTTTGAAATCGACACACAGGCGCCATGATTTGTCCTTCTTTGGTACCATTACCAGGTTTGCCAGCCAATCCGAATGTTTGATTTCTCTAATGAACCCGGCCTCGATGAGTTTAGCCAGCTCCTCCCCCATGGCTTGTCGCTTGGGTTCGCAAAAGCGCTACAGTGATTGCTTGACCGGTTTGAACCCCTTTAATATATTGAGGCTATGTTCGGCCCGCTCCTGTGGGATCCCTGGCATATTTGAAGGGTGCCAGGCGAATATGTCCCAGTTTTCGTGCAAGAATTCTCGTAGTGCGGTGTCAACTGTTGGGTTCAGTTGAGCTCCGGTAGATGCTGTCTTCTTGGTGTCCGTTGGGTGGACCTGAAATTTGACTATTTCTTCTGCTGGTTTGAAGGAGGTGGATTTAGGGCGTTTGTCGAGGATCACGTCATCCCCGTCCACTGTGGAGCATAGTGCGGTTAATTCTTCGGTTGCGAGGGCTTCAGACAGCTCTTCCAGGGCCAGGGATGCGGTTTTGTTTTCAGCGTGGAGCGCTATGTCCGGATCCCTGACGAGAGTGATTATGCCATTTGGACCGGGCATTTTGAGCTTCATATACCCGTAATGGGGTATGGCCTGAAAGCGTGTAAAAGCATCCCGCCCCAACAAGGCGTGATATCCGCTCCTAAAAGGAGCCACTTGGAAAGTTATTTCTTTGGACCGATAGTTCTCCGGCGTGCCGAATACTACGTCAAGTGTGATTTTGCCCGCACATCGCGCCTCCCGACTGGGGATAATTCCTTGGAAGGTTGTGTTACTTTGCATGATGTGGCTCTTGTCTATTTCCATTTTATGAAGTGTGTCCTCGTAAATGAGGTTTAGTCCGCTGCCGCCATCCATGAGGGCCTTAGTAAGTCGAAACCCGTCCACGATGGGACTGAGGACTAACGCGGCTGGCACTCATACTGTTCTGTACTTTGGTTCATCGCCGGCATTAAATGTTATAGCCGTGTCATTCCAGGGGTTTATCGTAGCAATTTGGCAGACTTTGGCGAGCTCGCGAAGCGCCCTTTTGCGCTTGTTGCTTGAAGCGAATGTCTCAAAGACCGTCAATACTCTTGAGTTATCCCCTGGGGGATGCCGTTCTGGGTCGTCCTTGATAAGGATGTCCCCGCCGCTCTTGGCTACCTGTCGTAGTATCTAACATCCTCTATGGCTGTGGGTTGCCATGGTATCTGGCGTTGTATGTATTTTGCATGGGCCATCGAGCCATCCCACCAGAACGTGCGGTGCCGCATAGCATTTTTGTGTTTCTTGACTGTTGGACTGGGGGTGCCGCGAGGGTGCGTCCTTTTCGCCTGTATGGGGAGTTGAGTTGGGACTGACGGTTCCCAGCGAGCTGCCTGAGTTTTCCAGGTGCTCTCCATCGCGCTCTACTTTTGTACGATGGTTGCTAAGTCAGCGAATTTCAGTATGCGACGGTGATTGATGGCATTGAGGATTCCTTCATCTGTGCAATTGTTGCAGAACGCTGATATTGCGTCCTCATCACGGCAATCTTTTATCTTGTCCTTGACAAGGAGGAATCTGGCCCAGAAGTGGTGGACTGTTTCCCGAGACTGCTACTTTATGCTCATGAGAGAGTTTATATGCGGGTGGGTGGGTGGAATTAAATCCGAACCCCGACCTGACCGATTATCCGGAGTCTGATGACCTTCCGGGCTTAACAGTCTGGGTTCCGGAATATCTTCTGATTGTTTAGGACCGCCGTCCGATGCTATTTTCGGAGGGCTGATCGCATCCTTTCGTGGGTGGGTATCTGGCTCTTCCTGATCGGCGGTCCAATCATGGTCCTTCTTCGGTATAGGCGAATACTTGCCGTCCTGCTCCACGACTACCGCAATCTGGTGGGTGACTGGTAGGGTCTCGATTTCTCCTTGATCGGTTTTAGGCCCGACCCGATCGTAGTCTGTGGCTATTCCCAAAGAGGTGATGCGATCTAGGAGTTTGTTCAAAGACGAAAGCTCTGTCGGATCCATCTGCTTGGAGTGCTCGGAGTTGATGCGAAGGAGGTTTTCGATGGCCCGAGAAGTCATCGTCGGCTCAACGGCCGAACGGGCGATCATAGTAAAGCCGCCCAACCGAAGGGTTTGGCCCGAGGCTAGAGCTCCCTCGGAGGTGATGTTGTCTTTAAGGACAAGGCGAGCCATCAAGCCTTTTGTCGACGGCACAGTGGAACTCTCAAGGAAAGCACCAATGTCGGTGTCAAAACCGGCGGATCTCGGGTAGGTGGTACCAAACTGTGCATCTAGGATTGATGGTAACAGGAGACAGGGGACACAATGTTTACCCAGGTTCAGGCCCTCTCTATAGAGGTAATACCCTACGTCCTGCTTGATTGATATTGATGAATATGGGTGTTACAAGAGTTGATCTACCATGAGATCGTAATGGTTAAGCCCTAGAAGCCTAGCCTGTATGACTATGGTAATGAGTATATCCTTTCCGGATTAACCCCTCCGGCTTATATAGATACCGGGGGGATCTAGGGTTTACATAGAGTCGGCTACACAAGAAGGAATCTTCATAGTCGGTCGCCAAGCTTGCCTTCCACGCCAAGGAGAGTCCACTCCAGACTCAGGTACAGTCTTCGGCCTTCATGTCTTCACAACACATCAGTCCGGCCCAATAGATAACAGGCCGGACGCCCGATGACCCCTTAGTCCAGAACTCCCTCACCCGCCGCCATGGTCGTCTTCTTCCTCTCGTGCTCACCATCGCTCCCGCCGCCTGAGAGCTCGCCAGAAGCCCCGCCATCGACCACCTCTCTACCCCGACCACGCGCGCGAGCTGGGGAGGCCCTCCAGCGCCGCCGCGTCACCTTCTTCTTCCTCGTCGGCTCGGCACCGCCTCCGTCGACCTCGAGCGCTCTGCAGCTACTAACCCTCTCGCCGGGCCTCCTTGTGCCCTCCCGGTGAGCCTCGTGCCCCCTCTCTCCCTGTGCTTCGTTCCCCCTCCTAGCTAGCCTCCCCGCTGCATCACGACCTCACCGCCGCTGCCCGTCGACGCACTACTCAACTCCGGCCAAACCCAGCAGCTTCTTCCGGTGCCTTTCGACGTGGCTCGACGCTCGCGTTCGAATGCCTTAGGCCGCGCGCCAAAACATGCCCCCTAGCGCCGACCCTGTACCTCACGTGCTCCGACCACCGCCTTTGCCCGACACCAACACCGTTGCTGCCTGTCTCAGCCGCTGCTGTTGCCACCGTTGCACGCGCATGGTTCCTTCGATTCGTACGGGCCGGTCCACTGCCCAAATGGTCACCGGAGACCGAATTCCGGCCATCACCGCCGTGAACCGCCCAGCCGGAGCTCCACCAGCGGTGCACCACCATTTGGAACCTGGCCTGAATCACTGACTTGTGGGCCCGGGTCAATAACCTCCACTAACCCAGCCCCTAACCCCCACTGACACGTGGGCCTGACAACTATAGCGTCTAGTTTAGATTAAGATTAATCAATTAATGAACTGAGTCACTGAAAGCCTGGGCCCGCATCATAATTAAACCTAATTAGGTTAATTTAAGTACTATTAGACAATCAGTGTATGACGTGTGGGTCCCAGCAGGACCATTGACTTTGTCAACTGGTCCATGATGACTGCTGACTAGGCAGTTAACTGGAACCCACCAGTCGGCCTCATAGATGAACTTCTGGGTACACTCTCTGTGTACCCATAGCATTTTACACATTTTATTTTGGATTTAAGTTAATTTAGGGAATTTAGAAAATGAATTAAAACTTCGAAAATTAATATAAAGTAATTCGTAACTCGGATGAAAATACTTTGTACATGAAAGTTGCTCAGAATGACGAGATGAATCCGAATACACAGCCCGTTCGTCCGCCACATGTGCCTAGCATAGCAAACATGCAACAATCGACCTCTGGTTCATCTGTCCAAAAACGCGAAACACTGGGGATACTTTCCCGGATGTTTCCCCCCTTCGCCGGTATCGCCTACTACTGCGTTAGGTCACCCCTAGCACTGCGTATGGCCATGTTATGCCTTGTGTTGCGTTGATTGCTCTGTTATTTATTGTGTCCCCCCCCCCCGATACTTCTTTCCGGTAGACCCCGAGACCGTTGATGCTTCAATGTTCGACTACGGCTACGCTTCCGAAGATTCCTTTTGTTTGTAGAGCAACCAGGCAAGCCCCCCCTTGATCAACCTGATATCGCAAATTCTTCTCTCTACTGCTTGCATTAGAGTAGTGTAGCATGTTACTGCTTTTCGTTAATCCTATTCTGATGCATAGCCTGTCTTTGCTACTACTGTTGTTACCTTTACCTGCAATCATAAATGCTTAGTATAGGATGCTAGTATTCCATCAGTGGTCCTACATTCTTGTCCGCCTGCCATGCTATACTACCGGGCCGTGATCACTCAGGAGTTGATCACGGGTATATACTTATATACATAATGTATGATACATGTGGTGACTAAAGTCAGGTCGGCTCGTTGAGTACCCGCGGTTGATTCACGGATTGGGGGCTGAAAGGACATACTTTCCTGACGGCCCTCGATGTGGATCTTTGTGGCAGAGCGACAGGGCAGGTTGAGATCACCTAGGAGAGAGGTGGGCCTGGCCCTGGTTGGCGTCCGCGGTTACTTCAAAATAACACGCTTAACAAGATCTTGGTATTTGATATGAGTCTGGCCACTGGCCTATACGCACTAACTCACTACGCGGAAACAGTTATGGGCACTCGACGTCGTGGTATCAGCCGAAGCCTTCTTGACGTCATCAATTAAGCGGCGCGCGCCAGATTGGAATGGAATGCCTGCTCTTATATTAGGGAGGCTAGGTCTGCTTCCGGCCGCCCTCGCAACGTGCAGGTGTGCAATGGGCAATGGGCCCAGACCCCTGTGCCTTAGGATTTAGACCGACATGCTGACCTCTCTGTTGTGCCTAGATAGGGCTGCGACGTGTTGATCTTCCGAGGCCGGGCATGACCCAGGAAAGTATGTCCGGGCAGAAGGATCGAGCGTGTGGGGTTATGTGGTGCACCCCTGCAGGGAAGTTTATCTATTCGAATAGCTGTGTCCCTCGGTAAAAGGATGACCCGGAGTTGTACCTTGACCTTATGAAAACTAGAACCAGATACTTAATAAAACACATCCTTTCAAGTGCCAGATACAACCCGGTGATCACTCTCTCACAGGGCGACGAGGAGAGAATCGTCGGGTAGGATTATGCTATGCGATGATACTTGGTGAAGTTACCATCTACTTTCTTCTACATGCTACAAGATGGAGGCTGCCAAAAGCATAGTCTTCGACAGGACTAGCTACCCCCCTCTTATTATGGCATTCTGTAGTTCAGTCCATAGATACTACCCATTTCATTGATAACAATGCATATGTAGTGTAGATCCTTGCTTGCGAGTACTTTGGATGAGTACTCATGGTTGCTTTGCTCCCCCTTTTCCCCCTTTCTATACTTGGTTGTCGCAACCAGATGCTGGAGTCCAGGAGCGAGAGGATCCCTAGGATGATTCTACATGGAGTTCGACTTCGAGGAGTAGTTAGGAGGTCCCAGGCAGGAGGCCTTGCCTTTTCGATCGTTGCTACTTTTGTGCTAGCCTTCTTAAGGCAATCTTGTTTTAACTTATGTATGTACTCATATATTATTGCTTTTGCTGACTCTTGTGTATTCGAGCTTATGTATTCGAGCCATCGAGGCCCTGGCTTGTAATATAAAGCTTGTGCTATTTTAATTTGTGTCTAGAGTTGTGTTGTGATATCTTCCCGTGAGTCCTTGATCTTCATCATACACATTTGCATGTACAATTAGTGTACAGCCAAATCGGGGGCGTCACAGTGATGGTGAAGTGATCCACGTAGGGCTTCGCCTAAGCACTACGTGAATATGACCGGAGGTGTAAACTATGGAAGGAGGCGCCGCATAGAGCTAGCAGATGTTTGTGTGTCTTCTAGGCGCCTCCCCCTCATATATATAGGTGTGAGGGAGAGGGGGCAGCCAAGGGGGCGCCCAAGTAGGAGGAATCCTACTTGGGGCCCTAATCCTATTCGCCCCTTACCATAATTCCCGGAGGGGTAGGATTGAGGAGGGAGGAGGGAAGGAAGGGGGAGGCCGAATCCCTCCCCTTCCTTTCTCTCTTCTCCTCTTTCCTTCCCCCCTTATTTCGGCCTACATGGGGCGCACCAGCCCCTTAATTAGGGGTCTGGTCTTTCCCCTTCTTGGCCCATTAGGAGCATGTAGTAGCCGGGGGGATGCCCGAAACCCCTTCCGGTGACCCAATATGTACCCGGTACCCCTGAAACACTTATGGTGTCCGAATATCATCGTCCAATATATGAATCTTTACCTCTCGACCATTTCAAGACTCCTCGTCATGTCCGTGATCTCATCCGGGACTCCGAAAAACATTTAGTCACCAAATCACATAACTCATATAATACAAAATCGTTATCAAACGTTAAGCGTGCGGACCCTATGGGTTCGAGAACTATGTAGACATGACCGAGACACCTCTCCGGTAAATAACCAAGAACGGAACCTGGATGCTCTTATCGGTTCCCACATATTCTACGAAGATCTTTATCGGTCGTACCATAATGACAACATACGTTGTTTCCTTTGTCATCGGTATGTTACTTACCCGAGATTCAATCGTCGGTATCTTCATACCTAGTTCAATCTCGTTACCGGCAAGTCTCTTTACTCATTTCGTAATACATCATCCCGCAACTAACTCATTAGTCACATTGCTTGCAAGGCTTATTATGACATGCATTACCGAGAGGGCCCAGAGATACCTCTCCGATACTCAGAGTGATAAATCCTTATCTCGATCTATGCCAACCCAACAAACATCTTCAGAGATACTTGTAGAGCATCTTTATAATCACCCAGTTAAGTTGTGATGTTTGATAGCACACAAGGTATTCCTCCGGTATTTGGGAGTTGCATAATCTCATAGTCGAAGGAATATGTATTTGACATGAAGAAAAAAATAGCAATAAAACTGAACGATCAACATGCTAAGCTAATGATGTGACCCCGTTCATCAAATGACAACACATGTGTATGGTCAGGAAACTTAACCATCTTTGATTAACGAGCTAGTCTAGTAGAGGCTTACTAGCGACACTGTATTTTGTCTATGTATCCACACATGTATCAAGTTTCCGGTTAATAGATTCTAGAATGAATAATAAACATTTATAATGATATAAGGAAATATAAACAACAACTTTGTTATTGCCTTTAGGGCATATTTCCTTCAGTTCTGATGGCGGAAGCTTAAGCTCTCAAATTTGGTCTAACACTAGCGCAGAGGGCGGGATGTAATCACCTTATTATTAACTCGGACAATCTGGAGGTGATTGATACCCATGCAGGATGGAGGACAGCCCACGGGTGCGACATCGACAATTTTTGATGATTGTTTTCATTACACTTGTGATTTTGTTAGCACTAGATTCGAACACTGTAATAGAGAAGCAAATAAGGTAGCTCACGAGCTCGCTAGAATAGCTAGATTTTCTTTCACTTCGGACTGGTGAGGAGCCTTTAAATGAAATTGTAATGATCCTCACAAACAATGTATTGGTTATATATAATGAATAAAGTTTCTTTTTGTTCAAAAAAAAGTAAATTATTACTGGTCTAGTTCGGGCCGAAGCCAGGCTCAACTTTTTCCCAGGCGTGGAGCTGTGGACTCCAACCGAACTAGCCCTTAATCTTTTAGCTGGCTGGCAAGTCTGCTACCAGCTAGGTGGAGTATCTTCCAACTCAAGCCCACCCTGATTTATTTCGTTTGGTTTCCCCTCTTCATACCACCAGAGAAAGACATGTAGACTTCTTTTTTGCGATGAAGACAAGTGGACTTGATGCGAAAGTAGTCACTCAAGATAGCATGTGACGGATGAAACCCTGGTAAAAGCATCTCCACTGACCCCTCAAGTTGTTCTTATATGTCCGAACAGACAACCTGGGCAAAAAAGCCTCTTCAATGAAAGCCTCAAACCCCCCAATTGTTCGGATGATTTGCAAACCCTCAAATGCAGCCCATATGTGGGGACAAAATTGAGGGTGTCTGAGCATGTTCTAGCAGTTCGTCACGTCGGACCTTGTCCATTTTGTCTCCCTTTCTTTTATATTTCTCTCACAACTACACCTCCTCAATTCCCATCAATCATATCATATGCATGTGTTCAGGAAATTTAGGGATAAATTCCGGGACATTGTTGTGTACCCGTACAAATGGGGGAGAGGAGCGGACACTCCCATACACTATCCGGACGTGTCCGCGAAGAAATGGGGGAAGGGAGAGAGTGGAGGGGGGGGGGGTGGCGAATAACCCAATCCAATTGGAGATTCTCGAAATAGCTTTGTTTTGTTGCTATATCTCCAATTTAGTGGTAAACCTTCAAGTATGCTATTGTTGGATATGAATTAGAGGAACACAAAGTCATACACCTTATTTGTTGCAATCGCATGCGAACTGGCTCTTGTCAAACAATTTTTGTATACCCTCTGTGTATGTATACTTGCAGTGTAAAACATACATTAGTACATCTTATACGTGTCGGGGCGTGTTGTTGGGTGGTGTGGCGACTGTGGCAAGAACGACATTGCGCCCATCATGCTCCGAGCGACAATTCTTGACAACGCAGTGGAGTCCTTTGCTTTTCTCATCCTTTGTCCCCTTGGAGGCATAGTAGTATTACTCAGTGGTAGTGGCACTGGCAGGAAAGAACATGAACCCCTTTGCGGGAAATGCATGAGCACAATGATGAGAGTGCAAGTCATGATTATGATCCCCATGTACTCAAGCTCCTTATAGATGGGGTACCATGATCATGTAAAGAAGAGAAGGTGTGTGAGCCCAACGTCCACATTGCCAATGACACCGTGTTCTATGCTCATCATGTATATGCCCACTGTTGTGATCATGTGGTCCATGTAAACCAGTAAGATTGCCTATTGTTTTTGTAGCCCACTTACATGACAATTTTACCTATGTGAATGAAAGAGACATGAAAAAATAATTAAAAGGAGTAGGTCTTGGCTTTGACACCTTTCTTTGCGGACAACGTGATGGGGTGCGCAACCTTGTTGTTGAGCCGAAGCTTTTGTGGGACGATCGACGACGGTGATAGAGCCGAGTGATGGTTGGCAGAATGGGGGATGGGGTTGGGGTAGGGGTAGGGGTAGGGAAGGGACGTGGGGATCCATTCCAGCAATTTCCACGTCATGGGAGGGCGGTTGCAGCGAGAGTCATTAGAAGATGAAAGTGCTTCCTACCACAGTATCAACTCAAGGATGAGGATAGATGGTTGCTCAGCTGTTTGTGTGGTGTTTGAAGAGTAACTCCTCAAAATTTGGGGAATTAAACATTTAAGGCGAAGGATTAGCTCTAATTAGTCTGAAAAGGCAAGCTTTAAGAGTTAAACATTTTTAGAAAATGTTAGAGATACTTTTATATAGCTATATACTGGCTCTATTATTAGCAATGCTATTTGAGTACACCCTAGAATGTCCTATTACTGGCTTGATCGCCGGTTAGCTATAGATACCAAAGCATCACTACGGAAAAATATTTGAGGCCCCATATGTTCATGGACACGCCACGTACATATTTTTGTCTGCCAATCCAAAGACATTCCCCAATTTTCCTCCTCGTCTATTGCATTTCGTTAAACATGTGATGTGTGCGGTTCAACGGGACGACATTGACGCGGCCTCGTGCTCAAACACCTGCACACAGCTCACCACCGACACAAGCATACACAGCAGCACCCGTAAAAGTATACACACGAGCCCACAAGACGCAAGCACGCACAACAACACACAAGCAACCGGTCACAAGCGAGGTATAGTAGCAAAAAAGAAAAACTGAAGAACCAAAGGAAAAAGAAAAAAACCAACATATAACAAAGAAAATAAATCCCAAAATAAACCAATGAAAAAACAAAGAAAACCAAACTATAACAAAGAAAAAAACATGAAGAAAACCGGTGAAGAAATTAAAAAAATTGAAATGTAGGGAAGAAAAAAATCAAGAAAAGCCGACCCAAACAGTGAAAACAGGAGCAAGAACCCACATAGATAAGACCAGCCCAAAACAGTGAAAAACCAAACAAAAAAGAAACAAATGCACGAACTGCTACAGTAGTGGCCCGGGGCGGGCACGCCGTGCGTGAGGTTAGGGGAGCATACATCTCGACGTAGCTCCGATGCCCGAGAGCCCCTATTGGATGCTCATTGCGTCCAATAGCACGCGACCCATAGGGGACTGCGACTGGGCCCGCCCACCGGGAGGACCGAAGCCAGTTGTGTTGCAGCGCACAATGCGACTTAAAAAATCCCCAAAAGCGGCGAACTTGCAAGGAATCAAACTCAAGACCTCCTATTCGCTGATCGTCGAACTGATGGCGGCTGATGACTGCTCAACATCGCAAAGATCTAAGAACGTACTTAGTAGCATATTTCAAACTTTTTTTCAAACATTTCCATTTTCATTTTTCAAAATTTTGAACAATTTTTAAATTCCAAAGATTTTTTGAATAATACAAATAAATTGTGCAAATCCAAATATTTTATGAAACATGAACAATTTTTGAAATCCCAATAATTGTTTTTAAGAAGAAACAAATTTGAAAATTATGTTTTCTAAAATACGAACATTTTTTAAACATGAATAATTTTTGAAATTCTGATTTTTTTAAAAAGTGACCAATTTAAAAAACACGCAAACAAACTTAAAAAGTGAACAAACTTTGATACCCAAAACTTCTTTTGAGAAAAAGAGTAGTTTTTGAAATTCTGAATGATTACCGAACTGTCTGATTATCTTTGGAAAAATTAAAATTTATTTTGAATTTATGAACAATTTTTTTTAAAAATTGAACTTTGTATAAACTTGTAAGAAAAACATAGAAAAGAAAGAAAAATCCCGAAGAAAACTAGGAAAAAAAGGAAGGAAAAGAAATCAGGAAAAAATGGACCTTAACCAGATCGGAATCTTCCGGAAGGTTTGCAAAATTAGGAACAAACCTACCTAAGACTAGCCATAATGGGGAGTAACTTAGATTAGTAACATGCACATGTTACTAGTCTATATTATTACCTCTACAATGCGAAGTAACATATATGTGATATCATGCAACACTTTATTTATTAGCTTATAAACTTATTTTGTCTTGGTATGTGTAATGTTATTCATACCACGGGTAAAATTAGCAATGTTACTACCACATTATATATTTTATCTAGATATGTATGATATTATCTTCTATATTACTCCCACTGTAAGTAGTCTAACAACCTTTTTGGCTAAAACGGGCAGGCCGACCTGCTTCGTTGCGTGTGCGAAATGGTAACTATTTGCCACAACACACGGCAAATGGAAAATTCAATCCCTCGCGTCGTAAGGTGAGTGGTGCGCCAATTTTGCTAACTGCCGCTCACCCGAGCGCTTGCATGGGCCGGCCTATCGTTCATTCCTGGCTTGCTCCCTAGGTCGTCCCCTCTTTCGCTCAACCGGTTGATAGGTTTACTGGTTGACTGGGAGACCGCTGACTGGTGATATTGGCAATTCACCTTTTGAAAAAAGTTCACAAATTTGAAAGAAGTTCATGAATTTTAAAAAATGTTTGCAATTTTGAATAAAATTTATAAATTAAAAAATGTTCACGATTCCAAATTGGTAAAAAATTCAGATTTGAAATATGCTCACAAATTTCGAAAATTCACAAGATTTGAGAAAAAGAGAATTAAACAAGTTCCTAAAAAATGTACACGAAAAGTTTTCAAATTTTTTAAAAGTACTACTGCGTCCCATAATGTAAGATGTTTTCTTGACACTAGTGCAGTGTCAAAAAACGTCTTACATTATGTGACGGATGGACTGCGTTATTAAAAAAAGTTATGAATTGAAAAAACTTCAGAGAACTTTAAAATGTATGCAACTTGAGGAATTTTTTATTTTTTTAAGAAGTTCATGTATTTGATTTTTCTAAAATTAAACATAAAAAGAAAATAATAAAAACAAATAGGAATTCAATTGACTGGGTCTGTCCGTAGAAATAGTATGACCGTAAAAGCAAATTTTTTTTGCTTGGTAATACATGTTTCATTCATATAATTAAGATCAAGTCATGAGCCATGTAAACGTCCATCTGATAAAACTAAAATGACAGTTGAACTCTAGGCTTTACCCAAATAACCATCGGTCAAGAAACCAAAATACAATCAACCCCGAAGAATCCCCTAACCTTGACGCCAGCACCCAGCAAGGCATCCGAATATACAGATGGAGTACAAACATTTTGTTGTTGTGAATATACAGACGAACAAACATAACGCACTCGCCTCGCTTGATCTTACCGTATCCCCTGCATGTGAATACAAATAACTCCTAAAGGTACATACAGTAGTACTTGTTTTTTGTACAATACGATAACACTGCCTTTCTTTCTTCCATATATTATTGGCCCCACGTATTGTGCATGGCCTTCTGAGCTCCATATACATATCTTAAGTAAAGGGAGACATATTTCCCCATGCACCATGCATGAATATTATCCGGGCTAATTGTAGCTTGTGGCCGTGCTCTTCTTCCACAGCTCCTGCAATCACGTACCATCGAAGTTTCTACTACTACACAGCAACCGAGGAAGAAGTTCGATCGTTCGACGACCCTCTTCCTCCTAGCTAGTCTTCATCGTCTTCGTTCTTCATCCTGACCTGCAGCTTATGCAAAGATGAAAATGGTTAATAGCAATAATAAAGTTGCATGCATGCAGTAGCAATCAAATCACTTTATTTTTTTTCTCGACAAGCTTCACATCAGTTGTTTAGACAGATAAGTTTTCACGTGATCGATCGGGTTAATGTTCCTGTCAACTCAACCTTTTTGTTTCCACAGAAAACTCAACCTATTTGTTCATATGATTGGTCCGCGGAGTGTAGCTAGGATGCATGCAGCTCTTACAATGCAGTTCTTTCTTTGTCGCTAGTTAATGACCATGATATATACTCCAATTATACCACTGGTACGAATCATACGTGTCTTGTCACATCTCACTTGGGTTGCTATCATTTCGATATATGCACTTGATTGCTTATTCTCTTTCTCTCTCCGTTTCCTCAAGTGAACATGGATGTTGGCCGGCCATTAATTATCCATGTACTAATTCACCCAAATTCTTTATTTTTAAATAGTTGTGACTCACTATTTACTTCTAAGCATGCACCATTGTCACATCAGACCCTATATATGCATGTCAAGCAAAAATTACAAATTTTACATTAATTTACTTATGCAACCATGCCACATTACTAAGTCATACATGACACTCAGAAATTATATTATTTGAATCAAGTTTTATATTGTCATAGACGCTATATGTGTTAGTGCTTAGGACATGAAGGCTAGCCGCCCCGTGGTGTGGTACGTAGTGCTAATTATACGCACCCCGCTCCAAAACAAAGAAAAAAGTGCGTGCTACATTCACGAGGGACTGCCATCCTGGAGGAAGGTGGGGGATGACGTCAAGTCCCCATGGTCCATATGGCCTGGGTCATACATGTGCTACAATGACAATGACAATGGAAAGTAAAGCTGTAAGGCAGAGTGAATCCGGAAAGATTGTGCACTCCATGGTTCATATTTATGTTAGCAAATGACATTCTGTTAACTACAACCCAAGAGTTTCTTGCTTTTGTACATCATCTCGTTACATATTTCAGATGTTTTAATGTTTAAAAGTGTAAATGAAGAATACTCTTGCATTTTGTTTTGCATTAGTTTTTTTTACGTATTCAATGTGGGGGCCTCCCCTACTCCTTTCCTTATAAAACATTGTCTGATCACTTGACGAGGCTCCTTTTTCTCTTTCCAAAAAGGAGATTGAACCCCCAACCTCTGCATGTTGTGTTGCACACATCCTTACTTGACCAGGATCCTAAGATAAAATAATACACCATTTACTTGCCTATAGCTACAATTCCCATCATGCCAGTCATTACCTTGACGGTCAGCACTGTGTTTCTCTTCCTATTTTCCGCACGTAAATAATACATGTATTTTGTTATCTTGCTGTTCATTATTAGTACACTTTCGAGCAATGTGTACACATTATTCTAAACACAAACATTGTTGTGCTCTCGCTATCCATTTACATGAGGCAACCTCTTGTCCACGAGGGGGCGATCCTATCCGTAGATGTTGGTGAAATGGTTAATCATAGGGCATGGACAATGTCACAATGGTTTGATGTCAGTATTCTCTTAGCGATGCCTCGTATGATAAATTATGACTTGGAATAGAGACAAGTGAACTAAAATAATATGTTTGTCACATCCTCGATGCGACTATAGCTCCCACGTGTCGAGGCACGACTTAGAGACATAATCGCATTGAAGGCATATGTCGTAAGTTAGGCAATCTTCACAAACAACCATCTACCTCAACCTTCGAAAAGCATCCGTTATACAAGTTATGGCGATACTCCCGAACTCCCGCCCCAGTACTGGGTGGCGTCGAGGTTATCTCGCCAACGAACTGCATAAAAGAGATTTTCGATGTCGGCGTATTAGACTCAGGTATTCCAGAACGGCAACGATAAAATTATGATGACAACACCTCAGAGCTCAACTCCCCGGGACACTTCCACTAAACCCCTGACAGGAGGCACCAAGTCAATGTTCTTATCATAAAACTATCGGAACGATTCCAAGATACCCGCGTGATCCTAAATTTTTTTTTCGTGAAATTTGAGAAGAGAAGAGTCAAAACTCTACGTCAGGATGCCTTACCAGAGCGATGAGGAGACTGGGAAGTAAAAAGAATTCCTAATCTCTCCGATATATAATTCCTAAAGACTCAAAACATTTTTCTAGACACAACTCGGCCGCTAAAAACGATCAAGCAATGGGGCTCCTAAGGTCGGGGAAGGCTCTGATACCAACTTGTCACACCCTCGATGCGACTATAGCTCCCACGTGTCGAGGCACGACTTAGAGACATAATCGCATTGAAGGCATATGTCGCAAGTTAGGCAATCTTCACAAACATCCCATGTAATGTAATAATAGAAGGGGAGATAACATAGTTGGCTTACACTCGCCACGTCAATCAAGTACATAAATAACATTACATCAACCAAACATTCATGGCCCGACTACGGCGCCAAAATAAAAGAGAATCCAACATGCGACACGGTCCCAATCACCCCCAACTGGGCACCACTACTGATCGTCGGGAAAGGAAATATAGTATCGTTGAGAGTCTTCGTCGAACTCCCACTTGAGCTCATACACGTCTCCTGGAGCGGAATCATCAAGCCCTACATCTGGTGTAATAGTAATCTGTGAGCCACAGGGACTCAGCAATCTCGCACCCTCGCGATCAAGACTATTTGAGCTTATAGGTAAGGCAAGGTAAAATGTGAGTGGAGCTGCAGCAAGCGACTAGCAAGTATGGTGGCTAACTTATTCGCAAAAGAGAGCGAGAAGAGGAGGCAAAGCGCGAGCGAGAAGCTATAGAATAACCTGCGCAAACATTACTCCAACACCGTGTCCACTTCCCGGACTCCGCCGAGAAGAGGCCATCACGATAACACACTCAGTTGGTTCATTTTAATTAATTAAGGTTCAAGTTGTCTACAACCGGACATTAACAAATTCCCATCTGCCCATAACCGCGGGCACGGCTTTTGAAAGTTCAATCCCTGCAGGGGAGTCCCAACTTAGCCCATGACAAGCTCTCACGGTCAACGAAGGAATAGACCTCCTCCCAAGACGTTCCGATCAGACTCGGTATCTCGGTAACTCAAGACACTTCGACAGGTTAAAACAAGACCAGCAACACCGCCCGAATGTGCCGACAAATCACGATAGGAGCTGCACATATCTCTTTCTCTGGGCACACTCAGATGAGCGCTCCATACAACTAAAACCAAACCTCGAGTTTCCCCGAGGGGGCGCTGCACAGGACTCTAGTTTGGACCAACACTCAGAGGAGCACTGGCCCGGGGGGGTTTAAATAAGATGACCCGCGGGCTCCGGAAACCTGAGGGAAAAAGAGGCTAGGTGGCAAATGGTAAGACCAAGGTTGGGCATTGCTGGAAAAGCTTTAATCAAGGCGAACTATCAAGGGGTTCCCATTATAACCCAACCGCGTAAGGAACGCAAAATCCGGGAACATAACACCGATATGACGGAAACTAGGGTGGCAAGAGTGGAACAAAACACTAGGCGAGAGGCCGAGCCTTCCACCCTTTACCAAGTATATAGATGCATTAAGATAGCAAGATAATATAATGATATCCCAACAAGTAAATAAAAGATCTTCCAACAAGGAACGGCCTCCGATCTTCACCTGCAACTAGCAACGCTATAAGAGGGGCTGAGCAAAGCGGTAACATAGCCAATCAATGGTTTGCTAGGACAATGGTGGGTTAGAGGTTTGACATGGCAATTTGGGAGGCTTGCAAGCAAGTGGTAGGCATCGGAGCAATGACATAACAAAAGAGCGAGCAAACTAGCATAGCAAAGATAGTAGTGATTTCGAGGGTATGATCATCTTGCCTGCACAGTTGTCAGAGTTGACTGGATCCCCAAAAGCAAACTCAACGGGCTCCTCGTTAGCGAACTCGTCTCCTGGCTCTACCCAAACAAGACAAACAAGCAAAAAGGATACAATCAACCACGTGCAAACTCAAACAACACGATGCAAAGATGATATGCTATGCGGGATGCGATGTGGGGTGCAAAATGCAAGATATGACAGAAAATGCATGAACCTGGCCTCCACTTGGAATTCCAAGGATGCCACTGGAAAGATGAGATGAAATCGCTTGAAAATGATATAAAGAACGCCGGAATCGGAGTTACGGTTTGGAAATGGCAAGCGATTCAAAAATGACACCGGTCTGCAATTTACAGCAAGTAGGCATCTAAATGCAATGAAACGAACATGCTACAACACCCAAACATGACAACAAAATACATGGCAGGGATGCACACAAGATGCTTAACAAAAGACTAGTACTGAGCCACGGCCAATTCATCCATTAACAGGTTCAAACAAGCATGACAAAAACGCAAATGGTAAAACAGATGTCAGACTTTGTGAAATTAACACTTGTCTGGAATTTCAGATCATGTAGCCCTCTTCGGAGCAACAAAACAACATGCTACAGGACTTGAACATGACAAAGAAAGACATGGCATGGAGCTACTCAACAAGCTTAACAAAAGTCCCTTAGTGACCTTGAGCCAAAAGGGATCACAAAATATACTAACAAGCACACGAACATAGCAAAAACATAATCAGTTTCAGACTTAGTGAAAAACTGGGACATGCTGAAACATAACTCACGAAGGCATGTTTACGAGCTTGATGCACTCACTGCGGTGCAAGTCATGGCAAGACAAGCATACATCCTTTAAGAAGGCACAAAATACAAGCTAGACATGGCAAGAACAATGGCATAGCATGCACGGATCAACTACAATAACATCGGCAAAATCACAAACAAGTTGACGATCTGCCCAGATTCACAACGAAGCAAAAGTAGAGCTCGATTGACTCAAGCTAGGGTGCTTCATAATTGCAAACAAAGACATATATGGATAGAGCATAACAAGATTAACAAAACTCCCTTACTGATCATCCTCAAAAGAGGCATGGATCACTAGGAAATAGCAAGAACATATGGCATCATGAACTAAATAATCCCAAAGTTAGTGAAAACTACTAAGTCCCAGAAAACAGATTTACCGGGTGCCTCACTTTGCAAGCTTGCACAAGTCACTACACACATCCTAAAAATACATGGGTTGCACCTCTGGATAGATGACAAAACCCTTAACAAAACATATGTAGGAATCACAGGCATATCATGCACACAATAATCATGGCAAAAATGACAAAAGTCTAAGATGAACTAGCAGATCTGACAATTAACTCACGAAGCCTCCTTCTAACAGCATTTCGGGCATCAAGATGATATCAAATGAAAATGATGCAATGGAATGAAATGATGTGCTCGTCGAGACGAACATTTTGATATACTATATGTCCAAATCGGAGCTACGGATGCGGAGAAATCACAGGTCAAAGTTTGCATAAAAAATGATGGGAGAGGGGGAAACTCAACCCTAGGGTTTTTCAGATCTGAGATCCGAAATTACTGTAGCAAGGCACGCGTCCCGAGGTTCGTCGGCCGGAGAGGAAGAAGACCGGGGCAGCCGGATCTCTCGTCGGAGATCGCAGGGAGCCGCCGGAGATGGTGCGCCGGCGAGGGGAGGAC
>NC_041380.1:453141214-453150862 GCF_002162155.2 Triticum dicoccoides
GCGGAGAGGCGGCTGCCGGCGATGGAGCTCCGGGCGGGGCGGATCGGCGACGAGGAAGAGACCGCGGGGCGGCGGCGCGGTTCCACGGGCCGAGGGCCGGCTATGGGCCCGAGCGGGCTCCGGCGGCGGTGGGAGGCGCAGCCACTCAGGCTGCGCCACGTGGCGGCAGTGGGAGGCGCCCGGACATGTCCGTCGGTGGGCGCTTTGTCCGGCGGCGCGCGGGATCCGATTTTCTAGGGTTTGAGGAAGGGGATCCGCGAATTTTGGAGGGGGGTGTATATATAGGCATAGGGGGAGCTAGGAGAGTCCAAATGAGGTGCGGTTTTCGGCCACGCGATCGTGATCGAACGCTCTAGGACATGGAGCAGAGTTTGGTGTGTTTTGGGCCAAATTGGAGGGGTGTTGGGCTGCAGCACACATGAGGCCTTTTCGGTCCCTCGGTTAACCGTTGGAGTATCAAACGAAGTCCAAATGGTACGAAACTTGACAGGCGGTCTACCGGTAGCAAACCAGGGCCGCTTGGCAAGTCTCGGTCCAATCCGGAAATGTTTAATCCCCACACACGAAAGAAAGCTAGAAATGGCTACCGGAGGAGAACCAAGCGCCGGAATGCAAAACGGACAACGGGGAAAATGCTCGAATGCATGAGATGAACACGTATGCAAATGCAATGCACATGATGACATGATATGAGATGCATGACAACGATAACAACACACGGAGACAAAGACCCGAACCCGAGGAAATAAATATAACTTAACGCCGGAAACGGCAAGAGTTGGAGTACAAATAGGGAAAGTTACATCCGGGGTGTTACAACACTCCACCACTATGAAAGGATCTCGTCCCGAGATCTAGGACTGAAAGGACGCCGGGTACTCAGAATAGAGGTGATCCTCGCGTTCCCAGGTAGCTTCACGGTCGGAATGGTGTGACCACTTGACTTTGAGAAATTTGATTGACTTGTTGCGAGTCTTGCGTTCAGTCTCTTCAAGAATAGCAACTGGGTGCTCACGATAAGAGAGATATTCTTGGAGCTCAATGTCCTCGAAGTTGACTGTGCGGTCAGGAGTCTTGAAGCACTTTCGAAGCTGAGAGACATGGAACACGTCATGAACATTTGCGAAGTTTGAAGGAAGCTCGAGTTGATAGGCGAGGTCGCCTCTCTTGCTGACAATCTTGAAAGGTCCCATGCATCTGGGGGAAAGCTTCCCTTTGATACCGAAGCGACGAGTACCTTTCATAGGAGAGACACGGAGGTAAACATGATCTTCGATCTCGAAAGCCAAATCACGGTGCTTACTATCATAGTAGCTCTTCTGACGGGATTGGGCTGCTTTGAGGTTATCACGAATGACTTTGCACATTTCTTCTGCTTCTGTGATTAAGTCATTACCCAAAAGCTGACGTTCACCGGTTTCACACCAGTTGAGAGGGGTACCGCACTTCCTGCCATACAGAATTTCAAAAGGGGCCTTACCCAAACTTGCTTGAAAACTGTTGTTGTAGGAGAATTCAGCATAAGGAAGACAATCCTCCCACTTCATGCCGAAGGAGATCACACAAGCCCTGAGCATATCTTCAAGAATCTGGTTAACACGCTCGACTTGACCGCTAGTTTGAGGATCGAAAGCTGTGCTGAAGCGGATGTTAGTGCCCATGGCCTTCTGGAAAGAATCCCAAAACTTCGAGGTAAATATGCTGCCACAGTCTGAAGAGATCACTTGAGGGATACCGTGCAGAGAGACAATTCGAGAGGTATAGAGTTCCGCCAATTGAGCTGCAGTGATTGACTCTTTGATAGGCAGAAAATGAGCCACTTTGGTGAGTTTGTCGATGACAACAAATATAGCATCATTGCCATGCTTGGACTTTGGAAACCCAGTCACGAAGTCCATCTCAATGTGGTCAAACTTCCATTCTGGAATGGCAAGAGGTTGGAGGAGACCAGCTGGCCTTTGGTGTTCTGCCTTCACTCTTCTGTAGACATCACATTCATTCACGAATTGAGCGATCTCGCGCTTCATTCGAGTCCACCAATAAGCTTGCTTAAGGTCCTGATACATCTTCGTGCTCTCAGGGTGGATGGAGAGGAGAGAATTGTGAGCCTCGTTCATGATCACTTTACGAAGTTCACCTTTGGGCACAACAATACGATCCTCGAAGAAAAGAGTGTCCTTGTCATCAAGGCGGTAGCACTTGTACTTGGACTGACTCTTGGCAATCCCAATCTTCACCTTTTTCACCATAGAATCAAGAAGCTGGGCTTGGCGAATCTAGTCTTCTAAGGTAGGAGAGACTTGAAGGTTGGCGAGGAAACCTTGAGGAACAACTTGCAGATTAAGTTTGCGGAAAGCTTCACAAAGCTCGGGTTGATAAGGCTTGAGAATCAGACTGTTGTAGTAAGCCTTTCTGCTCAAAGCGTCAGCAATCACATTGGCCTTGCCTGGAGTATACTCAATACTCAGATTATACTCTTGAATCATTTCGACCCATCGAGTTTGCCTGAGCTTGAGATTAGGCTGAGTGAAGATGTACTTGAGACTCTTGTGATCAGTGAAAATGTCCACTTTTCTTCCCAATAGAAGATGTCTCCAAGTCAAAAGAGCATGCACAACTGTCGCCAACTCGAGATCATGAGTGGGGTAGTTCTTCTCATTAGGCTTCAACTGGCGAGATGTATAAGCAACAACTTTCTTCTCTTGCATCAATACTGCGCCAAGACCTTGGAGAGAGGCATCACAAAAGACCTCGTACGGCTTGGATTCATCAGGTGGAGTCAGAACTGGAGCAGTGATCAACTTCTCTTTCAAAGTGTTGAAAGCAATGTCACACTCCGGAGACCAAACGTACTTGACGTGCTTCTGAAGAAGATTAGAGAGAGGCTTCGCGATCTTGGAAAAGTTTTCAACGAATCTTCGGCAATAGCTTGCGAGACCGAGAAAACTGCGGAGTTGCTTCACATTCTGAGGAGGTTCCCAATTCACAATTGCAGACACCTTCTCAGGATTCACGGCAATGCCCTTGGTAGAGATGATATGACCAAGATAAAGAACCTCATCAAGCCAAAATTCACACTTGGAGAACTTGGCGTAGAACTGATGTTCCTTGAGCTTATCAAGAACCAAACGCAAGTGCTTGGCATGATCTTCCTTGTTCTTCGAGAAAACCAGAATGTCGTCGAGATAGACCAAAACGAAGTCATTGGTGTAGGCGTTGAAGATGAAGTTCATCATGCGAGAGAACGTCGGAGGAGCGTTGGCGAGGCCAAAAGACATGACAGTGTATTCATATGAACCAAAGCTTGTTCTGAATGCTGTCCTGGAAATATCTTCTTCACGAATGCGAATCTGGTGATAACCCATACGGAGATCAAGCTTGGAGAATACTTGGGTACCTTTGAGTTGTTCGAACAGCTCATTGATGTTGGGAAGTGGGTATTTGTTCTTGATGGTCTTCTTGTTCACCAGACGGTAATCAACACAAAGTCGGTCCGTTCCATCCTTCTTCTTCACAAAAAGAACACCACAACCCCACGGAGAAGAACTAGGCCGGATGAGACCCATTTTCTCTTGCATATCGAGTTTCTTCTTTAGCTCCTTCAACTCTTCAGGTCCAAGCTTGTAAGGACGTTTGCACACAGGTTCCGTACCAGGCTCAAGATCAATAACGAATTCAACTAGCCGGTGTGGAGGCATTCCTGGGAGCTCTTCTGGAAAGACGTCTTGATATTCGCAAACGACTGGAATTTGAGAGATGGCATCCAATTCACCCTTCTCATTGAGAGAAAACAGACGAATGGTATTATCCCGAGCGGCAAAGACAATTACATCCTCAGACGAATGAGTCAATTGAATCTACCTGGCAGCACAATCAAGATGTGCCTTGTGCTTAGAAAGCCAATCCATTCCGAGAATAAGATCAATATCCGAGTTACCAAGAACAATTGGGGAAGAAAGGAACTTGTAGTCACCCAATGTGATAGTAACCTCCGGGACGCAGGTGTTAGCTGTCATCTGCTTGCCCGGTGACACAATTTGCAAGGAACTTTGCAGATACTGATAATCACACTCATACTTTGATGCAAAAGATTTGGAAATGAAGCAATGCGATGCACCCGTGTCAAAAAGAACTTTTGCAGGAATATCATTAATAGGAAGGTTACCCATGATCACATCTGGTGAGTCCTCTGCCTGAGCTACATTCACCATATTGACCTTGGCGAACTTGGGGTTATTCTTGACCACAGCTGTACTTGTCGATCTGACAGGAGGAGGAGGAAGAAGACGCCTCTAGTTGAGACACTTGTTGGCATAGTGACCCTTCTGTTGGCACTTGTTGCACGTGACCTCTGAAAGCGGACGGTGATACGGAGCACTCGATCTTGGAGCTTGTGACGAAGTCTTGTTCTGAAAGCCAGGGTTGGGTGGGTGGGAAGAACCACTGCGACCTTTACTCTTCTGCTGATACGGCTGACGGAACGGAGGAGGAGGAAGCCAAAACTTCTGCTGCTTGGCCACTTGAGTAGAGGAAGAAGGAGTAGCATCTCTGACTCGCTTCTTGGAAGCATCACACCTCAACTGAGCAGCCTCTTGCTTCAGTGCCATGGTGTAGAACTCATCGTATCTCAAGGGCTCGAAGAGAACAAGAGCGAGTTGAATTTCTTCTCTGAGACCACCCCTGAACTGATATATCATGCTCTTCTCATTAGGGACGTCCTGCTTGGCAAAGCGGGCAAGCTTCTGGAACAACTTGTTGTAGTCATAGACAGACAAAGAGCCTTGCTTTAGATTGCGGAATTCCTCACGCTTGCTTTCAACCACGCTCTACGGAATATGATGAGCTCAGAAATCTCAATGGAAATCATCCCAAGTGATAACACGTCCACCTCTAGAGTCCTTGTACTGCTGGAACCATTCTGCAGCTTGATCTTTGAGTTGAAAGGAAGCGAACTTAACAAAGTCCTCAGGCCTGACGTTACTGCACTCAAAATGCTTACACAGATCCACAAGCCAATCGTCAGCATCGGTTGCCTCAACACAATTGCTGAAAGTCTTTGGCCCGTTAGCAAGGAACTGGTTGAGTGTAGCAAAGTGACTCTGATTGCTGCCTTGATTCCCTTGACTGCCTTGATTGCGCTCTTGGAGAATTTGCATGATCAGATGTGTGTTTGCATTGGTTGCGGCCATCACAGCTTGCCACGCCTCTGGAGGAGGTGGAGGTGGTGGCGGATCAGGATTCGGAGTCGTGCACGTTGGAGGAGCCATCCTGAAGAGGTTGACCACCATTAGCACGTTGACAGATAAATATTGAAGCTGAATCCAACGGAATGAAAATTGCAACATATAGTCTTCACATCCGAACAAAATGAACGGATGCATTCCTCTTGAAATGGTCACATATCCATAAATTGAGAAGCCACGTAGAATTAAGGTAGAGAAATAAATCAACAAGGTACGGATCAAGAACGAATAATCGGTAAGAAATCCCAATCTCAAACCAATATTCGTGGAAGAAGAACTAGAGCTACTAGAATTCCCACCTATGAAACTCCCGAACCTTTCCGGTTATGCAATTAGGTGTTGGGGATACAGGGGAAGCATAATATCTAACCCAAACTAGCAAATCCTACATCCAGCTGTATCCATCCTTCAACACATAACCAAGAAACCTTCGGAAACCATCTACCTCAACCTTCGAAAAGCATCCGTTATACAAGTTATGGCGATACTCCCGAACTCCCGCCCCAGTACTGGGTGGCGTCGAGGTTATCTCACCAACGAACTGCATAAAAGAGATTTTCGATGTCGGCGTATTAGACTCAGGTATTCCAGAACTGCAACGATAAAATTATGATGACAACACCTCAGAGCTCAACTCCCCGGGACACTTCCACTAAACCCCTGACAGGAGGCACCAAGTCAATGTTCTTATCATAAAACTATCGGAACGATTCCAAGATACCCGCGTGATCCTAAATTTTTTTTTTGTGAAATTTGAGAAGAGAAGAGTCAAAACTCTACGTCAGGATGCCTTACCAGAGCGATGAGGAGACTGGGAAGTAAAAAGAATTCCTAATCTCTCCGATATATAATTCCTAAAGACTCAAAACATTTTTGTAGACACAACTCGGCCGCTAAAAACGATCAAGCAATGGGGCTCCTAAGGTCGGAGAAGGCTCTGATACCAACTTGTCACACCCTCGATGCGACTATAGCTCCCACGTGTCGAGGCACGACTTAGAGACATAATCGCATTGAAGGCATATGTCGCAAGTTAGGCAATCTTCACAAACATCCCATGTAATGTAATAATAGAAGGGGAGATAACATAGTTGGCTTACACTCGCCACGTCAATCAAGTACATAAATAACATTACATCAACCAAACACTCATGGCCCGACTATGGAGCCAAAATAAAAGAGAACCCAACATGCGACACGGTCCCAATCACCCCCAACTGGGCACCACTACTGATCGTCGGGAAAGGAAACATAGTATCGTTGAGAGTCTTCGTCGAACTCCCACTTGAGCTCATACACGTCTCCTGGAGCGGAATCATCAGGCCCTGCATCTGGTGTAATAGTAATCTGTGAGCCACAGGGACTCAGCAATCTCGCACCCTCGCGATCAAGACTATTTGAGCTTATAGGTAAGGCAAGGTAAAATGTGAGTGGAGCTGCAGCAAGCGACTAGCAAGTATGGTGGCTAACTTATTCGCAAAAGAGAGCGAGAAGAGGAGGCAAAGCGCGAGCGAGAAGCTATAGAACAACCTGCGCAAACATTACTCCAACATCGTGTCCACTTCCTGGACTCCGCCGAGAAGAGTCCATCACGGTAACACACTCAGTTGGTTCATTTTAATTAATTAAGGTTCAAGTTGTCTACAACCGGACATTAACAAATTCCCATCTGACCATAACCGCGGGCACAACTTTCGAAAGTTCAATCCCTGCAGGGGAGTCCCAACTTAGCCCATGACAAGCTCTCACGGTCAACGAAGGAATAGACCTCCTCCCAAGACGTTCCGATCAGACTCGGTATCTCGGTAACTCAAGACACTTCGACAGGTTAAAACAAGACCAGCAACACCGCCCGAATGTGCCGACAAATCACGATAGGAGCTGCACATATCTCTTTCTCTGGGCACACTCAGATGAGCGCTCCATACAACTAAAACCAAACCTCGAGTTTCCCCGAGGGGGCGCTGCACAGGACTCTAGTTTGGACCAACACTCAGAGGAGCACTGGCCCAGGGGGGTTTAAATAAGATGACCCGCGGGCTCCGGAAACCCGAGGGAAAAAGAGGCTAGGTGGCAAATGGTAAGACCAAGGTTGGGCATTGCTGGAAAAGCTTTAATCAAGGTGAACTATCAAGGGGTTCCCATTATAACCCAACCGCGTAAGGAACGCAAAATCCGGGAACATAACACCGATATGACGGAAACGAGGGCGGCAAGAGTGGAACAAAACACTAGGCGAGAGGCCGAGCCTTCCACCCTTTACCAAGTATATAGATGCATTAAGATAGCAAGATAATATAATGATATCCCAACAAGTAAATAAAAGATGTTCCAACAAGGAACGGCCTCCGATCTTCACCTGCAACTAGCAACGCTATAAGAGGGGCTGAGCAAAGCGGTAACATAGCCAATCAACGGTTTGCTAGGACAATGGTGGGTTAGAGGTTTGACATGGCAATTTGGGAGGCTTGCAAGCAAGTGGTAGGCATCGGAGCAATGGCATAGCAAAAGAGCGAGCAAACTAGCATAGCAAAGATAGTAGTGATTTCGAGGGTATGATCATCTTGCCTGCACAGTTGTCAGAGTTGACTGGATCCTCAAAAGCAAACTCAACGGGCTCCTCGTTAGCGAACAAGAATCCCTGTTGAATGGCTTGGCTTTCAGTGCGAGTCCAGTTGACTGATTCCTAGGCTAGCTTCTCCTTATGTGCGGGTCTAGTCTACAGAACAGATGAAGACCCAGAACCGAGGAGATCAGATCGTCTCCCGGCTCTACCCAAACAATACAAACTAGCAACAAGGATACAATCAACCACGTGCAAACTCAAACAACACGATGCAAAGATGATATGCTATGCGGGATGCGATGCGGGGTGCAAAATGCAAGATATGACAGGAAATGCATGAACCTGGCCTCAACTTGGAATTCCAAGGGTGCCACTGGAAAGATGAGATGAAATTGCTTGAAAACGATATAAAGAACGCCGGAATCGGAGTTACGGCTTGGAAATGACAAGCGATTCAAAAATGACACCGGTCTGCGATTTACAGCAAGTAGGCATCTAAATGCAATGAAATGAACATGCTACAGCACCCAAACATGACAACAAAATACATGGCCGGGATGCACACAAGATGCTTAACAAAAGACTAGCACTGAGCCACGGCCAATTCATCCATTAACAGGTTCAAACAAGCATGGCAAAAACGCAAATGGTAAAACAGATCTCAGACTTGGTGAAATTAACACTTGTCTGGAATTTCAGATCATGTAGCCCTCTTCGGAGCAACAAAACAACATGCTACAGGACTTGAACATGACAAAGATAGACATGGCATGGAGCTACTCAACAAGCTTAACAAAAGTCCCTTAGTGACCTTGAGCCAAAAGGGATCACAAAATATACTAACAAGCACACGAACATAGCAAAAACATAATCAGTTTCAGACTTAGTGAAAAACTGGGACATGCTGAAACATAACTCACGAAGGCATGTTTACGAGCTCGATACACTCACCACGGTGCAAGTCATGGCAAGACAAGCATACATCCTTTAAGAAGGCACAAAATACAAGCTAGACATGGCAAGAACAATGGCATAGCATGCACGGATCAACTACAATAACATCGGCAAAATCGCAAACAAGTTGACGATCTGCCCAGATTCACAACGAAGCAAAAGTAGAGCTCGATTGACTCAAGCTAGGGTGCTCCATAATTGCAAACAAAGACATACATGGATAGAGAATAACAAGATTAACAAAACTCCCTTACTGATCATCCTCAAAAGAGGCACGGATCACTAGGAAATAGGAAGAACATATGGCATCATGAACTAAATAATCCCAGACTTAGTGAAAGCTACTAAGTCCCAGAAAACAGATTTACCGGGTGCCTCACTTTGCAAGCTTGCACAAGTCACCACACACATCCTAAAAATACATGGGTTACACCTCTGGATAGATGACAAAACCCTTAACAAAACATATGTAGGAATCACAGGCATATCATGCACACAATAATCATGGCAAAAATGACAAAAGTCTAAGATGAACTAGCTGATCTGACAATTAACTCACGAAGCCTCCTTCTAACAGCATTTCGAGCATCAAGATGAGATCAAATGAAAATGATTCAATGGAATGAAATAATGTGCTCGTCGAGGCGAACATTTTGATATACTATCTGTCCAAATCGAAGCTACGGATGCAGAGATATCACAGGTCAAAGTTTGCATAAAAAAATGATGGGAGATGGGGAAAGTCAACCCTAGGGTTTTTCAGATCTGAGATCCGAAATTACTGTAGCAAGGCACGCGTCCCGAGGTTCGTTGGCCGGAGAGGAAGAAGACCGGGGCGGCCGGATCTCTCGCCAGAGATCGCGGGGAGCCGCCGGAGATGGTGCA
>NC_041380.1:453151145-453155302 GCF_002162155.2 Triticum dicoccoides
GCGCGCCGGTGATGCGGCGAGGCGGCGGAGAGGCGGCGGAGAGGCGGCTGCCGGCGATGGAGTTCCGGGCGGGGCGGATCGGCGACGAGGAAGAGACCGCGGGGCGGCGGCGCGGTTCCACGGGCTGGGAGGGGGGGGCCGCTATGGGCCCGAGCGGGCTCCGGCGGCGGTGGGAGGCGCGGCCACTCAGGCTGCGCCATGTGGCGGCGGTGGGAGGCGCCCGGACATGTCCGTCGGTGGGCGCTTTGTCCGGCGGCGCGCGGGATCCGATTTTCTAGGGTTTGAGGAAGGGGATCCGCGAATTTTGGAGGGGGTGTATATATAGGCATAGGGGGAGCTAGGAGAGTCCAAATGAGGTGCGGTTTTTGGCCACGCGATCGTGATCGAACGCTCTAGGACATGGAGCAGAGTTTGGTGGGTTTTGGGCCAAATTGGAGGGGTGTTGGGCTGCAACACACACGAGGCCTTTTCGGTCCCTCGGTTAACCGTTGGAGTATCAAACGAAGTCCAAATGGTACGAAACTTGACAGGCGGTCTATCGTTAGCAAACCAGGGCCGCTTGGCAAGTCTCGGTCCAATCCGGAAATGTTTAATCCCCACACACGAAAGAAAGCTAGAAATGGCCACCGGAGGAGAACGAAGCGCCGGAATGCAAAACGGACAATGGGGAAAATGCTCGAATGCATGAGATGAACACGTATGCAAATGCAATGCACATGATGACATGATATGAGATGCATGACAATGATAACAACACACGGAGACAAAGACCCGAACTCGAGGAAATAAATATAACTTAACGCCGGAAACAGCAAGAGTTGGAGTACAAATAGGGAAAGTTACATCCGGGGTGTTACAATGTTTCACTTCTCTTCACCATGGGATGATCTCTTGGCACTAAAGAGAAGACAAATTTCTCCATTTACCAGTGGTCATCTCTTGTAACATACTTTCTAACTAGATTCTAATCAGTATACAATTTTGGTGAAATATGAACATTATTTGCTATAGATAACACTAGAGCTCATTGTATACCAAGTGTCCTTTATTGTCAGAATGTGGAAGTTAGGGAAGTCTATCTTCCCGACATCTCTACACGCACCTTATTGTCTCGATTAGCTGTCAGGATGAAGATCTGCATCGTAACCCTACTCTCCATGGGCACATCCACTTGATCTGATTAATTATCATCTAGGATGCTATGATGTTTCAAACAGGGTTTGATCTTAACGTCAATGTGGATTGTTATTTACCTCTCCGATGTGTAAGACATTGATTATTAGAGTGTGCACAACTTTTTCCCTTTAGAGTGCCCTGGTTCTTGAATTAAGCAAATCTTGTCCCTGGTATCACATTAAGTCTTATACATCAATAGGTTCACTTAAAATCTCTTAAGCTAGCGATAAGAAGATCACACTTGAACGGAAATATGCTAGATAATCTTAAGAGGTTGATTGTAGTGCTATGATCTTATGTTATGTTTGGAGCACCAACGATTAGTTAATGACTAGTGGGATAGTTGTACTCCCAACCAAGTCGAATCAAACCACATATTTGACGCTTTGTGTGTATATTAAGGTAGACAATTCTTTTGGTGGGAGACGGTGTTCCCGTTGATATCAAGGCATCAGAGTTGGCTTCGTCAATCTTGAGCCCATTAATAACTTTGATCTTTGGCTAACATTGTGTGAGTGTGGTAGGG
Source organism: Triticum dicoccoides (assembly GCF_002162155.2). NCBI lineage: Eukaryota > Viridiplantae > Streptophyta > Magnoliopsida > Poales > Poaceae > Triticum > Triticum dicoccoides. Next base: position 453,152,848 of record NC_041380.1, read on the forward strand.
TGCGTCTAGGTTGTAATTTTTTGCGGGGATATTTACTTTTTCAGCCAAGCTATACTAGGTGTTTCTGAAACAAATATTATATGTTTGAAGTATCAATCTTATTTGTTTGAAGTATCAAGGTTATAGTTCATGCACTGGATTCAATCTTCTCGGTGTGTGTGACTTTAGTGTCCTGGTTCATTAAATTAAACCGTTTTAGAGTCAACCGTTGATCAATTTACCCAAACCCCTTATGTATGATCCATATTGTGTGCGGACTTGATTCATTAGCCACTCTCCCCTTCCTAAAATCTAACGCTCCCTCGAATTTTGAGGCTAACTTTGACCATGCTATCGACTAGCATAATATGATGTATATGACACAAAATATATACTATTGAAAGCTAATATGAATCTAATGTTTTATTTTTTTGTCGCATGTAATTCATAATTTGTTAGTCAAACTTGTGGTTAAAAATTTGGCCCAAATGTGTAGAGGCCTTATATATTTGTTAGTAGGGAGTATCAACTGCGCCATTAGACTTTCACATTTATGCATGTAATGGCCTGTACTTATTTGTTATGAGGTCATGACACCGGCGGTCTTAAAAGATCAAAAAGTCGTAATCACAACTTCATTGGGAATTAAGGTTCACACATTAGTGGACTAATCATAGACCAACTAATCTACCAAAAATCCGAAGTTAGATTTAGAAAAGAAATCCTTAAGAAACGATCTCCTTGGGTGTAAGTGATTGGAATTAGTCAAAATTAGCTGTTGATCTGATTAAAACTATTCGGAAGCAAATCAACTGTACTCTTCGATCACATAGAACTTAGAATGATGCAAAGACCGTACGCATTATCTGTTCCCATATATGCCTGCACAAAGGGGACATGCATGGCAGCGTTAAGTAGATTATCTCTCGGTATATCCAGTTAAAAGGCTTACATATTATCAGTTCTAGACACAAAATAGGAGTACTAAGTAACTGGGGTCAGAACATGACAGAACTAGTGCAAGAGAATACACACTTGGGGCTGCCGCAGATGAGCATGGCGATGCATTTCTTGATGATGTACAGCTTCCCCTTCTGCTGCCTCACCGCACTGTGCAGCCTCTCAAGCTTTGCGCTCTCCTTCGTCTCCGCCATGTCTGATAGTTCTGTATATGAAGGCTATGGAGCTGGCAGTAAGCTTTCTGAATGACTAGCCAGCTGCAAGCTAACTCTCAGGAAGAGGTAGTAGCCATGATGAATCAGTTGGAAGGATGGATCTGTCGATGCTGATATATATAGATACCAGCTCTAGCGTCCAGTTCAGATGCTGCAGTGTAGAGATCGTGTACATGCAACAGGACAGGTTGCTTGCAACAGGCTGGTGGCTATCTTTTCTGATGCATATCATGAATGGGCCACTTGCTTTGGTGGACCTATCCCAAAAATAACCCGGCTGGCTAAGTTTTTTCTAGTCGTTGAAGCTAATACACTAAAATGGTATGCACTTCAGTCCAATTAAGAAGGGCCCCGTGCTTCGGACCTCATAGATATAGAGGGAGTAAAGTCTCGCAAAAAAGAGACGGGGTAAAGTCTTGGTTACACCCCCACATCTATATGGAAAGAGAAATAATTGATTTTTTCCCAAAGAAACATTTTTTTTGGAACAAAGCACAGACACAAGCGCTTATATATACGCGCATACACTCATCCCTATGAACACACATATAGACCCTATCCTATGAGCACCTCCGAGAGACCGAACCGGCATATCATCACAAAATCACCACAGACGCCTCATAGTCAACGAGAACATCTCCTGCCACTAAACATGTATCTTCAAAAATCCTGAAATACATCAAGAAAAATGCGAGCACCAGGACTTGAACCCTGGTGGCTGGGGATACCACTATCCTTCCAATCATCCAACAACAGATTGGTTTGCACAAAAAAAACTTTTCATCTATTCATAATCAACCCAGGCAGTACAAAGAGCACTAGAGGTAACAAAAATTACAATCAGGTCCGTGGACAACCTAACGATAACTACAACCACTGAAACGAGCCGAAGGCATGATGTCATCATCGTCCCTCCCACATCAGAGTCGGACAAACCTTGTTGTAGTAGACAATTAGGAAATCATCGTGCTAAGATCACATAGAACCAACACACCAGAGCAGGAACAATCGCCGAGGAAGAGATGTGTAGATCAGAAGGATCAAGAATGTAGAGACTGAAACAAGCACTGTATATAAACAGATCCACCGAAGACCAACATCAACCGAATCTCGTGAGATCCGACAAAGACACACCTCCACACTCCCTCCGACGACCCTAGATGCATCATCGGGGTGAGAGTCGAATATGGGATACATTACTCCTACTAAGGGGCATCACCGCTACCACACAACCCCAACCAAGACGTGGGATCTACAACAACAAGAGAAGGGTCCCTCCCGCTGGCGTGCGGGGGTGGTTT
>NC_041380.1:453155658-453160180 GCF_002162155.2 Triticum dicoccoides
CGACGCGCCAAAGGGAGAAGGAGGAAACCTGATCGCCTGGGTCTTTTCTTGAGGAGGAGGAAAGAACTGATGAAATAATTACAATTAAGTAGATAAACCGTATCATAACCAACACCGCGGCATATATGATGTTACCTTGTCGAACTTAGCACGACTACACATGTACATTCATAAGTCCATGAAATTTTTATCTAAAAGGTGCATCCCAGTCGATCAGATGCTACTTATAATTCTACAATGTGTTGGATGATGATATTTTGGACAACTAACATAAGAGAAACAATTCTCTCTACAGCCGAAGGCGCACACATCCATGTTATTTATTACAACCTAAAATGAGAGAGAGAGAGAGAGAGAGAGAGAGAGAGAGAGAGAAAACAATAAAATGGCAAAATAAAGATGACAATAGTGGGCATATATGGAAAAAAGCTTCCGTCCCGTTATATATATAGTATATAACAACGAGCAATATTCAACCAACAAAGAAACACCACCACACTATACATAGGTGCTAAACAGCAGCCACAACACCGCCAACCCATCAGGGTTCAAGTTCTAGACTTGACACTGGTGCTCGCATTTTCCAGGAGATATGCGTTCAGTGCGAGGAGACGTTCCCATCGACTACCAAGAGGACCGTGGCATCTTCGTCATCTCAAGATGATGTGTCGGTCTCAGTCTCTTGAAGATGCTCATAGGGGTAAGGTGTGCATTCATAAGAGTGAGTGTATGTGTTATGTATAAGCGTCAACGTCTGTACTATGTTGAAAAAACACCCCCATACAACTCCAAGTAAACAACATAAGCTTCACTACCGAGTCGACAGAGTTGTCCACCGTGAGCAAGCCACCACAAAGAGAAGAAGCTGCACACCGACGAACATGAGCTCCTAGGCGGTGCCTTCAGAGAGAACACCTGTCGGTGTCAAAACCGGCGGATCTCGGGTAGGGGGTCCCGAACTGTGCGTCTAGGCGGATGGTAACAGGAGACAAGGGACACAATGTTTTTACCCAGGTTCGGGCCCTCTCGATGGAGGTAAAACCCTACTCCTGCGTGATTAATATTGATGATAGTACAAGAGTAGATCTACCATGAGATCAAAGAGGCTAAACCCTAGAAGCTAGCCTATGGTATGATTGTTCCTCGTCCTATGGACTAAAACCCTCCGGTTTATATAGACATCGGAGAAGGCTAGGGTTACACAGAGTCGGTTGCAATGGGAGAAGATCTACATATCCGTATTGCCAAGCTTGCCATCCACGCCAAGGAAAGTCACATCCGGACACGGGACGAAGTCTTCAATCTTGTATCTTCATAGTCCAAGAGTCCGGCCAAAGGTTATAGTCCGGCTATCCGGACACCCCCTAATCCAGGACTCCCTCAGTAGCCCCTGAACCAGGCTTCAATGACGACGAGTCCGGCGCGCAGATTGTCTTCGGCATTGCAAGGCGGGTTCCTCCTCCGAATACTTCATCGAAGATTTTGAACACAAGGATAGTATCTGACTCTGCAAAATAAGTTCCACATATTGCCATAGAGAGAATAATATTTACACAAATCTAATCTACTGACGTATTCCATAGCATGTCATCACGCCACAACCAAGCCTTTATTTGAACCATTTTTACTGTCCCATCTCAGCGCGTTTTACGAGGCGGTTTCCTTAGCACGTCTTGTCGAAGCAGAGATCGTGTCCCCTTTATTTACGGGATTCTCATCAATACGGACGTGGGTAACCCAATCGTGCCCGTTGGTGTGTCTCCTCGATCAAAGGCGAGTCCCAAACGGTCACGGGGAGGGCTCTTGGTATTCAACCTCTTATAAAGAGACCAAGGCCTTACTCCTTTCTTTTGATCTCAATCGAATTCTCCCTTCGCCTCGAGTTCGAACACCCAAGGCCCCAGATTTCAGGCGCTTCGGACCTTCGACGATGTCCGGCTCCGACCTTTGAGGCTGATGGACGCCTTCCTCCGTCACAGAGGAAGACGTGCTAAAGCTGAGAGAGGCCAGGTTTTTGACCGGCGAAATCTCGCATAGGCTGCCTGCTCACGGGCATGTTATTCCTACTCCCAAGCCTGGTGAGAGCGTGGTGTTCGTGTCTCACTTCCTCCGAGGGCTAGGCTTTGCGACGGATCCCTTCGTGAGGGGGCTCATGTTTTATTATGGGCTGGAATTTCATGACTTAGCCTCGGAGTCCATCCTCCACATCTCATCGTTCATTGTCGTGTGCGAAGCCTTCCTCCGTATTACTCCTCACTTTGGACTGTGGCTTAAGACCTTTAAAGTAGAGCCTAAGATGATTGAGGGACAGCACGCAGAGTGCGGAGGCGCTGTTGTAAGCAAGAATGCTGACGCTCCATGGCCCGAGGGCTCCTTTAAAGAGGAGTTCAGATTATGGCAACAAGAGTGGTTTTATATCACAGCTCCCAGGAGCACCAAGTGGGTGGCGCCGCCTGCTTTCCGCTCGGGTCCCCCGCCACGACTGGCGTCATGGGTCAATAAGGGGCTGGACTGGGGGTCGGCAAAGGACGTGCCCCTGTTGTAGGGCGCATCCGATATCTCCTAGACAGAGACATCAGTCTGGTCGTGGTGACGCAGGTTATGTTAATTCGCCGAGTTCTGCCCTGCAAACGTCGCTCCCTCCGCCTGTGGGAGTTCAACCCGGAGGGACCACGAGTTCTCCAACATTTTCTTGGCATGACGCCCGTGGAGATGTACAAATTGTTCTTCGGACCACAAGTAGTGTGTCCGGATTCTACGGAGGACGCAGGTCTGAGCTGCAATCGTCCGGATACTCAAGTAAGTAGCCCTGTGCCCGGACACACCATCCGTTCATTTATCACAACATCACCCTTAAAAGAGTTGTCTTTGAAACAGGAGTGGGTAGCGAAGGCGAAGTTAATCAGGTGTCCGGCCCCCCTTCCCGAGACCTCGCCGGATCCCGTGTTAACCAGGATGCTGGAGATCGTTCCTTCGGAAGAAAGCGAAGGGGGGGGGGACAAAGAAGCCGCTGCCTCCCCGAGGGAGGCTGTCTGGGAAGGAGGAATCGAAAATTCCTCTACTCAGGGGAGGAAGAGGACTACCTCTGAAGACCCGGAGTCCATGGTCTCAAAGCGGGGGAAGAAATCTTCGCCAGAGGGTCCTGTGCCGGGGGATGCCTCGATCGTACTATGCCCTCAAGGGGATCAGCCCTCCACCGAGCCGTAAGTAGAGAGGGGAGGTTAAAAATGAGAGAAATCCTTGTTTTATTTCTGAGGAAAAATAACCGAAATTTTACCTTGTAGTTAACAGATTTCCAGACTTAGTGAAATTAACACTAGTCTAAAATTTCAGATCACGATGCTCTCTTCGGAGCAGCAAAACAACATGATAGAAAACCTGAACATGACAAGTAAGAACATGGCATGGAGCTACTCAACAAGCTTAACAAAACACCCAAAGTGACCTGGGGCCAAAAGGGTTCACAAAATACTCTACCGAGCTCACGAACATAGCTCGAACACAATCAGTTTTCAGACTTAGTGAAAACTGAGACATGCTGAAATATAACTCACGAAGGCATGTAAACGAGCTCGATGCACTCACTACGGTGCAAGTCATGGCAAGGAAAGCATATAACCAGCAAGAAGGCACAAAGTGCTAGCTACACATGGCAAGAACGAAGGCATAGCATGCATGGAACACTAACGGTAGCATCGGCAAAATCGCAAACAAGTTGACGATCTGCCCAGATTAACAACGAAGCAAAAGTTGAGCTCGATTGAGTCAACCTAGAGCACTCCACATATGCAAACAAAGACATGGATGGATAGAGCATAACATAAATATCAAAACTCCCTTAATGATCATCCTGAAAAGAGGCACGGATCACTAGGAAACAAGCTGGACATATAGCATCATGAACTAAAATATCCCAGACTTGGTGAAAATCACTAAGTCTCTGAAATCAGCAATCTCAGGTACCTCTCTTCGCAAGCTTGCACAAGACAACACACACATCCTAAAAATGCATGGGTGGCACCTCTGGAAAGAAGAAAAAATGCTTAACAATTCATCCCAAAGGGGTACAGGCATATCATGCACGAATTAAACATAGCAAAAATGACAAAAGTGCATGATGAACTAACGGATCTGCAATTTAACTCACGAAGCCTCCTTCTAACAGCATTTTGGGCATCAAGATGACCTCAAATGCAAATGATGCAATGGAATGAAATGATGCACATGTCGAGGCGAAGATTTTGATATATCATATGCCCAAAATGGAAGTACGGTTGCCAAGTTACGGGACCTCGAACAGAGCAACTTGGATCAAAATTTCCAGGACTTAGCAAAAAAATCGGGGGTTAGGGTTTACTGTTCACGCGACCGGATCCAGATCGGGATCGCGGCGCGGAAGCCGAGGCGGCGCCGGTGGCGAAGCTCGAGCTCACCGAAGCTGCGGGGTGCGCCGGCGGTGGAGGAGGTCGCCGGGGGGCGGCGCCTGCGAGGAGGTAGCGGAGGGGCGCGACGAGGAGGCGCG
>NC_041380.1:453160820-453168307 GCF_002162155.2 Triticum dicoccoides
ACGCTGTCCGGCGCTGGGGCGGACGTGTCCGTCGGCGGCGGAGGATGTTTTTTTTTGCACTAGGGTTTCGGGGGAGAAGACGAATCCGAAAAATGGAGGGGCTATTTATAGGCATAAGTGGAGCTAGGAGAGTCCAAATGAGGTGCGGTTTTCGCCCACACGATCGTGATCGAACGCTCTAGGACATGGAGCAGAGTTTGGTGGGTTTTGGGCCAAAATGGAAGGGTGTTGGGCTGCATCACACACGAGGCCTTCTCGGTCCCTCGGTTAACTGTTGGAGTATCAAACGAAGTCCAAATGGTATGAAACTTGACAGGCGGTCTACCGGTAGTAAACCAAGGCCGCATGACAAGTCTCGGTCCAATCCGGAAATATTTAATCCCCACACAAGAAAGAAAGGTAGAAATGACCACCGGAGGAGAACGAAGCGCCGGATTGCAAAACGGACAACGGGGAAAATGCTCAGATGCATGAGACGAACATGTATGCAAATGAAATGCACATGATGACATGATATGAGATGCATGACACGCAAGCAATGACAATGCAACAACAGCGAATAACTGCACGACACCTGGCACATCGGTCTCGGGGCGTTACAACACTCCACCACTATGAGAGGATCTCGTCCCGAGATCTAGAATGGCACCGGAGGGACAACGGAAGAGAAAGAGTGGAGAGGTAAAACTAAGTTGCTTCTCTGACAAACGAGTGAAACCACGAACCTTGAGGGGTTGAACAAATTGGAAGAAATGAAACAACGGAGGAGAACAAAGTTCACAACACTCCGTTAAGAAAGAGGAAAAGAAGGAACCGATCCGGGTAGCACTCCGGTTGAGAAGGGATGCAAGACTTGATAAAATGAGAGAACTTGAGGAAAAAGGGACACAACACTCCGGTTAAATGGATAAGTCAAGAAAAGAACATGATCCTGACAAAACAAGAAGATGGGTTGCAGAGAGGAGCATCACAATGCCTCCGGAATAGGAATGGAATGAACGAAGTGAAACAAGATCTTGAGAGAGCACGATAACAACCAATGCTAGAACGGAGTTGTTGGAAAACCAACAAAGAAAAGATAAGCTTGCTATGGTCTTGTGGAGTACATCTCAAATAATGAGGTGACAACCTGCCACTTACGAAAAACAAGATTGGATTGATATGAACAAGAAGACGAGAAACTTATGTCGCACCGGAAAGGGTAAATGAAGAAATTGGATCATTGATAAACACCATGAGAGCGACAATTCTTAAAGGAAAGCTTTAGGTGAAATATAACCCAAGATAATTCCAATGAAGAAAATGATGGATTTAAAATATCTCATCCTTACAACAAGTGAATCATGAAACATGAACTCAAATTATCAAGAGTGGCATAATACCACCTCCAAAATATGGTAGAAAGAATTGCACTCCGGATAGCAAGATGAAGAATGCTTGAGTTTCTTAGAAAAGAATCTCAATGAACACTTCAAGAAGAAATATAAATCCTTGATGAACCATCATGTAGAGCCTCCATGAAGAACTCCGGTAAACAAAAGGAATGAAAAGAAAGAGAAATTGAAAACACAAGGTGAATCCTTGCAATGATTTAGATGGATCTCCGTGATAATTAGAGCTTGGAACTCCGGGAAAAAGAGAAGATGAAACAAATGAAACCGAGAATTTTTAAGGGCCTCCGGAATAAAGAATTAATCACTTGGATGAACAAGAATAAGAATTATGTTATGCTTATCCTTCACCAATTAAATTGATGACAATCAACGGATTTGGCATACTACTTATTCTCATAGAAAGGATTAAAAGAGATATATCAAAACTTGAGAAGGTCTTCAACGAACCACCGGTAGGATTGGAACAACAAATGAATTGATATGATGAACAAGGAAGAGAGATCTTGAAAGAACCACCGTAAGAATTGAAAATGATCGAAGTAGGGGTGCATCACCGGTAAGAATTAGCAAATGAACGAAGGTGCTTGAGACAAACTAGATACATGAGAACAAAGAGATCAAGAACTGATTAGAGGATATTCGATTGATGCACCAGCAAGATAGGAGAATGATAACTGACAGCTGAGAATGAATAAACCTGAATTGATGGACTCCGGATGACAAACTGAGAAGACTCTTGAATATCTCCTGATGGGTGAAAAAGATTCTCACAATCGAAAATAATTATGAGAGGATGGCAACAAGCTAGCACCATGAATCTTGAAAAGAATAGAGCAAGATTAAAGAGAAACTCTTCTTCGGTCTTCAAATGATGAGAATGACAACGAGAAACACCACCAAGAATTATTGAGGCACACCGGAAGAATCAAAAGCGAAGAGGTTGAGCCAACTATGAAAAGAATTTGAAAGATCTTGGAGAAAAAGCATTTGACTGATGATAACTCATTCTTACGTCAAACTTGGAGAAGAATTTAGGATAGCTCTGGGAAAATAGAAGAGTCAGGTAAGATCCTGGAAAAAGACCTGTGGGTTAGGGCCCACTCAAAAGAAAACACCGTTGAACGATTTAAAAGAGAGGCTGCACCGGTTGAGTTAAATGGCTTGAATGAGGGAACATCCTCGAAAGAACTTGAACGAAAGTAGAGTGGAAACACGAATCTTCGAGATATCTTGAGCATTCCAGAATAATTGAATAGCGAGAAGTGAATAAATATGAGGAGCACCGGTATGAGAAGACATTGAAATGAGGAAAAAGGGTGGGTGGGCGGGAAAAAAACAAAGGCAACTTGGAGACGGATGAAACAAACACCGTTGAGAAGAAATGATAATTGGTCTTGCTGATATTGAAGTGATCGGATCCACTTGAAGAGAAAGACGCCGGTTGAAAAGGATTGACAAGACAATCTCGATTATCCAGAATGATTAGTATTCACATAGCAATATGAGAACACCATTTAGGAAAGGTATGGATTCAACACTTGACATTGAAGCAACTCGAATACCACAACTCAAAACAAAAACAAAGGACTGGCTTGCAGAATAAGCCGGAACAAACATATGATAGAGATTTCGTCCGAAGTTTTCGTGGTGGGGCCTACACGGGCTCGATCGTACAGCACCATCATGTACAAGGCGGTGCACATGACATACGAAGCGTCCCCGAGTCGGCATAGCCAAGGACTCTTTAAGACACAACGAGACCACTGTAAAATCGACCGTGAATAGGCGGACCACTAGACGTCGAACCCCAATTTCATATCATACATCCGTCGGAAAGATATCCTAAGAGCTATTTGATTTCCCACCTATGAAACTCCCGAAATTTTCCCGTTATGCAATCAGGTGTTGGGGATACAGGGGAAGCATAATATCTCACCCAAAACTAACAAATCCTACATCCAGCTGTATCCATCCTTCAACACATAACCAAGAAACCTTCGGAAATCGTCTACCTCAACCTTCGAAAAGCATCCGTTATACAAGTCATGGCAATACTCCCGTACTCACCTCAGTACTGGGTTATCGGGGTTATCTCACCAACAACTGCATAAAAGAGATTTTCGATGTCGGCGAACATATCTCAAGTATACCAGAATTGCAACGATAAAATTGTGACGACAACACCTCGGAGCTCAACTCCCCGGGACACTGCCACAACCCCTAAAGACAGGAGGCACCAAGAACAATGTTCTCGTCACAAAACCATCGGAACAAAACCAAAATACTCGCGTGACCCTAAAAAATTTTTTTTAGTGAAATTTGAGAAGAGAAGAGTCAAAACTCTACGCCAGGATGCCTTACCAGAGCGATGAGGAGACTGGGAAGTAAAAAGAATCCCTAAGCTCTCCGATATATAATTCCTAAGGACTCAAAACATTTTTCTAGACACAACTCGGCTGCTAAAAACGATCAAGCAATGGGGCTCCTAAGGTCGGGGAAGGCTCTGATTACCAACTTGTAACGCCCTCGATGCGGCTATATCTCCCACGTGTCGAAGCACGACTTAGAGGCATAACCGCATTGAAAGCAATGTCGCAAGTGAGGTAATCTTCACACAACCCATGTAATACATAAGGGCAAGAGATACATAGTTGGCTTACAATCGCCACTTCACACAATTACATGAATAAAGCATTACATCATCCAGATACAATCAAGGTCCGACTACGGAACCAAAATAAAAGAAGAACCCCAAATGCGACAAAGGTCCCCGATCGACCCCAACTGGGCTCCACTACTGATCAACTAACACGAAACAACATAAAGGACAAGATCTTCATCGAGCTCCTCCTGAGCTTGGTTGCGTCAACTGCACAAACTCATCGGCACCTGCAAACTGGTTTTGGAAGTATCTGTGAGCCACAGGGACTCAGCAATCTCGCACCCGCGAGATCAAGACTATTTAAGCTTATAGGAAGGATGGAGTAATGAGGTGGAGCTGCAGCAAGCGACTAGCATATATGGTGGCTAACATACGCAAATGAGAGCGAGAAGAGAAGGCAAAGCACGGTCAATAAAAGTATGATCAAGAAGTGATCCTATAGCAACCTACGTCAAGCATAACTCCAACACCGTGTTCACTTCCCGGACTCCGCCGGAAAGAGACCATCACGGTTACACACACGGTTGATGTATTTTAATTAAGGTCAACTTCGGGTTTTCTACAACCGGACGTTAACAAATTCCCATCTGCCCATAACCGCGGGCACGGCTTTCGAAAGTTCAAATCCCTGCAGGGGTGTCCCAACTTAGCCCATGACAAGCTCTCACGGTCAACGAAGGAATAGACCTCCACCCGAGACGTTCCGATCAGACTCGGTATCCCGGTACAACAAGACATTTCGACAGGGTAAAACTAAACCAGCAACACCGCCCGAATGTGCCGACAAATCCCGATAGGAGCTGCACATATCTCTTTCTCAGGGCACACTCAGATAGGTCAAGCTACGAGTAAAACCAACCCTCAAGTTTCCCCGAGGTGGCCCCGCAGGCTGCCCAGTTCGGACCAACACTCAGAGGAGCACTGGCCCGGGGGGGGGGGTAAAATAATGATGACCCTTGAGTCCGCGAAACCCAAGGGAAAAAGAGGCTAGGTGTCGAATGGTAAAACCAATGTTGGGCATTGCTGGAAGAGCTTTACTTAAGGCGAACTGTCAAGGGGTTCCCATTATAGCCCAACCGCGTAAGGGACGCAAAATCCGGGAACATAACACCGATATGACGGAAACTAGGGCGGCAAGAGTGGAACAAAACACCAGGCATAAGGCCGAGCCTTCCACCCTTTACCAAGTATATAGATGCATTAATTAAATAAGATATATTGTGATATCCCAACAAGTAAATAAATGTTCCAACAAGGAACAACATCTCCATGTTCCAACAAGGAGCAAACTTCAATCTTCACCTGCAACTAACAACGCTATAAGAGGGGCTGAGCAAAGCGGTAACATAGCCAAACAACGGTTTGCTAGGACATTGGTGGGTTAGAGGCTGAACATGGCAATTTGGGTGGCTGACAAGCAAGTGGTAGGCATCGTAGCAATGGCATAGCAAAAGAGCGAGCAAACTAGCATAGCAAAGATAGTAGTGATTTCGAGGGTATGATCATCTTGCCTGCACAGTTGTCAGAGTTGGCTGGATCCTCACAAGCAAACTCAACGGGCTCCTCGGTAGCGAACTCGTCTCCCGGCTCTACCCAACAAGACAAACAATCAACAAGGATACAATCAACCACAGGCAAGCCCAAGCAATATGATGAAATGACGATATGCTATGCGGGATGCGATGCGGGATGCAAAATGCAAGATATGACAGGAAATGCATGAACCTGGCATCAACTTGGAAAACCAAGTGTGCCACTGGATAGAGGGGATGAAATCGCTTGAAAACGATATAAAGATCATAGGAATCGGAGCTACGGTTTGGAAATGGCAAGTGTTTTAAGATACGACACCGGTCTGCGATTTACAGCAAGTAGCCATCTAAATGCAACGAAATGAACATGCTACAGCCACCAAACATGAAAACAAAATACATGGCAGTGATGTACACAAGATGGTTGACAAAACACTAGCACTGATCCATAGGCAAATTCATCAATTAAGAGGTTCAAACAAGCATGGCTAAAACGCAAATGCAAAACAGATTTCCAGACTTAGTGAAATTAACACTAGTCTGAAATTTCAGATCACGATGCTCTCTTCGGAGCAGCAAAACAACATGATAGAAAACCTGAACATGACAAGTAAGAACATGGAATGGAGCTACTCAACAAGCTTAACAAAACACCCAAAGTGACCTGGGGCCAAAAGGGTTCACAAAATACTCTACCGAGCTCACGAACATAGCTCGAACACAATCAGTTTTCAGACTTAGTGAAAACTGAGACATGCTGAAATATAACTCACGAAGGCATGTAAACGAGCTCGATGCACTCACTACGGTGCAAGTCATGGCAAGGAAAGCATATAACCAGAAAGAAGGCACAAAGTGCTAGCTACACATGGCAAGAACGAAGGCATAGCATGCATGGAACACTAACGGTAGCATCGGCAAAATCGCAAACAAGTTGACGATCTGCCCAGATTAACAATGAAGCAAAAGTTGAGCTCGATTGAGTCAACCTAGAGCACTCCACATATGCAAACAAAGACATGGATGGATAGAGCATAACATAAATATCAAAACTCCCTTAATGATCATCCTCAAAAGAGGCACGGATCACTAGGAAACAAGCTGGACATATAGCATCATGAACTAAAATATCCCAGACTTGGTGAAAATCACTAAGTCTCTGAAATCAGCAATCTCAGGTACCTCTCTTCGCAAGCTTGCACAAGACAACACACACATCCTAAAAATGCATGGGTGGCACCTCTGGAAAGAAGAAAAAATGCTTAACAATTCATCCCAAAGGGGCACAGGCATATCATGCACGAATTAAACATAGCAAAAATGACAAAAGTGCATGATGAACTAACGGTTCTGCAATTTAACTCACGAAGCCTCCTTCTAACAGCATTTTGGGCATCAAGATGACCTCAAATGCAAATGATGCAATGGAATGAAATGATGTACATGTCGAGGCGAAGATTTTGATATATCATATGCCCAAAACGGAACTACGGTTGCCAAGTTACGGGACCTCGAACAGAGCAACTTGGATCAAAATTTCCAGGACTTAGCAAAAAAATCGGGGGTTAGGGTTTACTGTTCACGCGACCGGATCCAGATCAGGATCGCGGCGCGGAAGCCGAGGCGGCGCCGGCGGCGGAGCTCGAGCTCGCCGGAGCTGCGGGGTGCGCCGGCGGTGGAGGAGGTCGCCGGGGGGCGGCACCTGCGAGGAGGCAGCGGAGGGGCGCGGCGAGGAGGCACGGTGCGGCGGCGGGGTCGGCCGGCAGTGGCTCGCGCGCCGGCGAGGTGCGGCGGCCGGAGAGGCGGCCCGCGGCGGCACCGGTCGCCGGGGCCGAAGGTGACGGCGGCGAGAGGAGGCGGGCGGCGGGGCGAGCCGGCTGGGCCTCGGGGGCCAGCCTC